>NC_136000.1:26809358-27161858 GCF_048128805.1 Centroberyx gerrardi
CTTTCAGGCAGACACGAAATCTGAAAGTGTCAGATTCAATGTGCCAATGGATTCCTAAGGCTCTCTCCAAAGTTGAATCATTAAAGGCCAGGTCAGGAGCCTTCCCTTCAGCAGCACGCTCAGATGGCGGTATACTCTCCAGCACTGATCTGTTGTTACACACAAACTTGTGTAGTCTCAGACCACCCATAGCACAGAGCTTCTGGACTTCCTTTACAAGCTGAATAGCGTCATCCGCACTTGCTATGCTAGTAACACCGTCGTCAACATAGAAGTCTTTCATGATGAACTGTGAGCCAAGGGGAAACAGGCTCTCATTGTCCTTAGCAAGTTGCTTCAGTCCGTAGTTGGCGCATCCTGGTGATGACGCTGCACCAAAGAGATGAACCTTCATGCGGAATTCCTGTGGTTCTGCACTAAAGTCGCCATCTTTCCACCAGAGGAAACGTAGATAGTCTCTGTCAGCTTCATACACATGGAACTGATGAAACATCTTCTCAATGTCACACATTAGTGCGATATGGTGCTGTCTAAATCTGATGAGAACACCGGTTAGATTATTCAGCAGGTCTGGGCCTGACAGAAGATGGTCATTCAGGCTAGTTCCCCTGTACTTAGCGGAGCAATCAAAAACCACACGGAGTTTCTCAGGTTTTTTGGAGTGGTAGACTCCGTGGTGGGGAATATACCATTTTTCTCCTTCCCCTGATCGTGAACTTCCTCTGCATCACCCTTTTTAATGACCTCATTCATAAACTTCACATAGTGTTCCTTGTACTTATCATCTTTCAGCAGCTTTCTTTTTAGATGACTGAGCCGGACAATGGCTAGTTGCTTATTGTCAGGGAGGTAGGGTCTCTCTTTAAAGGGGAGTGGCATCTCATAGTGGCCATGAGTGTTCCTCTGAATTCCTACCTTTAACATATTCAGGAAGAGGATGTCATCCTGAGACACAGTCTTGCCATCTTTACTGGCGTCCTTAAAGTCAGACTCAAGAACCCTAATTGCATCAGCTGGAGTCACTGGAGGAAGCTCTTTGACAGCAACTCTGTGGCACATATTGGTGATGCTTGGTGAGTCATGGTGTGGTGATGAACAACCCACAATACTCCATCCTAGATCCGTGCGAACCGCATAGGGTTCACTATCTCCTCCCAGGATTACTTGCCGTGGTGCCAGTACCCTTGAGCAATTGTAGCCTATTAAAAGACCAACGTCACACTCTAGCTGTGGTGGGATTTCATCTGCTATTGTGGTGAGATGATTCCAGTGCCTTGCCGTTTCACAGGTAGGAATGTGTGTTCGATTCACTGGTATGCAATCCTTGGTGTAGGCAGGAGGGAGATTAATGAGGATTGTGGAGTTGTAACCTCTCACTCTGAGACCTGAAACCCTTTGACTGTGCATTAATGTATCCTTTCCAATCATCGTAGTTAGCTTCAGCCTTACAGGATGTGTCTTGGTTTGTAAGCTATTGCTAACTTCCTGGTCAATGAAGACTGTATCACTTTGAGTGTCCAGCAGAGCATAAACAAGCCTTTCCATACCTGGATTGCTGATAGAGGAAACCCACACTGGTACAATCATTGAGGTGCTAGCAGATGGTTCCTCAGTCTCCACACTGAGAGACAATGTGGTTGCTGCTTCATCTGTGCTGCTCCGATTTGAGACTGACATGGTTTTGGCTTTAGTGTAGCTATCGTCATGGAGAAACGTAGGATGTCTTCCTTTACAGCTGTCACATGAGTGTCGGTGACGGCAGTCTTTTGCATTATGGCCTGGCTTCAGGCAACCATAGCAGAGTTTCTTTTCTTTCACATATTTTCGTCGTTCATCCAGAGATTTCCTTTTGAACTCAGGACAGCAATGCAGTCGATGTTTGCTGTCTTGACAGAGCATACATGATGGCTTTGAATCCGTTTTTAACTGCCCTTGAGTTTCAGTCTCTGTAACTGTCTGTGTATGGAGAACACTGGATTTAGGCTTCCTTTCTCTCAGATAACGTTTCTCTGAGTTAGACTCTGATGAGTGGAGAGCATGGAACGAAGTTATAGGATTACAGGCAATCTCTGCTTCCATTAACATGAAGGCGACAAAATCCTGGAAGTTAGGAAACTCCTGCCTGTCTTTCATGACTTGAGTGACTTTTCGGTTCCACCGTGATGCTGCCCAGTCAGGTAGCTTTTGAACCAGTTTCTGATTTTCTTCACAGTCATTCAAAATGTCAAGACCTTTAACATGAGGCATGGCTTCATGACATGAGCGTAGGAAATCAGCAAATGTCCTGAGTCCTTCAGCATCCTTTGGCTGGATCTTTGGCCAGTTTGCCAGTTTTTCTCTAAATGCTCTCTGTATAATGAAGGGCTGACCGTACCTTTGGTCGAGACGGTTCCATGCATCTTTATAGGCTTCATCATCATTTCTATAAAAGATGCCATCAAGTGTCTTTCGAGCTGGACCTCCTACATATTTTCTCAAATAATGCAATTTGTCAGCTGAAGAAATGTTCTTTTTGTCTATGAGAGATATGAATGAAGCCCTCCACTCAATGAACTGGATCGGGTCACCAGCAAATACAGATGGTTCTGGCATCGGGAGCCTGTTCAGAGTTATGCTATCTTGGACTGCTTGAGCCAGATAAGTCACATCTGCCCGTGGAGGTGATGCTGTCACTGTGACATTAGTGGGCTGCTGGATGAGAGCTGAAGACACAGGTTGCTGTGGAGACACATGCTGTTGTTCCCTAGTGTTGTAATCAGCAGAATAGACACTAGCTTCCTGCATTACTTCCTGGTTATAGGTTACAAATCTAGCTCGTGCAGCTCTTATATCCTTTTCTGCCTTTAGTCTTTCCAACTCACGTTTCTGAGCTTCGAGTTCTCTCCTCTGCTGTTCCTCTAGGAGTTGAATCCTTTCCTTTTGTCTTTCCTCCTCCAATAACACTTCATACTCTGCTTCCTTTGCTGCTAACTCTGCTGCAGCGTCTGCCCTTTTAGCTGCTACGATGGAGCTCACAGAGTGTTGGCTGAAATTGTTACTGGAGTGTCGACTTGAAGGTGAGGCTGTGGATCCGTAGATGGAGCGAGCATAATCTCTTTTAAGCAGCTCACGAAGACGTTGCTTTACTGCTTCACTATCAAAATCTCCATCAATGCCTGCTATCCTTTCATAAGCAATCCTAACAATGTCCTTTGTCACTGCCTCACAGGCATCAATACGACGTCTTGTCTCACTGGATGGAGTGAAGTGATCTCTAATTGTCACATAGATGTTAGTAACATCGTCCTTTCCTTTCTCTAGTGTGTCTATAAGAGCTGCAATCTGGCTCTCAGGAATGTCCAACTTTAGCTGCTCTCTAGCCTTACGTGCCTGGATCTTCCATTGTTCATAAAGGTGAATGAGCCTTTTCTCCTTTTTGTGAGCCTCCTCTCTCTGAAATGCAAGCATCTTCTCCGTGGGATTCCGCAGGCGACCAGAGCGGCGAAGTTCCTCCTCTTCGCTGTCCTTACAGGCATCCATTTTCTGGTCTGAGTCTCTACCGTCGAGATGTACGTTTCCCGATGCTTCCATTTTGTGAGTGGGTGCCACAACCTTAGACCATCACATCGAGTCCCTCTGCAGTCATCCTTGGACAGGAGCGTGGTGGGACTGATGAGGTAAAGCTCTTACTGTAGCATCCCCGGCTGAATGATGGTCTAACTCTTAAACTGATGGTTCACAAAGTGTTTATTTTTGAGCAAATAGACGACACTGTAGCTCCATGAAAACCGTGAACACCCCTTGAACACACCGTAAGAGCTACAAAAGGAAACAAAAATAAAAGCATTACCATCTTTTCACATTCTGATGATAAGCTTATTGCACTATAGCCTTACAATATTCAACAAAACGAAAATCATGTATTATTAACCTCTGACTGAAAATAAATCAGTTTATATTCCAATCATGAAATATCACCTTTTTAACCTGTTAGCTTAGTGACAACCTCTGATAGAGTGCTATAGGTAAGCATATTTAACTTAAAATGAAATATTAACAGTCATAACAGTCATTTTTATGTTACATATGCAGCTTTAACCTTATATATTGCAGTTACTGCAAAACACACAAATGCTGCATTTCTTTATACTAGCAAGCAAACTCTACCGAGATAAATGCCCTTTAAGACCGACAGCATTGCCTTGAATTGAGCTAATATAGCAGCCTTGCTAGCCTAAACGCACTAGCATAAAACTCGGCAAAACTATAAAAAAGCACCACAACATGACTAAACATTAAACACCACATGAAACGAAACGATGACAAACCTTGTGCCCTTATCAGCCTGGTGCTAAACAAACAAAATAGCCAGCATTTTCTAATGTTAGGCAGACACCGTGCCATGCGGACACACTTGACGATCTACTATACAGATTTCTCCGTTTTCCGTAAAGACTCCTTCAAAATAAAAGCCCCAACCTTAATATCTAAAATAACGGGCCAAATAATAACCTAACCTTAAGAAAATACTTACAAGATGAATAAACATGAAAAACAACAAATTCTTGAAGTATGCTGGGCATACTAAAGGTCATTTACACTCTATGTAGACAAGGGAAAACACACACTGGGAGCTTACATCCTTGTCCTGTTCTGAAATACTAGCATCATACCTTGAAAAAATACTGCCCGTACCAAAAATGCTAGAAATAAAAACTAAACTAAGAAAAAAAATATATAAAGCTAAACCCAAACTACCAAACCCACACTGAAAACTAACTAAAACTAAACTGAAATTGAAAAAGGGTATTTATTGAATGAAGACTATTGCCATGTTCACATGCTGTTGGGAAAGTCCGACATCCGGGACTTTTAGTCGGCTGCTAAAGAGCATTGCATTCAAACTGCATTTAAACAAATGTTAGTTATGGTTGTTGGCCTGGCCAACTACATGTAATAAAGATGCATGTGTATATAAAAGTTTTCTTAACACTGACTGACGCAAAACTTGATTTTTCCACCATGTTGAGAAGGTTAAAGGTTATCATTGCATCATAACTTGGAAACTTGGGTAGCAAAATTTTCTCAGACTTTTCCATTTCATCATTTGACTTTGAATGGAGTGGACAATTAGGAAATTCATTTTTCCGATAGCACATCAATAGAAGGTAAGCAGGCTGAAGAGTCACAATACTGGACCCTGACTGGCCGACAACACCAGCTCCTCTAAATCAAATGAGGTAAACTTCCTGATTCTTTGAATGCTGCAAACTGGCCTGATTGGAAGGATTGTAGCAGTAATTAGTGAAGGGAGCAAATCAAAACCACGTCCAGTTGTGATGCGTTTACTGGAGTTAGTCTGTAAACGGCTGTAAAAAGGATGGATTTTTGAAAATTCAAATCAAATTTTAACAATGTCTTCATTAAACAGCTTCGGTCATTTACGTATATAAATAGAGGAAAATTTGAATTCCTGTGATAGGCTCCCCTTTAATTTATTTAACCTTTATTTTTCTTCTTTTTTCAAAGGAGAGCTGACCAGGGGAGCAGCATGAAGACAAACATCAAAGCTGCAAAGAAACAACATGCAAGAATGCTCACAAGCAAAAACTACAGTGAGATCACTGGTTTACAAAGCAAAGCAGCAGTAACATCTTCCTCCTGCTGACTGAAACAAGCCAAGCTGTGCCTCCCTGCATTGATCGGCCGGCTTCAAACCCGATCCCTCATTTTAACTGGGACTGTGACTGGTGGAGGTCAAAGGTCACACATCAGTTTAACCCACAGTGTGTTCTCAAAGAGGCTTTACATTTCTAATAGGTGATAGTGTCGCCAGTAGGGAGGGAAACAATAGACAACCTGCATTTTGGCATCTTTCTCGCTTTAGAGCAGTCGGCTAATCAGATAATATTAATATTAAATCATAGAAATTAGATGGATTGCCAATCTCTATTCACTGAAGAGAGTTTTGAAATGTCTCCACTCCTCGTCTCTGAACCTTCACCTTTATTCAGCCACACACACACACACAGAGGAAGCTCCAGTCCACTCGAGACACACCACTAATGTACAGAATACAGAAATCTAATCTCCTGCTTCCTGGGGAGTGTGTGTTGTGTGTGTGTGTGTGTGTGTGTGTGTGTGTGTGTGTGTGTGTGTGTGCGTGTGTGCGTGTGTGTGTGTGTGTGTGTGTGTGTGCATTAACACACATGTATCTCGGCAGCTCCGAGCCACTCAGAATGAATAATTAAGTCTGCATGTGTAATAATGTTTTAATGATAATGTGGGTCTGTGCTGACAAGTGTGTTCATTTCCAATTCACATTTACATTTTAGTGCATTAAGTGATTGGGATTGAATTTTGTGACCTTTTGGGTGTTGGGTTGTCTCCAATTATCATGCCAACCTGATTATGCCACACTGAGTGTGTGTGTGTTCAGGGGCAACACACACCTCTATTTAGAGTGTACACATGCATCGCTTCTGAGTGTGTGTAGGTAAGCCTGTACTAACTCTGGCTGATAGGTAGAGATTTGTATTTATGTGTGTGTGTGTGTGAGTGTGAGAGTGTTCAAAGGAGCATCTATGGGTTTGCATGTGTGTGTAGGTTGACTCAGTTGACTGAAAGACAAATCCGTCTCCATCAAGTCTCACATCTTTGCAGAGCGCAGAAGACTTTGGCTGGATTTCCCCCTCTCCTTCGCCTCTTTGTCTGGTTTCTCTCGTCTGTCTGTCTGTCTGTCTGTCTGTCTGTCTGTCTGTCTGTCTTTCTGTCTGTCTGTCTGTCTGTCTGTCTGTCTGTCTGTCTGTCTGTAGAAGCCACCGGTCGATTGTGTTCTTTCTTCATCGCTAAGCCTCAAAGCCCTCGGTCCTGCAGCCAGAAACCTGGAACGACTGAGCCCCGCCCGCCCCGCCTCGCCTCACCTTCCCCTCTCCCATAGACACACAGGCACAACACACACACACATATCTGCACACTCACCGAGGCATGCGCACCTTTTTTGTTAATATTCAAGTCTCTTCACATTCTTAGTTGTGTACTAAACAACTTCCCCTCCGTCTCTCATCTGCAGGGGGTGGATAAACAGAAACACCAGATGAAAAAAGCACTTTAACTTTGAAACGACTAAATTAGAATTACAAAGGCAGCTACAAAGCAGAGTCGTATTAGGCTGAATGCCAATTAGCGATATTAAAGCGGCCTGATAATCAACATTTTTCTTTGCGTTTGAGTTTTCAAGGCAGCGTGATGCAATTGACGGAATTTCAAAGAGGTCAAATAGTTGAAGATAGCTGAATAGAGGAAGAGTCTGGAAAATGAAGACAACACATGCCAAACACGGAGGAACGGAGGTCGCAAGTCAGAGCTCAGTGACACCGACAGACAGACGCTTAACAGAACAGCTGCAGAACTGCAGACTCAAAGATTAGCAGAAAATTGAATCAACACCTTTGTGTCACAGTCTAAACAAAATGAACATTGTCTGCTTCACAAAGCTGGTATTTACAGCCCGCTGCCAGGAATATGAAGGCCATGTTACAGAACCAGGCTCATCCGAAATATTGTTCCCTAATGATGTTCCCATAATCCGAGATGGTAAAAATGCAATAAAACATCCCTCTAAACAAGTCAAATAAAACCTGTTAATGTAATGATGAAGTAATAACATCACACATCATTTGTTACATCCCTCATAATGCAATAATATATTACATTATTAGGAAAAAATTATAACAAAATCAGTCTGAAGATGTTATTACATGATGATTTCCACCTCCTTCATCCCTCAAAGAACTGCAGGCCTTCTATCTTTCTATCTATTTCTTCCTCTCCTGTTATTATTTATCTTTCTTTCTTTCTTTCGTTCTCCCCCTCTCTTTCTCTCTCTCTCTCTCTCTCTCTCTCTCTCTCTCTGGCGGGTATTTATCAGAGTTTCCAGGGTAGGAATGCTTTCGCAGGATCGCTGTTGTTGACTTCAGATCATATTAAATTGAATTGTCCAGAGGACCTGGTCAGTGATCCATGATCGGCTGCCTTAGTCTGACAGGCTTGATAAATACAGGTCCCGATCTCTCTCTGCCTCTCTGTTCCTCTCTCTCTCCCTCTTTCTCATCCTCTCTATCTTATTCTCCCTTATGCTATATCTGTCCTCTTTCCCTGCTTTGCTTTGCCTCTCTCACTCCGTCTCAGTCGCCTTCTCTCCCTATTGCTCCCGTTTGGTCTCTCTTGTATTGTGTTCTGGTGTATTTCTCTCATTTTTTTCTCTGTTTTTCAGACTGAAAGCCATGTTCTCTGCATTGTGTGTGTGTGTGTGTGTGTGTGTGTGTGTGTGTGTCCAGAGGAGGTAGGACAAGAGACAAGAGCTCCGCTGACCTTGGACACCCAGTGTTCTCCTCCTTGCCAATAACCTTCCTTTGTTAAACACACACACACACACACACAATCACTCTCTTTCTCTCTCTCTCTCTCTATCTACACTGCATCACTCATGGTGGGACACACACACATACGCACACACACATTCACCTACTCACTCACTCAAAGATGCATGAATAAACACATAAACACACAGAGACAGATTAAAGGTTCAGTTTAAGGAGCCATGTGTATGTATGTGCGCACACACACACACACACACACACACACACACGCACACACACAGTGAGAGCAGGGGATGAATTCAATTACCGTCATTAGAATAGAGGACGGTGATTCCTGTATATGTGTGTGTGAGACTGTGTCTTTATATATATTATATGTGTGTGTGTGTGTGTGTATGAATATTCATGCTCAGTGTAGTTTGGGGATAAGGAGACCAGAGGAGTCATGCTCTGCTGGTACTTCATTACTTGGTATTTGTTAGGGGACCGCACACGTATAACACACACACACACACACACACACATACATAGTTTGTACAAATGGTCTTACAGTACATACACACATACATGTACACACACTAACTGTCAGCCACACACACTCACCCTTTGTTAGGTAAAGACTGCTTTGTAACAAATACACACACACACACACACACACACACACACACACAGACAATCCCCCTAGAGGGGAGAGGAGAGGCAATCAGGGAGGAAGTGAGGATACAAAAAGGAAAATTGGATGACGTAAATTTGTGTGTGTGTGTGTGTGTGTGTAAGTGTGTCCTTGGAAGGCTTAAGTGCGTGTGAAAGATTTAAGTGTGTGTATGCATGGTCACTTATCCTTCTGTGCGTTCATTAAGTGTGTGTGCATGCCTGTACCTGTGTGTGTGTGTGTGTGTGTGGAGACATTACATTCCTCACCATGCGTCTCTGCATGCTGGTTAATGACTGGAAACTAGACCTGAGGATTAAAACACACAGGGAGGGAGGGAAGAACGGATCGCATGGAAAGGTAGAAGGCATCAAGGAAGGAGAGAGGAGACGGGAAGGATGGGAGGAGAAGAGGGAGGAGAGGAAATAGGGAGGTATGGAGACAGGATGGGGGAGCGGTGGAGGATGCGGGAAAGAGATGGAGGGAAGAGTTAAAGAGAGATGAAGGAAGGTAAGATAGGGGAGTGGAGTCTGATATCAGTTCTAAACAGATTCCAAAGCTGTTTTAATATGATTTTTTCCACAGTGTCATAGCATCATATTAGAAAAATGTTGTGCTTGTTTGGATTGATGTTGAACTCCTCCTGCATGTCGCCGTCTGTCCAATACTTCCTGTCTTTCTCTATGCATCAGGTTTATACGGAACAGTATGAGATTAAACTCAGAAATTTGTAAGAAATTTTGCGAGAAAAAAATGTGTCTCAATTGGACTTAATCTCAGAATTTCAGATTTTTTTCTCAGAATATTAACCCCCTCCCCCCCGGCAGTGGAAAGAAAATCACCTACAATGGCCGTAATACTCTTCTATAGGTTTAGGACAGCACACCTTGTGTTGTCAACGCAACATTCAATTTTACGCATTTTTTAACACAGGTTCTGGTGAAAAGTAGGACGAGATACGTGTTGTCTCAGTGTTTTGTGCAAAACGGCGAGTGCTTCTCAAGCCTGTGAGGAGTGATGATCTCCACTATGAAACTTATCACTTTGTACAGAAAATCATTTTCTACAAATTGTGCCTGTTTTTTATTTAGTTGTATCTACTTTAAGTGGTAATTCCCAAGATCTTTGCTTTTTTACATCTTTGGTGCTAATCGCTCATTACTGTGTTGTTTCTGCACTTCACTTCCCAGAGATCACTTGTCAATCAAACAGTGTCCAGTGAGATATCTTTTTGGTTTTTTTCCGAGAGAGCTCTAACCTGACACCTGATTTTTACTTTTATCATTCATTTCTTTTATCCATTTCTTGTTTGATTTCAATCTACTTTGTTTTCTTCGTTTCTTTCCCAGTAACCTGTAATCTTTTCTTCTGCGTCTGTTTTTATGATCTTTAACCTTTCTCCGATGTGAAGCGCACTGCATTGCATTTTAATGTACGAAATGCGCTATATAAATAAAGCTTGATTGATTGATAACATCCTTCTATGTGGGGGGAAAAAAAGGCTAGAAATCAAATGGCTTTGCTTTGATTCCCAACATGCTACACAGGGTTCTGGGTATCGGATTTATCAATATTTGTGAATCCCTGATGAAAAGGGCGGAGGAGGGATGGAGAAGAGTGAGGAGTGGGATGAGAGGATGAAAGAGGCAAAAGCACAGAGATGAGTGATAAAATATGTTAAAAATCAAAGAGTAAAAAAAAAAAAAAGAGCCGCGATGGAAAGGCGGCATAGAGATGAAAAAAAATAATAATAATGTAGAGATGAGAGACGGAAGATGGAAATGAGGAAGCAGGGAACGCTAGAAGAAAGAAAGGAAGGAACAAGGGAATGGAGGAAGTAGGAAGGAAGGAGGGAGGAATGCGAGGAAGGAAGGTTTGAAGGAAGGAATGCGGGAAAACAAGGGGAAGTTGAACAAAAAGGTGTGGTGTAGCGGACAAGTTGGTATAGGTGTGTGTGTGTTCAGCTGTATAGAGACTGATCTTTGTGAGTTTGATGGGGAGGAAGGGAAGGAGCAAGGGAGAGGAAGGAGGGATGAGAGAAAGAGAGAGAGGGAGGGAGGGAAGGAGAGGGAGGGAGGAAAACAGCAGAGGCAATTTTCCATGAGACTTTTAAACCTATTTTAATGAGGAATCTTGCACTTCATATGTCTGTGCTTCAGTATATATTAAAAAAAAACACTGAAACGTTGCAGTCGACCCACTGAGGCAGAGAGGGAGAGGGAGAGAGAGAGAGAGAGAGAGAGAGAGAGAGAGAGAGAGAGAGAGAGAGAGAGAGAGAGAGGTTAGGAATTGTTTCCCAAGAAGGGGTACAATTAAAAGCTACATATAATCTCCCTCTTGCCAGCCTGTGCCTCAGCCACAGCGCCTGTGGACTGGTTTTCATGTGATTATTGGGGTGCTGATGACACACAGAGAGGAGTCTTGCACCCAAGGGAAACCTCTCTCTCTCTCTCTGGTCCTTGGTTTGCATCACTTGCAGCCTTTTTAGAACAGATAGAGCAGACGAATAGATGGAAGAGATGTGACTGGAGAGAAGGGGAAAGCAGATCATTGTATGAGGAAACTCTCCATTAACGCTCATGTTAAAATTCAACTGTTACAAATGCCGTAGTTCTACTTCTTCCAATGTGAAGTAGCTGTTAGCTTAAAACTCCACATATCGCTGCTGTCGTTTGAAAACCTCGTAACTCCAATGTTGGTGATTTTTACATTTTTATTTCAGTTGAAGGATTACATGGTTCCTCTATGGGTTGAGAAAATTCTCAGATAAAGAAACCCTTTCATAACCAATTGGATAAACTCAAAAATGCGTCGTCGTCAAGCTAAAATCAAGGCTAGTTTTTTTATTAGCTCCTCTAAAGTTTATATTTTGGACATAGGGGTTTTCACCAGACACTGACGTCATGCAGTATTTTCCCATGCCACTTAAGAGACTTTTATGCATTTGTAAAGATCAGAAACTCTTCTACACTTTCAAAACTGGCAGCAAACACTCACGTTAGCTAACATGCTAACTAGCTAGCTAGCTTGTTAGCTAACGTCGCCTTTTTGACCTCAAAAGTATGCGACATAATTCCTGTCCTGGTAGCATTTTCGTAACCCTGAAGTTTTCATGACAGCTGTCTGACAACAGTAACGTAACAGAAAAATATGTCAATGACAACAATTTGTATTTTGTAACAGGTTTCACTGAAACTCAGCATGAGTGATGACAGTCTGAGTCGGAAGTGACAGAACGTGGGCTTCCACATCCTGGAACACAAACACAAACACACACACACACACACACACACACACACACACACACAAATGTGGATGTTTTATCGTGATACTTTGGCAATGTTGTTGATATAGGAATATTCTTTACTCTCATGCCAGTAAAGTATATTGAACAGAGCGAGAGAGAGTCTTGCACTTCCAGTTAGACTGTGAGAGATACAGTATAAAGATAGGAGAGACTTATTTTGATAAAATAAGCATGATAAATCCTGAGTTTAACGATTTCCCAAACCCATAAAAACTTCCCTATCCATATGGTGAGACAACATTAGCTGCGACATTTGTTAGCTGCTGTCACACACAGGGAAACAAGCACCGCGGCTAAGACCATTGTACAGTATAGAGCTATTTGTTCTGTTGATTGCTGTAACTTTACTGTGATGGATGCTGATTAGCTTGGAACTAGAGAGAGAGAGAGAGAGAGAGAGAGAGGTCTCGCGGGACTGTGGCGAGCAGAGCACGGGGGACAGATGCGATTCATTCATCATTTATTTCCATCGGTGTGTGTTTTTTTTCCACGGCACGAATCTCCCGGAGGACCCCCCCCACCCCCCCCACCCCCCCACCATCACACACACACACACACACACCTCCCCCAGTGGCTCTGACATCAGCAGCAGCAGCCCGGTGTGTGAGGTGATGATGATGATAATGATGATGATGATGATGATGGGTGTGTGTCTACTTTGACTCGGAAGTGTGCGCAGTAAATAGGTGGGTAAACTACAGCTGTAAGACAATATGAACGCACCCCCCTTATATGAAGTTAGGCTATATTCTTATAACTTGCATTAGTTTAATACGACTCGCTATGATGTATTCTATTAATTTCATACCATAAAGATTTATTTCAGCCTTAAAAAGTGGGTATAGCTCTATAAAAAGATGTGTTAAAGCCGAGTTTAGGTGGGTTTATCCTCCACTCCATCCCTCCTGATGTGTGTGTATGGCAGTATAATGTAGTGATGGTTCAAAGGGGAACGATAGGGGAAGAAATGCCTCCGCCTCCACTTTAACAGAAATGATGAAAGGTTGGCTATTCTGTTTTTCCCCCCAGGATCCCAGCCATCTGCGAACAAATCTATAACTCTGGAGCACTCTAAGTTATTATAGTAAAATATATAATATAATATGTCGGCTGCACTAGGATAGGACTTACTCTGCAGAGGCTGGGCTTCATTCTGACATAATACTCCAACGTGTGTATCCACTCCGGCTGTTAATAAGCATCATTTTGCGTGTGTGTGTGAGAGAGAGACAGGGCGAGAGAGAGAGAATGGCATGAATGAAAATCACGACGGCAGTTTGCGCAATGATCCCCATCCACCTTCCCCGTGCAGTAAAAGCGACCTCTTATCCCACTACAAAAGTACCGCATCCATATTCATCTCATAACCTTTATTAGCGCGCTCTGTTCCCCGGTCGCCTCGTCTCTGCAGCAGCGGCGCGCGTTCCGCTGCTGGATGCATGGAGATAAAACGTGGAAAGGTAAATGTGCCCTGCAACTTGCCGTGTCCAACACGCAGGCCAGACTGGGTGAGTCACAACCCATGACAGCCGACCATCTAAATACATATACATCAGTCATCTGAAGCATTGATGAGTGCGGATCCTCCGCAGAGACTCCAACACTATTCTTTTTGCCCAAGTCCACCGCAGTGCAAGTTCTCTACTGTTTTAGAAACGCAACCTTCGCCCGGATCACTTTGCTATGTTCTGTACTTACTCAGATGCAGAGCAACAGGCAAGAACAGCAGGCAAGCGGAGTTCATCAGGGATGCCATTCTGACCCGGCTTCGTCCTCCGACCTTGTAAGTCTAGGTGGGGGGGGGGGGGGTTACTTTGCACCAGGATTTGTAAAAAGTAGAAGTTGTAAAAAAAAAAACCACACACGGCAAGCCCTCTCTGTCCCGCTTCTTAAAAAGCTAGAGAAAGTGTCGTCTTCCCCCCCTCCTCTCCTCGGCGAGGCAGCTCTGTACTCCAGCGCGAGTGGATCCACAGTGCGCTCGCTCGCTCGCTCGCCCGCTCCGCTGAAGGGGAGGGCGCGTCTGTGCTGCTGAGTAGGACGGTCTACACAACAGCGCGCGCCAACTCCCCGGTGAGCTTTCCTGCACGGGAGCGCTGCTGGAGCCGGCCGCAGTGTGTACGGGTGGAGGGTGGATGTGTTTAGGGAGAGAGAGAAAGAGAAGGGGGGGGGGGATCTAGGGGTTGAAGAGGCTGCCCTTAAGCATCCTCCCTGATGAAGTGTACTTGAGCAAGACACTGCTGCTGCTCTGTAGCCGAGCCTGACCTTTGACCTCCCTGCGGAGCGAGGGGAAGAGAAAAGAGAACAGAGAAACCAAAATGTCAAGATGTGTCACTTGCATGTTTTTACCCGTGCTCTTCCCACAAAATGTAAAAAAAAAAAAAGCCGTATTTTACTGTCTCAGATCGCTCTGCAAGCCTTCTGCACAGACTGATAATACACAATGCCCACAGGAATTTCTAACCCCCCTCTAGAAATAAACACAGACTGAATTGAACAAGTCTTTTTTTTATTCCAAAAACGTTTAGGGTAAAAGAAACTGTAAAATATACAACATAACCATCCAAGCAGAGGGAAATGAACACAATGAAAATCTGTCATACACAGAAAAAAAAAAAAGATATTCAATCTTTTCTTGAGCAACAAACTAGGAAAAGAAAATATATATACTGTAAGCGTTTATGTGCAAGCTTTCTAACTGACATTCTGATCTTGTTAATCTTGATGGTTACTATGAATAAACCCTGATTGTGAAACAAAACTTAAACAACCTTAGACCCTTTGAAGAGAGCCTGTTTGTCGTCCACACCTCTGCTTGAAATCAGTGATGCCGAAGCGCCGAATGCCATTTCAGGTGAAATCTAAAAGCCGCTCAAGGAGAAAACAGGCCTCAGAACTTTCTAATTTGGTGCGATGAAAGATTAATCATTATGGGACTACCTGACTACGGATGCTGATTTTTCATCCTTTCAAATATTGACCTTGGTAGGAAAATAAAAAGATGAATGCAGGCTCAGAGTTGCTCAGAACGGAGTAACCTTGGAAGAGATATTGGCCAGCGTTGTCAAACACAACTCGCACCCCTCACACGCACCGCTCCAGCACGCAGGCCTGGCCCGGTGCTCAGAGGTCCACTCAGGCTTATTTATCTAGCACCGCGGCTATACCGCTGCCGCTACAGATAACGAAACTCAAAACACCAAGAGTCAGGCCGTAAATCAGTCTGGAGTAAATCAAGTGGAATCGCTATAATAGCTGGGTATTGGTCTGGGTCTGGTTGCTGTCAACATTATTTGGCGTGGGGAAGAGAGAAAGAGACACTTCAAGAACACAAACTGTCTTTAAGTTATCTATTCCTCGCACAACTCCCGTTCAGAATGAAGCTGAAGAGTGGAAATCCCTAACACCAGTGATCTAACCGGGACTCTGACGCCAACAACTGAAATAGTAAAACTGTAGTCAAAATAGTATTTCTCTCTCTCTCTCTCCAGCATTTCATATAGTAAAATGAGTATTCAAACATCTGTCCCAATCAGTTGTCGGTAGTCCAATAATGTTTGCAAACCTAAAACATACATGTTCTCCTCTGCTGTGCCGTTTGAGCCTTACACTAGTCCCACAATTAACTTCTCATGACCAACAATCCTTGTAAAAGTTAAGTGGAACTGCAAAAACTCTGTGGGTTAATGTTTGACGCTTTCAAATTACAAGCCGTCTAAAGGTTCAAATGGGATCAAATCTCCATGAGTAAAGTACAATAAGGCACTTGCTAGACAAAGTCAACTGAACAGATTCTAAACACACGAGGGTCAAATTAACAGAACTGTCGAGCATTTTACAATCAGCAAAACCCAGTGGCCACCCTGCGGTTCACGATGACATTTGTGGTTGAGCTGTACACAAATCATCATACAAATTTAAACACACTTCAAAGAGGAACAAACGGCAAATTTACAACCTAAAGGCAGGCTCTTGAATGTTTGGTTGTAGTTTGAAACTAATAGTCCGAGACCAGGAACGCTGGATGTATTCAAAAACCATGACAAGCAATATGAACGTTGTCTGCAGTTCAACTAAGTGCTGCCCCCTAGAGCTCAGGAGAAGTAACTGTACATCAAGTTTACAAACACTGCTTGGATTATCCTGATAAAATAAAACAATCGGTGACGATAATAATGTGTAGGAAGCGTTTTCTAATGGATTATAACTACTTTGATAAGTCTTCAAGCAAGTATACAAGTCTTACAAATACTAAGGATATATAAAAAAAAAAAAGGGGGGGCCAACGTATAGAGGAAAACATGAGGTATGGCCTGATCAATTTACAGTACAGAGCTGTACACATGGACGGCTGCCATCCTGGTTGTTGAGCGCAACTTTTCAACTCTTCAGCCTGGAGTACCCTTGCATTAGCATTTCTGTTACATTTCAATAGTGTTTTCCTAGTCATTTCTCATCCTTTCATCTTATTTGTATCCTTCAGAAACCCTCATGTCCACGGCTTCAGTTAGAGAGAGGATAATGATAAATCTCCAGTTGCTTTTCATCGTAAATGCTTCCAACGCAGGGCCAAGTTCAATTCACTTTCAATCAAATCAATTCAATGTGTAGATCCTCTTCAAAATATTGAAAAACATTTGGCTTGGGAAGGTTGTCATCTGCAACCTGTTAAGAAATAACAGAACAAATATGCTAGCAAATGAATTGGCTTTGGCCCTGTTACACATGCTTGGCAGTTGCCAAGATTAGCTTGGTTGTTACAATGAAGCGTGTTAAGTATGAGGTTTGAAACTAAGCTGAATTGAAGTAATCCTACTGCAACTGAAGCCTAAGCTGCTTCTAAGCAAGCATGCTGGTCTGTGGTGAAGATGGTCTCCAGGCCTCCAGTCCTCTCTTAAGGCCACCATACAAAGGCGACATTTCGAGGTGAAATAGATGGCCAACTTTATCAGCTTTATCTTCTTTTTTCTTTTCGCATAATTTTATTCCTTGCAGCCATCTGTGCTTCCCATATCGACCTTGTCCCATTTACACATCTCCATCCTTACAGAAGGAAATGTTGCTCATCTCAGTTGCCAAGAAAAGTAGCCTCTGGATCACAACCTTTGCAGCAGCACAATCGGACTAACATTTCTGTTACTGATGGGTTAGAGGAACACAGTCAAACAGAAAGAAACAGCAATGATGTTCAGACATGTTCACGTCTGGTGGTGTTAACCAGCTGAGCACTAAGTATCTTTTGGACAGCGGCTGAAGAGACATCAAAGGAGCGTCAGGTATTGTCTGTCTGCACCGTCTGACTGGCAGACAGAGCGACCAGGAATTTTTAGCCTGTCTGGGTGTCTTTTCTGAGACAGCCTTTTGCTTTATGTGACAGGGATAAAAGGATGAGAGAAAACCAGAAGAAATGTCTCTTGGGAACAAAGTAGCAGTAACCAAGGTCAGGAAGAATCTACAGTAAACTGAACAAGAGTCTCTCTAACAGAAATGAAGAACAATCTTTGTCCAGACCCTGTTGTCTTGCATTGCAGGTGTCCAGGAAAAAAAAAGGTGACCAAAAAAAACAGTTTCTACCTTCTAACTGGACAGTTCACTGGTGCAGCGAGGGCCGGAGGAACGGGAAGAGATGGAAGGAGGAGGGGAAGGTTGAAGGACTTAAGGTGGTGTGGAAGTGCAGGAGGGCAGAAGGGCGTTCTTGAACCCAAGGGGGTTGATCTTGAACTCTTAAAGTCATTTTGGAGCGCTCATCTTACATCTCCAAACCGGCTCTCCCGGCCCTTATGTTACCGCCCCAACCCCTACTCCTGTTCCTCCTCCTCTTCCTTCCTTTCGGCCCAGGCTCCCCGGGTGTTTTCGGCCCCTCCGGAGCAGCTGCGGTGACACCATCATCATACATTATGGCGGCTAAACAAGCAGGAGACCGGGGGGGGGGGGGGGGGGGGGGGGGGGGGGGGGGGGGGGGTAGGGGGGGGGGGTGAAGTTGTCCTTGGTGCTAATCAGAAGTTTAATCATCAGCGGAGACATAACGACCAGGGCCCACAGTCCATTAGAGTCTTAGAGGAAAACTCCCCCTCTGCACCAGACTTTAAACGAGGGACTAGTGGTTGACCAGGCCCTGCAGCATCATCATTAGGCGCCGCGCCCTCTTGCTGAGTGGGCTGTGGGGGTCCTGCTGCAGGAAGGCAAAGAGCTTCGGTCTGACCTGGGCCAACACGGCAGCCATGTGGTCTCTGGTCAGAGGGTCGCCGTGGTCCAGGTTCATCACCGCATCCTCCAGGTAGCTGCGCAGGGAGGGAGAGGGAAAGAGAGAGAGAGACTTCAGATGACAAGAAAGAGAAAAGCAGGCAGACATTTTCCAGGTAAGGGGAGGAAAGAAACCATTAGGCATTCATATGGCACTACAGTCCCTCGCCGTGGGCCAGAGGCAGAAAGTACGAGAAAGAGAGGATGACAAAGAAATTAAGACAGAGCCAAGAGAGACACTATGATTATCTTTGTTGTATGGAGAGACGAGGGGAAAAATTGAAGGAGGTACACATTCTGCAATCTCTGTTGAGGAGGACATCCGAAACTCAAGTCACTGGCTTTTTTTCATCTGGATAAAGCAGCTGTGGCAAGATAAGTTGCGTATACCTAGACAGTGTTTTTGTCTGCTACAGTAGCCAGTGAAAGGACAGTTCTATCAGAATGTCCCAACTGTCTACAGCGTTATGAATGTCGAACGCTGTCCTTGATACCTTTTCCTGGCTAGCAGCCCACTGTCTGAATGTGTACTTTGTGTTTTTGCGCTCAAATCTCACTGCAGAAATGGAGTCTACCTCATTCTCACTTTTATAATGTGCCCTGGTCCTCTCTCTACATCCATCCGACATTAAACCCCTCACTTAATTGTTTTAATAGACATCTGGTGGCTAGCGTGTCCAGCAGAGCTCCAACTATTTCTCTTCTGCTGTCCCTCAGCGCATGTGTGTGCCTTTACAGTCTAAATGATCATTCGCCTCACTGTACAGGGCGTACCTGATCCCCATCTAACATCATTGGAGCCGTTCCCGCATCTCCAGCTGGCCTCCAGCCAGTGTTTCCCAGAACACAACCGCACATCACAGGCCTATCACATCCTCATAACACTGCCAACATGCCCTTTAAAGAGACATTTAATGCCCTTGCTCACCAAGCCACAGATTCGAGAGATATTGATAGACACCTGGACCTTTCTAAAGTTAAATGTCTTGCAGGAGATAATCTGCCTGCAACTGATTCGTCTCCAACTCTTTCAGTGTCCTTTGGAAAACACCCACTAAGATGCCTTAATGCTCACTCAGACCACATCACTCCTGCATCTGTTAAGAAAACCAATGTGCCCTTTAAACATAGCTAATAACCCTGTAACTAGGACCACAGTTTGTTTGGATAATGAGACACTCTCTAGTCCTTTCTAAAAGAACTATAGTTTCTCTCTGGGTAGCTTTTATGGATTTTTCCTAGATACTATCTATCAGAAGTATAGAAAAAAAGAGACGGCTCCAACTTATTATTCTGCCTTTATCTTGTGCAAGACAGAAACAAAGCACCCAACAAAGTTTCCCAAGTCTTGCAGTTCCTGTGTTATTCAGGGCTTGACTGAAAAAAGAGTGTATATACATATTCATATCTATGGTACATACATACCATAGAAAAAAAAAACAGACACAGTATACAATTTTTCTTGTGCTTCACTCCTAATTATTACACTTTACCCCAATATTGATATTGAGCAAGCAAAAAGAGAAGTACTGATTTACTGGTGGTAAATCATGATGGCATGGAATTTTCTCGCACTGTTAAAAAAAATTTGCCTTTAACAAAAACCCCATGATAACACAATGCTGTTGAGTGTTGTTTTTTTAAATTGAGCAAGACATTTTTAAGCATCTACATCAATTAACATTGGAATTAATACATTTGTCCTTGGTTTCATCTCCTACTAAACGTCCCCCCTCCCCACCAGCAACCCATCCAACCATTATTGTACTCTGTCCTAATAACTCTTTGGACTGAACCACACCCTTCTGCCCTCATCTCTCACTCCAGATGGCGCAGAGAGGCACCAGAGGGCCAGTATTAGCAGCAGCAGGCAGCTGCAGTGTAAACTCAGAACCAGACAGGTGATCTGGGCCACGAGCAGCGCTGTAAAGGGACTTGGCTCTGACAGAGAAGAAGGTTTGTTGGGGGGCATGTGGGGGAGAAGAGAGAGAGAGAGATGGCAAGAAGTGAGGAGAGAGAGGAAGGGACATAAAAAGAGGGGGTGGGACGACTCTGAGGAGACGTATTAGCACAGCTAGAGGAAAAAAAAAAAAGAATATGAGCGGAGCAGAAAGTGTTGACAGACAACTAGAAAAGAAAAACTGAGGGGAAAAGTAAAAGTGAAGAGGAAAAAAAAGAGATAAAAAGACAGAGACATAACAGAGAGAGATAGAGAGCTGCCAGAACATTACACCGCTATTCACAGGACCATCCATGCTCCCCAAACAGCCATGTAGCGGGGGCTACAGACGGAGCAGGGTGATGGGGTCAGCAGTTTAGCAGCGTTAAACACCGCGAAGAAGAGGAATAATGGAGATCCAATAGAGACGGGATGGGGAGGAAAGGTTGAGCTAAAGATTGGCTTTGTTACTGATCAAGGGTAGCACAGGACTTGTGCAGGACAAAATGTGTGTCTAGTGCAATTCAAAACGTTTGTGCTCACTGGAACTTTCACTTTGGAAGAAAAATGAGCTTAAAATGGAGCCATTATGAGGAGAAATGGACTGATACAGTTCAAAAATGATTTATCAAACCTCATGTCATTGGCTTCACGGACCAAAATTGCCGGTATACACGCAGAGCTTCGCCTGCTGCAACGCAAGACGGGTCCCACATCAAACCATGATGGAGCGAGGAAATAAATCATTTCATGAAATTATCATTGTATATCCTGCAAGTAACGTAAAAAAAATATGCTGGTAATGTAAAAAAATATGCTGCACAACAGCAAGGAAAGAACTAGTTTTACCAATGCAGCACTCTGATTTAAAAGTGAGACTAATGAAAGCATTCTGCACACGGGTATAAATATACAGTGGGGTGCATTTGTTAACAAAATCCTGGACGATTATTCTTACCTGCTGTTTATTTGTGTGATTATTTAGAGGAAATTGCACTGGAAATCAGATTGTGCTTGAGAGGGCGTCTGAGCGGGTGTGAGAGGAGAGGCTAAGCCAATGAAGGGGACGAGGGAAAAATCACAATATCGAATCTGGTCTTTCATCATCAAATTTCAGCTGGGTCAACAGACATGAAAACATTTCAAACGGCAAGAAAAGAAGTGACTGGGACAAAGGTGAGAGAAATAATTGCGGGCGTCTCATCAGTTTGTGTTTGTCCAAGTGTCGCCCATGTGTCAGGCACAAGTGAACTCCAACACATGTGAGTATGTGTGACTTATCAAGTGAGAACAAAGGTGACAGTTGTGTGCATTTAAATGTGTTTACCCATTTGCTTGAATTAAACAGTGAGAGAGACAATACGACACAGAGGTTGAGACACTGGTTCTCTCGTCTCTCAGGACACCCATGAAGTTGGAATTCACTCTCTTCGCCCCGTATTTTCTGTCACTCCACTGTACACTACCTACTAAATCAATAATAATCAAAAACCTTGGTTCACCCACCTGATCTTGAGCTCGGAGCGGGTTGTGAGGTTGGAGGAGAGCTGCTGGATGAGTGACAGCAGCACGGGCTGGCTGAGGGGGCAGGGGTGCTGACCGAACACCTGCTGAGAGTCTATGGTCTCGCACACATACAGGACCAGGTTGAGATCCGTCGCTGACAGGGCCTGGGGGGAAGAGAAACTATGAGTGTTGCATCAGCTGAGACCTATAGCTTCACACACATTCAAATCTGTTGCTGACAGAGTCTGGTGAGAAAGAGTAAGAGAGAAGTAGGGAAGAGACACTGGCTACGTTTACATGCACAGACTAACCTGTCTATTGTCCAGACTCTGGTTAAAGATCTTATTCGGGTTAAGGTGTTTACATGAACCTTTGATACACCTGAGTATAGCCAAAAGCTCAGAAATGTAGGCTGGAGCCAGACCACTGACTGCTTTGTAGGTGATGAGTAAAATCTTATGCCAAGAATAAACCTATAAGCAGAATATTCCTGTACACCTGTACAGATGGAGCAGTCCGCCAACAAAAAAGTATGAAAAGGTTCGGCTGCCAACTGCTCCCTTCTCTGAGCAATAGTAGGTTACTTCTAAAACAGGGCAAAGAAACAATGAAAATAGTAATGGCAGGTACTGGTTGCTGCCATGTTTTTGTTGACATCAAAATGTACCCCTAACGCTACACAAGTGAGTTTGCGCAGACGGCAAAAACCAAAAGATGTTTACATGCCACAGCAATCCGTTTAATATTGGAGTAAGCCAGGCTTCTTAACTGATTTTCTCATGTGTGTGAACATTACCGGACTATTCTGAGTTATGATGTTTACATTTGTCAAACCAAAACCAAGTTACTTGAGTCACTGGGTGAATTCTCTGTTCATGTAAACATAGCCAATGACAGGCAAAGAGAGTGAAGGGGAGGGGAAGGGAAAGAAGTAGGGGGAAGGAGAGTGTGAAAGAAAACAAACTGATACTGTAAGAGAGAGAGGAAGGAGAGAGAAAAACAAAGAACAATAGGAAGCGAAGGGACAGTGTAGCAACCATTTAGAGCAAGTTCAGGTACGGAGTTTAGAGTACCTGGGGGAGAGAGAGAGAACACAAACATACTAATATAAAGAGTCAGCAGGTCCTCTGACAATGGCCACTATAGGGGGATAGATGCGGCACAGCTAATGCACTAGTGGGATCTGCGAGTGCGACTGTGCTTGTAGCAGTTACAGTATAGAGGTGTGAGTGTGAGTTCATTACCTGTTGGGAGAACCTGATTCAGCTGGTAGTATCAGTGTGTGTGTGTGTGAGTGTGTTACCTGCTGGAAAGCCTGGTTGAGCTGGCCCTGCTGTAGAAGCTGCAGTATGTTGGCTTGCTGGGCCTGGTAGTCGAGGTGCGCCGTAGGGACAGGTGTGCCGGCCGCAGACCTCATGGCCTGCATGATGCTGGAAGTGACCACCGCCTGCTGCTCCTTCATCGCCAGGCTCACCTCCCCTTTAACAATACGCTGCACGTGGCTCAGGATAGACTCCTGCAAACTGGGTAGGAAAGAGAGATGAGGAGGGAGGAGAGAGAAGAGGAAACAAAGTCAGAAAGAAGGTGTCTTTTATATTGCAAGAAGCCCCTCCTCATTTGGTTTTGAATGTTATGCTCTGCTCTATATGTGGGCACATAGTGAGCCTCAGTCCAGCTACAAACACCTGCACAGCGCCTTAACATACAAGCCCTCTTCATTTATCTCAAAGTTGAAACACATTTTCAGGCCCTTAGCCACAGCCAGGTGTTGTCATTTCCATTTCAAGATTTTAAACTTCATATAGCGAGCAAGTTCACCAACTACTTTCTCTCCGCTCCACCCCCTACAAATCTATAAACCCCAGAGGCCGTGAAATTAATTGCAGAGGGAACAAGAGGCTCGATCGAATTTATGTTCTTACATTAGCCCAAGGATTAAGCTTTGCTTGTTTCTGCTCTCCAATCCATTACACACCTGCTCAATAAGCAGTGACTAAGGCCAGGACTGCTGGCATAGGCATCTGCTGCTATGCATATCTGATATTCCACACGTACGCCAGGATTGTCAATCAATGTCATCAGATCAATCTCCACAAAACGCATCAATCAACAGCAGGATTCTTTTAAAGCAAAACTTCACATAGCGACTGCTCACAGTTTGCTGATGCATAACCATCAAACAGGTGTGTTTTTTTTTATGTTAGTAACCAAACAACATCACAGCCAATAAGAGTGAGCTTCATGGCAACAAACCACATTGGTGAGAAGAGGTATGTCTAGTTATACTATGAACATACAGTACTTCATACTGAGGAAATATCTTCAAATACAATGAGGATTTTTTTCATTCCTTAAAGTTAAGAGTTGAATGACAGATGATGGAGGAAGAAGGGCAACAGGAGAAGCGATGTGATAGGTTACGATGACTGAGTGGCGAGTGGATCAGAGGGGATTCAATCCCTTCAGGTCACCAGGTACATATGTGGTGACAAACCCTGACACCACACACTCTGCGGAGGAAAGAGTTAATAAATAAGTACAGATTCTGTACAGTCCCAGGGTGCATTTGTGGCCCTGCCATAAAGACCTAATTGATTATCGATTTATTTGAGTGTGATCTCAGCTCTCTGCTCCCTAATTGATCAGCTGCCTTAATCTTTTCCATTAACAATACAGTAACATTAGCAAATATAGGTTGTAACATATTACATACATAAAAGCTCTGCTTATGAAACAACATGATTAATTATCAAATGTAAGAGTATCAGTTTCATAATTATAAAGATATACTGTAGCTATATTACTCTATTGCAGCAGTCCATGCAAACACAAAAAAAAACAAAAAAACAAAACAGAAGTACGTTCTCCCACTGTGTGATGGCATGTGAATTAATTTGCATACAGGAAGAGGTTTACGGGAGCTGTGTAAGAAATAGCAGCAGAGGTATGAATATTTATAGGTAAATATTCCACATTAATACAACTTTTATTTCCTTTTATTGATTGGATACGGCTCAATGAAGAAAGTAGCTGATTTGTAGAAAATTATTTTCTGTACACCATGACCAAGTTTACACGTGTGTGCATGATGACTGAGGTGCTTAATCACCTGCTGGCACTGGTAGCGCATGAAAAGTCTTTAATTGCGGCAGCTTAGGCTCTACCTTCTGTCCAATATGTTAAACTGGTTCTGATCTATGATCACAGGCTGTGAAATTCAAAACATCATACTTTTTACGGCATACGTTAGACGGCTTTCCTGATCTGGCAATTGAAACTTTTTTTTGTTTGATTAGGCAGTTGAAATGGTGATTGTCTCCCTAGTATTTGTCATTTCTTTTAGATTGTTGATGGAATTAATGTTTTTTTGTTTTTTTTTGGAAAGGTATTATCTAATACAAAGGTGAATTAAAAAGCGAATGTGATTAAAAACAATTCTAATGCACTAGAGAAGTTACAGTAAATCGGCTGTACCAATCACTAGTAACTCTAACAGTGTGATCGATGAGGAGTAGCTGGGTTACATACTTTCCCACCATCATCTGGAGCTGGTGCTGGACCTCGGCCCGGACGCTGGTTGTGATGTTATTGGCCAGCTGGTCAGTGGAGCTCTGGAAGCCATCGATCATCTGCTGGAGCTGGCCAATCATGGGGTCTCGTGCCTCCTGCTCTCTCTGCTTCCTATTCTTGACGTGGGCCTCAAGCTGCTGGATGTCTACAGGGGAGGGAGTCAACAGATGAAGTTTTATTTCCCCCATACATGCAAAGTTACAAAAAGCACAAAAGTATAAAATATTAGTGACAACTTCCTGATATTGAGTTGCAGCCCGTTTTGCACAATCCACATCTCAACTGTCTCAAAGCTTAAATCTCCTCCTTTGTGATTGCTAGAGATTTAATATGGGAACTCAACGGCCTTTATCTGGATTCACCTCATCAGTGTACTTCATTAAAAAAGCAAGTGTCCCTAATGTTTTGTACATTCAGCGTAATTGCACATACAAGTGCATGCGATAAAAATATATTATGCACACAAATGCAACACACACCACATTGTATCCATATAAGTTAAACACATGGAATTAGTACACATCAGTGTTACAGACAAATGTAACTCCAAAGAGGAAATGAGTGCGCACACACACAAGAAGTTAAACACACAAAGCTGAAGGCTTGAAGCTAAGCGGCAGTGCAGATGTTCAGCCAGCACATGCAAGCAGAGTTACATTAAATATTTCCACACAAAACCGTCAACCCTGAACTTCACCATCGATTTAATTTAAATTGGAACAAGCTCACAAGTGTGCACGCACGTGCACAGAGAGCTCTTGTAGTCTCCCCAGGTACTGGAGGAAAATGCACGTGTGTGCCCCTCCGTGCACATTATGACATCCTTGGTAACATCAAAAACCCATCTAACTGGCAACCAGCTTCCAGAGGAGGGCATAAACACAAAGTACATCTCCTCTGAATAAACAGACTGCTTATCAACACATCACTGCCCTGGCTCAGTCTGAAAAGGCATCATTATAAAAGCTGTCCCTGAGCTTTCTGAAAGAGATGGTTATTTAATTAGACTCAGATAAACAGACCCTGAACTCAGGTACAAGGGCTGGATATGAGGAACTGCCAAAATGAAGCACGCACCATTACAAAGCGTCTCGATAGGGACATTGACCATCATAAGCCAAGAGAACAGCTTCAAGGCACCTTTCCAAAAAAACAAAAAACATTGTAAAAGTCCCTGGAACTGTAGTGGAGGGATGTGAAATCATTCTTCTGTGACCAAGTACATAATTTGTTTTGCTGATGTTGGAGACTCTCAAGCGTTCAATTGCTTTGACATAGAGGCGGCCGTGGCATATGGTTGACATTGTTTTCAGGCTCATTAAACCATTCAGAGACCACTTGTGCCCTGTGGAAGTCATCCTGTCATCCTGGAAGATTCGTCTCCGGTCAGGCTCATCCTGCTTCACCGCAGGATAGGCATGACCACTCAGAACGGCTTTATATTTACCGGTGTTTACCATGCCCCAATAGGAGTTGTGTAGGAATGGACCTAAACTACAAGTGTCAGAACCGTGCCATAAATACACTTTGTAGCTCTCATTTATTCAAGTGATCTGTGTATTTTGGCAGGTACCTGTTGACTCTTTGTTTCTTCACTTGTTATGCTTTCACAGGATTTAACTGCAGCCTCTCAGTTGTTGCTCGTTTGTTGGGTTTTCTGCCTTCAGTCTCCTTTTAAACAAGTTAAATGCGCGCTCAATAGGGTTCAGATCTGGTGACTGACTTGGCCGGCTTAAAATATTCCTTGTTTTCTTTCTGATGAACTCCTACGTTAGGCGTGCAGTGTGTTTTGGGTCGTTGTCCTGCTGCATTCACAGCTCTTGTACATGTGCCAAAACTATGCAACATGAAACACCCGGGAAATTAGAAACACCTGTAAAGCTGTTTGTCCCAATACTTAAGATCATCTGATTGAGGGAGTTGGACACAAAAAAGGGCTATCGTTCTGGAAGTGTAAAACGTAAATGCATAGAAATACCCATAGGTGAAAGGGAATATTTTCTACTTTTGTCTCGTATTCATATTTTGATCTGAAATCCATATTTCTTGAGCATGCAGCTAAAAATGACTAATTTGACCTTTTGTCCCAAAACCAAGGGAGGGCACTGTATATCTGTCTCTGACAACAACGTGTTAGACCGGTGGATTTTGACGAGTGCAGCGCTGTCCTAGATGGCCTTACATTCTTGTGTGCCCTGTTTGAAGCTTTCGTTGATCTGCTGGAACATGGACTGACATCCCCTCTCAAAAACAGGCAGCACAATGCTCTGGAACGCGTCCTTATAGGCCGCCTGGATGGGCCCCTGCATCGCTTCGGCTGCTGCTCGCCCAATCGCATCCGTCGTGTTCTGGAAAACAGGAAGGAGGTACAGTGAGAAGGGGGGAGAGGAAATTAGGGTTTTTGACATACTTACTTAAGGTGGAGAGGTATAAGAGAGAATAGGGGGCTTAGTCCGGACAGGATAGGGACTGAACAATAGGCAGAAACATGGGGGAAGTGAGCCAGCCACCCACCTTAGATTTGACCACCTTGGTGACATTGTCCTTCAGGGTGACTTCCACGGCGGTCAGCTTGGCAGCGATGGTGTTGCTCAGCTGACCTGTCACCGGCTCCAGGCTCTTAGAGATGGCTGGAGGAGAGAGAGTGAAAAGAATACACAGATTAGTCCAACTCCCATATAACTCAGGCATATGATGAAGGCAAGAGAAATAGGCTGGTAATAAAAACAAAGCAGGAAAATCTCTGATGGCGATAAATGGGAGTGTGGTAAAAAGATGCTGGAGTACAAAACTGAACACTCGCATTCTCGAATTAAAGGGCAGGAGAGGACAGGCAAGTATGCATTTATCCAAAGACTGCTATATTTTACTGTCTCAGTCCACCACATTTCACATGGCTAGTGGTGAGGATACAGAATGAACAGTTTGGAAGATTCATCTTCTGGCTACAGAGGCTCTCAGAAATTATGAAAGGAGGAAAAACTGATTGGATAAAATGCAGACAGACATGAGGAAGACTGACAAGTGAGAAAAAGTTTTTAACCTGTACATCTTCCGTTTTTAGGACAATCTAATGTAAGCATATGGATATTCATACAGTATTAATCACTTTATTATATATATAATTTATCCTAGGCATAGGGTGATCTCAAGTTTTGAAACACTTTAACTTAAAGATGCACTGCCTGTTATATGCTTTGTGCTGTTTGCCCGTCTTTCTTTTCCTGGCTGCAAAACAAAAGTCTCCTGGGAAGATAATAATGATTGGAAAGAGGACCAACAGATCAGTACTATCTTATCTACTGAAGATAGAGACTGTCAAGGCCTTGATACATAGGCAATATTTTGGGACAATTTAGATAGGCTTTTAGCATGGCTTGGTGTTGCCAAAATGGACAAGATCGATGCTGATAAACTAGACAAAGCGTAAGGAAAAACAATATGAGGAAACAATTCTGTTGATAAAGCTGAACATGTGCATTGCCTGATAATGTTTCCCCTTTACCAACTTTCAACGTGGCAAGAGGAGGAAAAGGAAGAGAAAGGCTGACGAATGTAAATCTTGGCTATTCACTGACTACAGACAGCTGGCCGAGCTGCAACAGGCCCCAGCCTCTACAAATGAATTAAATGAATCAAGAGATCAGTTCTCTTTAGCTATTGACTGCAAAGACTGGCTATAGAACTGAGGACAGGATCAGTAAACAAGAACTACAACAAAAAGTGTCTGTAAGTGCCACTTAGAAATGGCTAGAGAAAAGGAAGGGGGTGTACACAAGAAATGACTTTGAAGTGTACAGATCAGTTTGCCCTCCCTCCTCATTTTCTTTGGCGGCTTCAGTCTCCTGAACAAGCACGCCGTTGCACGTGGGTGGAGGAGAGGCGAGAGAGATGAGTACGAGTCAGAAGTCAAGGACGAGAGAGAAAGAAAATACTGGTGTGCATCAACCTACAGACTAAACACACTCTTGGAGATTTATACCTGACTAATGTTAAAGACAGAGTGGTAGCTGTTAGCATTCCTTCATTTTTAAAGTAAGGTGAGGTGACCTTCAATGGGAGGGAGAGCTGGCTTTCAAAGGGAGGTGAGCAAGCCTCACATGGGAGGTGAACTGGACTTCAGTGGAGGTGAGCGGGAAAGCAGTAATCAGTAAGCAGTTTGTCTATTTGTGTCTCACTGTGTGCATATACAGTGTGTGTATCCTTTGTGAGCTCAACCGCGTGTGTGTGTGTGTGCCTCCTTACTCGGTGGGACCGTCTTCTTCATTTCATCCCGCAGCACTTTGTCCATTCTGTTGGTTAAGGCAGAGCTGAGGGTGTGGCTGAGCTGCTGGCTGAGTTGTTCCTGAAGCTGCTGCTGATGATTCTGACTCTCCGCCAGCACCCGCTCCAGCCTGCGATCTGAGGTCACGAAAGGTCAAGGCTCACAAGAATATGCTGTAGAAGGCTCATGTTCAAGATAAGCGTGTGTATGGTAATAGCAATTTGATACTCCCAGTAGACAAATGGCTTCCCAATAAACTGAAAATTATCCTGTATACAGCACCATTTTGTGTCCCTTACTGAGTTCAAATTAGTGCTGAGTGGAAATGACACAAAATGGCTGCAGGTGGGAGCTGTGCCATCAAGTGAAAGCAACTAATGCGCTTTTAAAGGTTCACATTAAAGTTTGGCTTGTCTGTGGTGTGTCAGCTTGGATCTCCAAAAATCCTTTCCAATGATGGAGAAAAATTGTTTGATTTTCCATGCTGATGGCAATTTAATTTTGACATATACACAGCACTATTAAAATTATGAATATAATTACATTTCTAAACTAGTTTGTCCAAACAGGCATCTCTAAAGACATGTGGCAGAGCTGTCTTGCTCTTGCCATACTGGACTGACAAAATATCTTTTATAGTGCATGATTCTTGGATCGTGCACTATAGTGTGATGGCTTCATCTACAGCATGTGGACATTTATCACACAACTCATACATAAGACATTTATGTCATATAGATGTGTTGATGACAAATGGTTCCATCAGAGGGAGAGTTCTTACAGTAAGGGTTCAAACAGCCAATGTACAGTAAATGATTCCCCATCCTGTTGTTACGCTCCTATTTATTATTATATCTGGTTTTCTGGTTACATACACTCCAGCCAATGCCCTATGCTGACATACAAGCTCATTAAAAAACAAAGGAACGGGGTAAAATGCATTGCACTGTTCATTACAGTGTTCTTGCATGACTCTTAACATTCATAACATACTCATAACAAATGTTATGTTTGCCGGTTGGTTCAAGATAATATGAAAATACCAAGTATTGGCCATTATTAGTGAAGCTAACTCTACTCTAGCAGAAGTTTAACATTAACTCGGCTAACTCATGCTCCAAGCATTGCTAGCGGGGAAATACAACTGGGGAAAAAAAGAAGAAAAAAAAACGGCTGACTAAGGTAGTGAGCATAAAAGATTAAAGTTTCACTCTCTTACTTTGCAACTGTCTCTTCTCAAGGACACTTTTTCCGAGCTCTTTTTTAGTATTAGCAAAACCTTCTCAGGAATGGGTAAGCTTTGCTATTGTTCTCTAGTGTGTTCCAGGACTGAGAGTACAGGCTGTTCGGTCAAGGACCAATTCATATTGATACAGTTTCCACAAACATTTCTGCTGAACTCGAATATATACTTGAATCATGGCAACCCGGTTGTTTCAAAAGCCTGGGGTGCAAAGTGGGTTCGAGCTTGGCTCACAACAAAATAAACACAGCAGAAATGCAGAAATTCCAACACGCCCAATAAGTAAGAGTAGTGTGAAGGATACGTTCCTGCTCCTGGTGGTTGGCGATGACGTGCTCTACCTGGGCCATGATGGAGCTCTGCATGGCTTCCATCTGTCCACGCAGTTCCACCAGCTCCCTCTGCTGGCCGCGCAGCAGCATCAGCAACTCTTCCTGAACCTCCGCATTCATCTACGGGAGGATGGGGAGGGAGGGAGAGAGAGAAAAATCAGGAAAAGGAGAAGAAAGACAACAGCTGAAGCATATGGCAAATATTAAAAGTAAAATCATTTATATATTCCACAGAGCATGAACAGTTCCTCTGTGGGCGAATCAGAGGCAGAAGACAGGGTAGAACATAAAGGAGGAGACAAGAGGCCGAGAAACAGAGCAAGAAATCAACAAATATATAGTCAATATCAACCAATTTATTTGAATGAACATATTCAATAAACCTAAAAAAAAAATAATAATCTTCTAAAAACAGCAGTTCCTTCTACACCTCAGATACCATAAGGAGGGTGGACTGACTAATGAGTGGATAGAGGGATTGAAAGTGAGGACAGGTAATACTAGGGTAACAGAGGGGAGAAAAGAAATCTGCCATATTCTGCATGACATGAAAATATTAAATATGAATCATTGATTGAAAATAAAATAGATACTTTGAAACAATACACCACAATCAACATTTTCTTTTTCCATTCTAGTCATCACTGTGGTAGTTAATATGTGCGTGAGGACAGTATAAACTACACACAAACAAGCTATCCAAGATGCATAAATTAGTTGTGACCACCTACCTGAGCAGCGTCTGTCTGCCTGGACTGACAGGATTCACTGAGGAGAGAAGAGAGAGAACGTGAAATACTGAAATCAATCAAGGGAGGAAGAACACAGCTCACGACTGATCAAACACTGTGTGCACTACAGAGAATGTAAAGCAATTGTAATTTTATCCTGTTGAAGGGAGGATTTGCTACAGCCTTTCGGTCATCTTTGTTTGGAGAGGTTTTTGAACCAGATCTGGACTAGATCTGGATCAAGTGGGGCATTGTGTAACATTGCTGTGAGATGTTACGTACAGATGTTACTGTGCAATTCACGAAGGTAAAAAATGCCTCATTTTTAATTACAAACACAAACAATCACTCTGTAAGACCATCACCAACTTAATTTCTTAGGTATTAGACTGCAGCTGAAATTGTGAACATTTTTGCAACTTTTCTCAACACTTTCGTATCACACACTTTTGTTATATCCCTACACTGTATCTCTGGCTCCTTCAATGTGGGAGATCAACACACCTGTCGTCCATCTTGCTCTTCCTCTTCAGTTTAGGTGAGCCTCGCGGCGAGGTCTTCCAGTCCTTGACAGGGAGTCTGTGAGAGGAGCGAGAGCCACAGTTCCCCGAGGATGACGCCAGGCTGGCCACCTCATCGTCATGGTCACTGGGTCAAACACACACATGTGAGACAGATGAGTTTGGTACCAATCCCCTCGTCACTTATTAGGTAAGGTGACCAATGGGCCAAACTGTGTGTACAAGAATCATATGGGGTGTTGGTGAATGTTTCTGCATTAACAAGGAGAAGGTATATCGTGTGTGTGTGCGTTACCTCTGCTCAGCGCTAGGGTCCTGACTGTCATTCTGTGGGAGGTGATATAAGCGCCTATGGTAGGGCGAACTCATGTGTCTGTCCTTCAGCTCCTCTCTTGAACTACAACAAAACAGACATGTAACACAGTGAAGACAACAGCAGTAGATAAACCGACTTGTAAAACAGACAAATCATAGTGTTGTACTGTCACTGCCATGTCGTCTCCATTCTAGGCTTGCAAGCAAACCTGATGCCATTGTTCATGTTAAGGTGTGTGTCTATATACATGTGCTCTACATACTGTATGCAGTGTTTTTGTACATATACAAAATGTGAATAGTTTAATTCCAAAACATATATCCATTTTGGAGAGGGGGAAAAAACAAAAAACAAACTGCCTAGGTTCATTCCTCATTATTTTATAAACACACTGATGATTATATCCTATAAAATGTCACTATTTTGTAAGTAAAAAGCTCAAGATAGCAAATACATTCAATAACATTCCAAATGTGATGTTTTCATGCCAGTCATCTTCTCAGAGTAGAGTCCATATTTTGCAAATTTTGGAATGAAACTCGTCATGTGGACGTGTCTCTGTCAATGAATGTATAATGTGTGAATTTGTGTGTATTATTACCAGTCCACAAGTCCATTGTCCCTCAGACTGTTCCTAGTTTCCCTGGTGATATCAGGTGCCGCCGGCCAAGGTGTGAGGCCAACACTACCGTCTGAGGCCCCGCCCCCTGCCCCAGTGCTCTCCTGCGATAGGGCGGTCTCCAGTAGAGATGGGGTGTGGCTGAGCCTCGGCTCTGCCTCTACTGCCCCGCCCACAGGCCCATCAGCGCCTCCGAGCTCCAGGGGCAACAGGCTGCGAGAGAAATAGTTTGGTTTACTGAACACATTACACTTCGTAGCAAATTACTAAGTGCCAGAACACAGTGCCAAAATGCATCATCCCTCCAAGTTTTGTCAAAATCAAACCAGTCGGGTCTGAGATCACATTTGACGGCCCACTCAAGAAGAATCTGTTGTTTTAGGACTAAGACAAAACACTCCTGATAAGACCTAAACTTTCAGGACGCTCATGCAAACCATGTATCTGTTTAAGGAGATTACTTATTTTTCCTCCTCTTACCTGTTGTTGTTGGCTGCGCGCGGCGAGGCGAGGAGGTGCAGAGCGGAGGCGGCGGACGCCATGCTGTCTGTCTGCAGGGCTGACAGAGGCAGGGGCTCCGGGTTGGAGACTAGCCCACGCTGAAGCTGCAGGGTCTGGGAGGCGATCTCCGGCATGTCCTGGGACATGGCCGTGGAGGCCGAGGAGATGACGTCAGGGGAGCGGGCCCTGGTCGGGGAGGCCTGCGGCGGCAGCAGGGGAGCGTCCAGAACCTGAGGGCTGTCGAGAGAGAGAGAGCCGCTGGGGGACGCCAAAGCCTGGAGGTGGAGAGAGAGAAGAGGCAAGGAGAGGTAAACATGTTAGAACGTACAATGTTATAGAGGGATAATGTACAGTGAGCCAGTCATTGCAAAATAAGCCCCGATGGGGTAACTCAAGATCCCAAAATGAAGCAGAGGCATTAATCATTTGACATGAAAAATTGATTAAATTAATATAAAGATAAAGTTGTTATGTGAAACAGAATGCATTCAAAATGTCAGCTAGAAAATGCATTCAGCAAAATGTGAGTTAAACTTTCATACCAGTCATAATTTTCTCAGGCTAGGGGTCATATTTTGCAAATTATATTTTGTAATATTAGTTTACTTCATGTGGACATGTCTCTCGTCAATAAATATATAGTGTGTGCATTTGCATTCATGCATTCATTGGCCAATCAGAATTGAGTATTGAACAAAGCCATGTAATTTAGAGGGATAAGACACAGGTAGAAGTAGGATAGTGTGTGTGCTTGGTCCGACCTGCAGGTGCTCCAGTCCAGAGAGCTGTATAGAAGTGGCTCTGGGGCTGCTGGTGGAGGTTGAGAGCACCAGACTGCTGCTGCTGTTGTTCTCTACTCTGTTAGGGCTCTGACTCACATCCTCAATGGCTCTGCACACAGCAAGACAGACACACAGTACTGAGATACATACGCAGAGGTGTGACCGGGACACATGAATAAAAGCCAGTGGTCATTGTTGTGCTGGGGACAATACATAAACACACTCAGACATACCATCGCTAACATTAAGGAAAATAGCCCCAGGTAAAACACAACACAGAGAGACATCTCGTACCCACCAAATTCTGTCCATGCAATCGCAGAGTTATTTAGTACTGTCCAAATAATAATAGAAGACTAGTAATCTGAATGGTGTATTCCAATTTCCGTCTGAAATGCTTTCAATTGTATATAACAAGGACGCACTTGGTGTTATTTCACATTGTTACATATTTAAATTCCTGTTGAGTTAATTGGTCAAATCAAAGGACTTTGAGAATGGTTGCCATAAATGAGGCTCTAACTAGCCATATTATCACTGTAACACCGTGTACAACTGCATAGAAAAGCTCACCTGTTAGTCGAGTCAGAGTTGCTGCTGATGGCCGTTACAATAGTCAGACTGCTGCCGCTGCTACCAGGAGATGCTGGTACCTGGAGGGGGACAGAATAGTCAGCTTCAGGTAAACAATGTAATGAGTGGGGTGGAAAATCTCGACTGGGTGTTTACAAAAAAACCAACAACTGAAAAATCACATTGCACGTGATATTAAACACTGCTGCTACGTTCTACAGCCCCACGCCACTCTTTCTACACTCTCTCTTACTTTAACTTCACTGGGGCTACTGCTTGCTTGTTTGGGTCACATCACAACTAATTTCACAACAAATTATGACAATCACCTTTATGATGGAAAATCTCAAACAAATCAGAGAATTCAATGACAGGATCTCTTGCTGCTCTTTGAACATCTCCATTCCCTTCAATCCTGTCCTTTCCCTGACTCTCCCTTGTCAAAAGGCCGGACATCTCAGCTGTCCTACTACTTTAATATAGTCTGAGATTATATGAAGGTAGAAGTAGGGATAATTGACTGTATACTAAAAGGGCTCGGGGCCTGTGTAAGTTGAGTGCCTCTAGCAGCGCTCCGCAGATGCTAGGGAGGAAGCGCTATTCATGGGCCATGATGTTGCTAGGTGACTAATGGAAACATGTTTGAAGCACAGCGCTCATCTGCCAAAGCTGAAGTGTTTCTGAAGTTTTAGCAAACCGCATGCCGGGGTCAGGCTCGGCTCTGAGCGCGGCCGGTGACGTCAAACAGCGAGTGCTTTCCATTTGTTAATGAGACAGAGGCCAGAGCTAAATGCGGCTCTTGAGAGTTCGTACCGAAGCGCTCGGGGTCATAAAGGCATCGGGGGTCATCAGCTTGGTCATCGCTCCGCTGCCTGCGCCCGGGGTGGAGAGGAAGTCGGCGGGAGCGGGAAGTGATGGGATCTTCCTCAGGTCGTTCTGGGAGCCGCTCCCGGACTCCTTGTCAGAGCTTTGGTCCGTCAGATGGTCTGAGAAACCTGCTGGAGGCAGACAGCAGAAATATGTAGCACTTCAGTTGTGTGCCAATATTTAAGATGCAGAAGAGCTGACCATTCTCAAACATAGGTTTTGTCCAAAGTGTGTCAAGCAGTTGCAAGGACGACAACAGGGAACACAACAAACCTATACCACCACCTTAAATACAACCACAACAAGTCTTCCCAGCACCATAAAGAAAAAACAATTTTACATTCCATATATTAAGGGATTTTTAAAATATTGTTTCCCTAATTTTGTACTGTTAGGTCAAATTGTGTAAAATGTAAAATTTTAGGTGAGAGCGGTGAGAGGAGAAGCGTTGGGAGGTGTAGGAAGAGTGCTTCTGCTACATTTTTGACTTCTTGGGAGTCTGTATAAACATGGTGACTTACCAAAGCCATCCTGAGAGTCGGAATGGGGCAGGAAGACAGCTGAGTTGGAACCCAGGTTGGGCTGGAACCAGATCTGGACATCCTGCAGAGACCTGACAACACACAAACACACATTTAAAATATTTATTTATGTCCACATAAATACAAGCATACAAAGGACATAAACACTATTAATGCAATCAGATATTGGGTCAGTCAGTTACATAAGTGCCTGATTGGCAGCCACATTGTTGCATACACACAGGATGAAAGCAGTGGCAGGTCGAGGGATAATAGACAGAATCCACTTCAAGGGTATAAAAAGCAACGCCTTCTCCATATTGAGCGGCTACCAATGATAGCAGATACTGAACAATACCTCGCTAACTGCTTGGCCCTTCTTTTAGGGAGACCAGCCATCTGAAGGCCCCTCACAACTAGCTTGTGCACATGACCCAGGCTGCCAAATATGAAAACTAAAAGTTTGCACTTGTAGCCTAGCTGTGAAATGGTCTGCTCCAGCTGTTGATATTTCAGCATCTTAGTTAGAAAGGCTTCACACATACACATAGACACACAGAACAGTAGAACAACAATACATTATACAAGGATCATCAGGAAACTCATGGGGTGAGAATGGGTCACTCAGCGGAATTCTTTTAAAGGAATAGTTCACCCAAAAATGAAAATTTTGTCATTATCTATTCACCCTCATGTCAATCGGGACATCAGTGAAGTTTGTATGTCCACATAACACACATTGAGTGAACTATTCCTTTAAGTCAAAAGTTAATAATGCAGTCAATGCCATTTTATCATTAAGAGGGCAGACGCCAAGCATTGGATGGGAACTCACTTGGTGTGGACACAGTAGAGTTTGATCTGGATCCCAGACTTGGACTCCATGGGTCCTTGGCTGCCCTCTGGAAGTCAAAACACACACACACCACTTAATACACACACACAAGTTATGCTGTGCTAACTTTTCTTCAAATTTAATCAATCTCAAGAAACTGAAGTGGGGTATGGATCAATGGTGCAACATATTTCATCTCCCATTTCCACTACTTTTAATGGGGAATGTACCAATGTATCAGAGAGGATTTCTAAAATTTTACAAGACTTCCAAAAAATGACCAAATGAAAACTGGAAGCAGATCATTGAGCTTGCTGTTTTTAAAGATGACAGTCATATTTTATTTGGTGGCGTTTACAATATATAAATGACTAGCATCACTGCCGTATACTGATGAAAAAAATTATTTAGTTTAATATATTTAGCATCATACAAAAACAGGTAACAGGACTGATGGAGTGAGATGAGCCCTGCTCTGCGTGTGTGTGTGTGTGTGTGTGTGTGTGTGTGTGTGTGTGTGTGTGTGTGTGTGTGTGTGTGTGTGTGTGTGTGTACCTGTGGTCATGCTCTCACTCTCCTCCTCTGCAGGGAGGACCTCAGTGTGTCGCAGTCGGCTGTGGGTGACCTCCTGGACCCCGAAGCTGAGCACAGGGTGGGTCAGCAGGAACTCGGACACGGCTGTGAAATTGGCCTTGCCTTTCTCCTGGTCCTGCCGGAGCTCCATCACATAGAGAACCTGGAAGGGGGGCAGGAAGACAACATGGCATGGTTAGTGCCAGGATGTGCTGGCAACGAGGGCCGAGGGGGGTTGGAAATATTTTAATACTCATACCGAGTTCACTTTTAAAATATTTTGTCAGTTTAATAAAATACATGATCATACACTATACTCACAAACCTTATTTATTTGCTTCAAGGAAACACACTTAATTGGCATTTGATTTTTTGTATTAAAACTTTGCACAAAATATGCTGACAATTGGATGGAAACATAGCTAAGTAAAAGTAAAAAGTATCAAGACCATCAATTGATGGCTGGCTGACACTTCTATCATGTTTCCTTTTTTGTCCTCATTTCACCTCTTGGACAGTGCAGGAATTTCTGGTGCCAACCTCATGTGAAAACATTCCTCCTAAGAAAGTAATCAATATGGCTTTGTCTTGTACAAAATACTGCCTACTTGAGATGAGACACAAAGGCAATTCACTTAATTCGATAAGCTTGATCGATGTGTTAACACAACAGAAATTAATTATTTGTGAACATTCCTAACACCCCACGGCTGACAATGTTGTGCTGACCTTCCTCTGCACGTCGGTGAGGATGAGATACTCGGCAGACAGGTCCAGACTGGCCTTCAGACTTGGCAGAACCGACGAGTTGAACGGGTCTGGAGAGAACCTAAAAGAGGAAAACACTCTAGGATTAATATCTTAAGGCTTGTGCACACAAACAACAATGTAAATCAATGGCTTGTGCTTCGGATCACAAAGAATAATCAAAAAATGTCCCAACAAACTCTTCACGAAAAAGAAACTCAATTCTTTAAAATTAACCGTTATATTTGTCCAAGTAGTGTCCAAGTAGTTGGAAACGCTACATGACATTTTTTTATTGTGGTATGCTGATTATATGTACCATGTAAAGAATTAAGCATGTTCTATCTAGAACAACAATATAAAACATCACATTGTAGGGTCCAACAATATATATTTGTGTTTCAATATTATTGCCTGACACTGGCCTGTTGTAGATATAACCCGTATTAGGAAAATGATGACTTATGACAAGTAAAGCTTTGTGATTAAATGGCCTTCAATTGAGCTCTCTGAATTACTCCAGAAGAACCAATTTCCAGGGAGACATTTAGTATTACCCAGAATTCTGTATTCTGTATTGGTGGGGCCCTGTTACACAGGACACAGGGGTTATGGATGAGATCTCATTCTAGATTAACAGGGCAAAAGCGGTAACCTGATGGTCTGTAAGCAGGTCCAGGAAACGGTACACCACATCTTCAACTCCTGGTTCTGATCTGCTCCGGTTATCAGGAACCGCCAGAAAGGAACACTACGGAAAGAGAAGTAGAAGGGTCCAAAGGTGATGAAGGAGGGGTGAAAGAGAATGTGGGTGAACATCAGCCTCAGAGGAATACAAATAAGTCACACGTTTCATTGAGTGTTTTGTGTGTGTGTGTGTGTGTATGTACTAACTCGGGGTCCTGCTTCTTATGGTTGTCACAGAACAAAAGGCAGGAGAGGGGACGTCCTCCGTGAGGCCGCAATTCATGAAGACACCTGGAGGAAAGAGTGGGAATAGAGAAAAAGGGGAGAAAAGATGGGGAGAGAAATGTTGAATGCAGAATGTTAGATTTCTTTCAGAGAATTCAGCTACTTCTTGGCTAGGAGAATTTACATTTGCATTATGAAGTGTTAAAGTACATATATCAAAGTTCCATTAAATATGCCTTCCTTCCTTGCTTACCTGGGCTGGTCCTGTGTTCCCTCTATGTATATCTGCCAGAACTTGACGTATCCATCGTGGCTGGCTGTGGCCAACACGGTTCCATCCGGAGACAGAGCGCCTTCACTGACGCGCTGGAGGGATAGACATGGAACTTTTACTGTAGGAATCTATGAAATTAACCCAGTTGTTTCCACACTGGGCAATTTAAATCACAATGCAGATCACTGGGTTACTTTTTGTGAAGGTTTTTTTTTTGTTCAAGACATCTGACATTGAAGGAAATGGAAAGCATCCTGTCATGTGTGGATCATGCAAGAGATTCAGAAATTCAACATGTTTACCCCAATTGCCACTAGTAGGTATACAATAGAGGGACAGGCATGGAAAATAATCATTAGATTCCATACAAGCATGTTGAATTGAATGGACAGACCTAATAGGTTTAAGCCTCATCTAAGAATCTTGCAAGACCAGCATCAAAACTATCGTGGAATTATACAAGTGGAATTATATAAGTGCCCGAATCCATTTTCTTTGCAATTAACCTTCATTTAAACCCAAGTGTCATCAGGGAGAAGTCATCTATTTATAGACCACCCCTGTAATAACATGCCCCACAGGGCTCTACAGGCCAGGGGATCATTGGGAAGAACAAAGCCTCTGGTGTCTTTTCCTGACTCCTACCTGGGTGTGTCCCTTGACTGTGATGAGGCCCTCCTTCAGCTCCGCGGCATCGACCGGCCAGCTGCTGTTGTTGGCTCGCAGGACCTCCAGGTCCCAAACCTCTGCCTGGAGGGAGAGGAGGACATGCTCAGGGGAAGTCAGGGACAGGGGTAAGGAAGGCAGGAGCAGCAGAAGAGGGATAGGAGCCAGCTTAAGGTTGGTGTGCGGTACATTCACATGCCCGGTGATTTTCCAACTATAGTGGCTAAGTCAACGCATGAATTAAATATTTTGTTCTGCAATTCTCTTAGTTAGCACAGCACATTGGTGTTAACAGGTGGAATTTTCTTTTCTTTTAAGATTTATTTTTGGCATTTTTATGCTTTATTCGACAGAGTTAGTGAGAGACAGACAGGAAGACATGGGAGAGAGAGAGGGGAGGACATGCAGCAAATGACCGGATTCGAACTCGGGTCGCTGCGGGAAGGACTGAGCCTTATGGTACGCGCTCCACTCGGTGAGCCACCGGGGCGCCCCACAGGTGGAATTTTCAACGTCAATGTATTGTCAATGTAGTGTCAATGTATGCCAAATCAAAGGTCTATCAAGTCAGGCCGGGGATTTGGATTACAACAAAGAGCATAGGACAGGGAGATACACTAAGAGGGTTGAGACAAGAGGTCCTTCAGTAAGGTAGACTGGAGGTAAATTAAAGCAGACTGGCATGAGAATGAGATGAAGATTGAGGGGCTGTTCATACCCCTCTGTGTATTCATACCAGATTTGGAAAACACATCCCGCCACCAGCCAAATGCTGGTAAATTTTGGCCAGAAATTTCCTATCCTCTACCAGGCACTTTGGCAGGTGACCCAACACCATTTAGAGGTATCCTATTCCAAAAATCTTGTGGCCTGATACAATAGTATAACAAAAAAGTTTCAAGGCCTGCTTTCTATCCCTTAAGAGGCGATGTGAGCCAGCCCACCTAAAGCAATTGCCAGCCTGCTCAAAGTTGTTTTTTTACTATTAATCCGTTTCAGTGGAAAGTCCTAAAGTGAGAGTGCTACTGTCTCAGGGTCTATTTGCCGTTTTCAGTAGCCTATCCATCGTGCCGGGACAAACATTTACCCTGTCTTCATGTAGAAGGGCGAGGGTCTGGCTGGTGTCGTCCTGGTTCTCCTCGTTGTCGTCCAGGATGAACGGGCACCAGATGAGGCGACGATGGGAGTTCAGAGGAGTGTCCTCTGGCCGTCGGATGTGGACCACCACCTGGTCGCTGTGGGGGACGTGGGTTAAGGGAAATGGGAGAAAAGGGGGACGCCTCAAAGACCAGTCCCTGAAGGATTCCTTTCTGTGATTATTCCTTTCTGTGACAAAAATCAGGATGAGATGGCAGAGGTTTTTATGTAAAATTACAAGGCAATTTGGGCTGTTGACGACATAATCCCAAAACCTTAAAATAAAACTTCATATAACAATATTCATACACACAGAAAAATGATGAAATTATGAAAGTTCAAAAACCAGTGCAGATACTAGCATTAAGAAACATACACTCTTTCAAATACACACATACAAACACACTCTCAGCTGCCTTCCAGTATTCGCAACATGTCAGGATACAGTATCTTGCTGCTGGTGCAGGTGAGCTGCCAGACCACCAGGTTGCCGGCTTCATCCACGCAGCCCAGCAGGGAGGAGTCGAGGTGGGCGAAGGCCAGGTCTGTGACGGCCCCGGTGAAACCCTTCAGCAGGGAGCGCTCGGCAAATCCCACACTCAGCACACGGATCATAGCGTGGTTGTTGGCTCCTGAGGGGAGAAATGTTTATTTTGACGAAAACGGAAAAAAAAGCAAGGAGCCTTGGGTACTACAGCACTGAATACAGATAGATTCAGTGGGACAACCACAATAATAGTCGCAGAGTCTCATCCTGTGACAAAATGCATCAGGGTTGGTAGAGTAATGGAATAATATGTAGAGAAGAGCGATGTTGCAATGTGCCAGTTCACAGAGGGAATGCACAAAAACACAGACATAGGACTATTTTCTCACTCTTACACAAGCTGCTGGCCAAGGGGAAGTAGTAAATGTAAGTAAGTCTAGTTTCAGTCAAGTCAAATGAGACAAAACCACCTGGAAAATGCCAGCTGTGTTTAAGCACTAAATACATTTTAAATCAACTTGAAGTTTAATTTTTGTCCCTGGGTGTACTTCCACATTTGCGTGTCACTATTTCCCACAGAAAAATGTGTTAGTTGTGTTAAACCTGTATTTCATAGCAGTTCTCATCTTTATAATTAAGTGTCTTTTTAGAGTCATTTGGACTCTTGAGTTATGTATAACACATTGGTTCATGCATTGCTCATTGTTCAAGCTTTAAACAGCAAAACAACCACCAAGATCTACCACAGAAAGTTGGTTATTATTGAGCCACTACACTGCGCAAATTTACATTTTATTTTACTGAGATGGGTGTTTACCTATTCCTTTTATAAGATATAAACCATGTATATTCCTAACTATGAACCACAAAAGAACATCAAGAATATACTTAAGGTCTAAAAGTTGTTCAGAATAGCAATTGCCATTATATTTTGATTCAAACATAAATTATTTAAGGTCTACCAACCAAAAAGCAGGCATAGAGCCCTAGCTGTACCACAGTAACAGATGAAGTCCTTAGCATTTGGCTCTCCAAAGGCAACTGGACACGAGGGGCTGGGCTGCAGCTGCCAGCTCCCTTGTCAACTCAAAACAAACAGACTACTTCTTCCTGTATTCTTAGCAACAACCAGAGTGTTTAAGTGGGCGCCCCTCCCTTAGTCGAACACCCAACATCACAACAACTTATATTCACTTGTAGAATTGGGTTACTAATACCCAGTGGTACAAAGAGGAGCTAGGTAGTTTGGCATTGCTTGCTACCAAAAAACATAAAACCTTGAATTTGTTGCACAAGCTTTCGCTGGCATATGAAGAAAACCTTAGCTTTTTACAGATCCTAATACACAGCTCCCAATTCCCGCACAGGGATCATACAAGTTTTTAAAGTTTCAGCTCATCAATAATGTAAAACCACTCTCCCTCTCTTCTTTTAACCATCAGCAAATTCCTTAAGCTGATCCTACACAACAGAGTTTAGTCCCAGTGTCTAACTGGCCAGCACATTTCAAGGACTTTGAATGACTTTTTCCAGTACTATTTTTCTGTTCACAAGGACTCCACACAAAAGCCAACATCTCTGTAAACCTTACTGCGTTTTAACAACCATCAGTGGTTTAAACCATTGGTTCACATGCTTTTGAGTCATCTTTTCTCCACGGAGTAGCTGAGGGCATCAAGAGACATATTCAGGTCAGGCAGTCAGTCATCAACCCCTCGTGAGATGGCCTCTAGAGGGCGTCTTTGGCTGCGAGATGCAGCAGACCAGCAGCATTGTAATCAATCCAACAGTCTCCCGGTGTGAAAACTAAAGTGAAACTTAACATTCCACAATTTGCTCCAAACTCGCCTGTGTTAGTAACAGGATTTGTAAACGGTAACCTGATAACTCGTCTTCTGCTGCCCTATAAACTTTTACGGTAGGTATCGTTATTACTTTGTGGTATTTAAGTAACGTTAGTGGAATTATGTAATTTAACCGACAACCGTGTTGCAATGCTTCAATGCACTAAATTGGACTGAATTGAACACATGCGCTGTGGGCCTGCGCAGGATCTGTGCTTGTTCCAGAATGTCAGTCTTCTTTTCTATGTTTTGACTTGCATTATGTCAAACACTGCAAACATTTTTAAGCACTTCCTCACATTACAGGCTTATTTTGCAGGTATTCTAGTACTTAAATTTTGAAAAGTCAAAATCAAGGACTTCAGGCAATTTAAGGACCTTGTGCGACCCCTGATATCTATAAGTCTTAAGTGGTGCACTTGATTCACCTCAACTGTCTGTTGCACAGCTGAATCAAGACGGCTAAGGGGTTCTAAAATACACAGTTGTAGAGCTCAGACAGGTGTACATGTTGGCGTATTGAAGATGTACACATGTATTAATAAGTCATATTCAAACTATGAATAATTCAAGTATGGTATTTCAAGGTGTTTATGTTAAAGTAGCTGTATGACAGAGCAGAAATATGCCAATACTGCAGCCTTCCACTGATACACTTCCTAGCTTAATGTCGAGTCAAGGATCAGGATAATCAATACACCTCTAATGAAATGGGTGGAGGATGGAGGCTAAAAAAATAAGTGGATTAGGCAAGTAGTGCTTGCCAGACTTAAAACAGCCAAGTCAAAACTGAGAAGAGAGGCAGTAGCTGCAGGCTTAGTTTTGTAAGGCAGGTAAGGGGTTCCAAAAAGCAACATGACTCCACGAAACTGAACTTTGTAACAGAGTCATGGTTGTTATGTTTGGATGGTTTAGCTGCTTGGCATGGCTCTGAAGTTAAGTGTAGTAGGGAAAAGCCTATTTACCCCCCAGTCAGCTTTGCAAAATTGAATGTAATGGGGGGGGGGGGGGGGGGGGGGGGGATATATATATACTGATATTCTGATTTGTTTGTGCTCTTAGTTCTAGTTGATTAAAATCTAAGTAACATCTAAAGTGCTGTTAGCTTTTTGTGTTTTTTGGCAGACAGAAAAGGCACTGCAGGACTCTCACCTCTGATGGCGTAGGCCAGGAAGGAGTTGGACACAGCTATCAGTTTGCCATAGTAATACTTGTGTTCCCAGTCATACTTGGCAACAGGCTGGATCTTCACCTGCAGGCAACAGAAAAACAACATTCAAAATCCTAATGCTCTCAAAACAAAGTACACACAGATTTTTTAACCATGATGCTGTGGTCTTCAAGAGCTAAAGCCATTATGCTATGCTATCAAAATGTATTTTATAATGGTATATTGAGGTTAATAATCTACACGTAGGGTTAGGGTTTAGACTTTAACAACTTAACTAGATGACTGGCTGCCACTGGCGCAATTACCATAATTACCACTATACAAGTTGAGACATAACTATCCTTCATGTCATAATGAGTAGTTAATTTTTAAAGCGACTATCTTTATTTATATCCAACCTTCGTGCCTTGAGTCTCAGCACTGGATAAATTGTGTGAAAGGCCAACTTTTAAGACAGGAGAAACATAATAGATGTTGCTTGTAGCCCATAAGGGAGCAGGCACATGACAGTGAGTCATCACAGGAGACAGGTTTGCATCAAAACAAAAATATTAATAGTAACAGATCCTCTTCTGCTACACATCTGCTCCATTGTCTTACTTTGTTGGTGTTGCACGTCTCCTAAACTACTTGCCGTCTAGTTGATTTAAACACTTAATGGACAACACCATTTTTTAACTGATAACTTAGCGCCTTACCTTGTTGCTGCCCCGAGCCTTGCTGTCGATGCTGGAGTCTCGACTCGCCACAATCTCCACATTGTTGGAGATGATGGGAATACAGGTGGAGCCATCGTCACCGGAAAGACAGCTGAAGTTGAAGCACATGCATTTGAGTACAACATGGATTCGGTTTTGAGCCAAACTTATCTTAGCATACAAGAACTGTGTTGGACCACATCACTCTCACTTCAACTCCCTTGCCTTTCCCAACTGAGAATGAAGCATTAAAGCTTGTGTTATTTTTGTTACAATTGGATAGATTGTCAAGCAAAAATGAATACACTTCATCATAAAAAGCATTGTCTTATCCCAGCAAATGACACAAACTGAAAATAAACTAACAATGAGGGTAGAACAATAACACAAGTGGCTCCATTCCAATTCCAGTAAACCACACTGAAGGCTAAGCTATTTGTGTTTTATCCACTTGTTCAACTCGTACTGAGCCAACAGAAGCTTAGAGCAGAGAGGAGCTATCTGTATGTGCTTACATTTCACTTGTGACACAGCCATGCTAATACCAACCTAATGGAGCCAAGAAAACTTGTTTTGGTTTCTAACATTTTATGGAAAAGCAGCAACAGATCGTTAAAATGATGCCTCTTGAACTTGAATTGGAGAAAAACATTTTTAAACCTGGGGATTGTTGAATGTTGCTAGCTGCAAAACAGTTGTGAGAAAAAGCCCTGCAAAGTTCTGCAAGGTTTTTCAGACTCTCTCTATGGAGTTTTATAGTAGTCAGACATTTAGAACTGCAGAAACTGTAAGAAAATTGCCAACCAATTGACAGTGTGGCACAGAACATACAATCATAGAAATTAGCTAGTTAACTAGACTTATGAATAAATTAATAAAATGCAATAGTAATTAAGGAGTCAGCTCAGGAAATACCTCGGCAGCTGACAAAATATTTAAAAATCTGCGTTCCTTCAACAGACCTCATAGATCATTGTACTCTTGTACTCTTACTCTTTTAGATACTTATTTTATTTGTCTACTGGCTGTGTTCAATTAGATTACACTAAAGACTAGCTCATAGTTAGATCAGTTTAAGATTGCTTTTCTGAAAAACAAAGTGACAACTCTGATGCCCAGAGTGAAAATGAAGAGCCATGTCCAAAATAGGGCTGGTGCAACAAATGCCTTGGTTTGCTGCAGCATGTACTTTAGTTTTGTTTTTTTCTTTTTTAAACATGATTATTACACTATTCTGACTTTCAGGTACACCTTAAAGGATATGTGTCTCATTCCAACACTCGCACAACAATGCTATGGTCAGAACGAAAACAGACATAAACATCATTAGATGCAGTGGCATCTAACTCCAAGTGTGTCCCTCGGCTGGATGGGGATTCACTTGGGGTAAGCAGAGGATGGTTTCCCGGTTGAGGAAATTGGGACAGACTCTTATTTTATGTTGGACACCCACTCACATTATCTGACTCTCCTGCGCACTGTTGATGTCTGCTGAGCTGGCTCCAGTGGATTCAGCCATGGTTGACCGGTCGCTGGTTCCTAGAAGGCCTGCTGCTCCCAACAGGCCGTTCAGCTCTCCATTAAAAGACGGCTTTCTTTGGCTGTCACTTGACTGCACATCTGAGGAAAGAAATTGGGAGTGAGGGTCACGTTGTTTCAAGCCAGACGCTGGAAATTCAAAGCTGGTAGGTCTTGATCACAACCTCTGTGCGTTCCAGTGGTCCAGCTCGGAAAAACAAGGAAAGCATGATGGAAGCCCACGAGAAGGTGATATTTGTGCTGGTGGTTTCTTTCCCCATGAAACAATTAATGTTATGTCAACAATAGTGGGCAGTGTTAGCTATGTTTAAATATTTACCATGTGTTCTAATAAACCGAAATCTGAATAACAAACTTAAGTGTATTTTGAAGATTATAAAGATGTTAAAAGTAATGCAGTGTACCGTTTACAGTGTCTGCCGCCATGCTGATGAGGCATCAGGCAACTGCATTTCAACAGGGTTGAGAAATTTTGCTAATTTCCTACATCGAATTCTGACTTCCATTGCATTTTTCGTAGCATTTTCCTAGAATTTCCAACTTTCAAGCAAGATCTGGAACACAGCATTTTACCCAGGGTGAGGGTGAGAGTATAATGTAGATTCACTGTGTTGCAAATACCCAACCTACTCACAATTTTGCAAACACTTTTACATGGCAAGTAAAAGCTTAATTACCTTCAGTCCATCTGTAATTTTTCTATACGTTTCAAGTGCAATCCTTTATATAGAAACATATCAACAGACATTCACACTATCTGTCACGGTGTAATTTACCATGGTAATGAGTCACAGTGACTTTCAAACCAAGCTGTTTGTAGGGAGAGGTTTGACCTTATGGAAGGCCATAGATTAAGCAGACTGTACTATGGTACAAAAGCCTCTTATTTGTAAATTAGTTCTTTAAAACAAAATAAAGCACTTCTGGTGTTTTATTACTTACAACTTTTAAATTTCATATAAACATGGAAATGTCACATTTCACTAAAGGTTCTCCGGATTGCTCCAGTAAGTTAGGGCATCTGATCCCATCTGAATGGCTGTTCACAACACAGTTGAGTGAGACACTGGGAGTGAGTTGTACTTTTATTAAGAGTGCTCTCAGATATCATTCATCCAAATTACATTAATGATTTTAGTGTCTGGGAAGGCACGCTGGAGGATCAATTAGCAACAACCTTGGGGCCAAATACTGCAGCAGAGAGCGGGTAAACTAGTGCATGAAGCAGGCTGCTGTGCCCCATGTCCTGTTCACAACACCTCGAGTTAACATTAGGTGACAAGACACCTGTGTTTTCTTTCAGTGCTTCAATACATCAAGCCAATGTTAGCTACCAGGTTAAAACAAAGCAACTTAAAATGAGTGGATCCAAATTCGCCAAGGAGAAAGTTTAAGCAACATTAATAGCGCAAAGTTATTAAGTGAAATTAATGTTATCTGTATCTGCTAGTCAATCCTGCTTTAACTAATGTGCAATAAAAGTAAACCATTAAATTCTAGTCCATAGGAGATTAGGTTTGCCGCACACTAGCCTCATGTTTTGTGTGCACTGCTTCCCCTGTACTTTGCCAACACCTAGAAGAACCCCAAGCTGTGCACAGGTCACTTCACTATTCTGCATTAAATTCCAGTTTTGAGAAAAGCTGCACTTGATTTGGCAGGACACCGACCTTCTACGCAGTTATGGAGGCTCAAGCTATGTCCTGATACCAATAGATTCATTTTGTTTTAACAAAATGTTTGCGGTGATAGGGCATGTCGAAATAAATTTATTTTGAGCTACGAATGACAACAGGTAGACTAGAGATAATTTAGAATAAACAAAAGTTTTCTTCAACATTTTACAACGGGTAGCAGCAAAACACCTAGCTTCCCTATACCAGCAAATAGACCGAGACATAAGCTAGCTAGCACCGTAGTGACAAATGAAGACATCCATTAACGTTAACTAACGTTACCTTGCGCGCTTCCGAGGCAATTATCTAACATTACGAGTGACTGGAACATTTCATCCACAAAATTCATTATTTCACGGTGGTTTGTGTTAAATTACTTCTCCAAGTAGATAGTTTCATTCTCTGACATCAGTTTGCTCTTATGGCATGAGGAGGCGCCTAACATTGGCAAGCTAGCGCAACTGCTATACTCTAGTCACGTTAGCATTTCGCAGCAAAACGCTATTTACTACAATGCTGTCTAAGCTAACGTTAGCTAGCTGTTTAGCTAGCCAGCTACCTAGCTTATCATTAGCTGCTGCGGCCTAAACTAGCGCAGCCGCTTTTCATTCCCGGTGCCACTTACCGGCGCTGTTCCCGGGGCGGTCGAGCTTGAGGATGTCCCGAAGATGCTGGGTCGCACCCTCAATGTCTATATTCGAATTGGACGCCATGGGTTAGGGAAAGGGGAAACTGGGTTAATTTAGGGGGGAAATAATGATTTCTTGTTTGGTGCGATGCTGTCAATGCTCACTTCGTTCACCCTGAGCAACCGTCTAAACTTCCGCTATGTCCGCGCCTAGTGTTCCGACTCGTCAGACCGTCAGGTCGTTGGTTCCTACTCGGTGCTTTGGGACCTGCAGCAGTCTGTTGCCCTCCACACAAATGTAATGCAGTCAACATGGTGAAATTTCATTAATGGACCTTGTCGGATTCCATTCCAGAACCTACTGACAGCTTGCAGTATGGTTCACCACACTATTGACCAATCACTGATTGAATCATCAAAGTACAACTGTATCTAGTTGAAATGATTTATTTCTATCTCTCAAGAGATCAATACCTCCGTGACAACAGATGGATCTTGCTGATGCTTTTGAAACACGAGTTCTGCTCCAGCTAAGCAGCGTTGATACTGCGGATGTCATATTAAGACTCACAATGAATGAAGTCTTTGACTTGAGAGTCATGCAGACCCTGGTAGTGTCCTCATGGTAAACTCAGGATTAACACAGGTAGAGGAAGACCAAATTCCACTCTAAACAAAAATACTGTCAGATGCTGATAGCTGTGCAAGACAGACAGCAGTAAGAAGCATTAAAGGTTCGCTTCTTATTATAGCCATGACTGACTTATAGCCATGACTGCATTTATCAAAACATACACATTTTTTTCAATCAATTGGATTACGACACATAAAAAGCTGTCAGTTTTCCAACTGATCATCATCATAAAGCCACCTGAATTCTCAAAAAAGCAAACAATATACATTTAATTTAGTACAACACTTGTATGAAGCCTCAATAACTTAATAGAGTGAAAAGATAAAGGGCAGGGAAAGGAGGTAAGCATACAGACAGAATCATAGATGGAGAGAGGAACAAGCCCACACCATTAAGAAAAAGTCCAGGTTTTATTGTGTATCGTGGCTGTAGTATCCATGTTAACTGTCAGAGAGAGATGAGAGAGAGATAGAGAGGGCAAGTCAGAGAGAGAGAGAGAAAGAGAAAGAGCAGGGCAAGCGCTGATCACACAGCAAGGTCAAACTTCACGTCCTCCATGATTCTTTGGTTTGCGAGAGCAAAACCTGACATTAGAATATGAATCATGGCAAAATTTAACCATCAATTAAAAGAAGATAAAAATCAGTTGTAGAACACGCTAAGGCAAGCTAAAAACAACACACAGGTGGCCTCTAAAAAGAAATTCAAACACAAGAAGTAGGAACTGAAGAAGCCGACTCTGAATCTGAACATGGATCTACACCAGTCAACAGTAGTGCTAACAGAACTGAGTTGAGAACAGTGGAGTCATCAACAGTAGAGCGGAGCAGAGTGAAATAGAACGGATTAGAATTAAGTAAAGAAGAGTGGAGAGCAGAGTAGAGTATGAGTTAATGGCGTCAGTAAGCTGGTAAATGTCTTCCTGGTCTGGCTTGAGTGTAGATACTGTAATGGGGGGGCTCCCAGCGTCATGCAGATCAGTGGAGGGGCAGACAGGGGCGTCTGATTGGTCAGCCGGCTCTCAGCGAAAAAACACGTCGCGTTTCTATTGGTTGGGGTGGTCCGAAAACCCACCCGCATGAGGTTCTGTGATTGACATCTAGAATCCGGTGTGTGTTTGTTTGTCAAACGGGTGTGAACGAGACCAGAGGAGGAGGGAGGGATGAGTGTCCTCTCTTCTCCTCACCCTCAACTCCTCCCTCCCTTCCCTCCATCCCTCTTCACACTGCGCCCTCCACTATGGCCGCCCCTGCCCACCAGAGTGGGGGTTTAGCCAAAGTTGTGAAGCGCCAGCCTGAACATGTCATTGGTGCACACCCACGCGTCGTTAATGTTCTTCAGGATGAAACTCTGGTGGAATCCCATGATGGGGTCTTCGTCTGCCTGCAAACACACACACGCATGCACGCACGCACGCACACACGCACGCACGCACACACACACACACACACAGACATGCAAAATCAGGAAAGATTCACATCAAACTCAGCAGCACAGTGGTTTAATTTTTAACTAACCTCGAGTCGCACAATTGTGGCTGAAAATTAACATTCGTTTTGTGAGCCCAGGATGTTTCCCTGCCCGCTGATGATTAACACCCATCACAAATGAACACAAATGGTGTAAATCCCCCGGCAACGGCTCACATTCCCGTATAAACACGTCATAGAAGTCGGTGTGCACACACTAGATGGCACGGTTGGATTTGACATGCTGTGAAAGAGTTGGTGTGAATGTGTGCTGAAGTATCGATGTGTTCTGTAACCGCTGTGCTACTTACTTTTAGCTGTCCTACAACCATACTCAAGATGCAGCAGTCTGGGGTGGGCTGGTGGTCCTGCGCTGTTATACTGTGGGCTATTTTTGTGAAGGGGAGACTCTGACACGCACACAGAGCGGGGAAAACACACAACAACAACAAAAGAGGAAGATTAGTACAAGTATATAATAGACTTTAGTAGTAGAAAACACATTCGAAATAAAAACATTCTATTAGGATCCTTTATATCCTTTGTAAGAATGCTAAACACCTTGTGCATAGTTTTTCTAGTGTGCTACTAACTTTCTCTCAAGAGTAGCGACTCCTCCTCTCATGCATTTTCTTTCTACAGCAGGAAAAATGACAGCATACACAAAGTATGATATGTATCCACTTTTGATATGTATCAGTGGCTTACAAGCCACCGTCAGTTACTTGTTGACCACTGTGGTTCTGTGGGTCAACGGGAAGAGCCTGGCATTAACACTGCCAGGGTTAGGGCTTTGACTCCCATTTGGGACGCCCGTGCTGAAAACAGATGCACTTGTGGTGCTGTGAGGCGCTCCGGATAAAAGCGTCCCAACAAATGTTATTTGTGCGTAGCAATAAGTCACCAAACAAACTCACAGAGAGTTTCTCGACAATTGCTCTTTTTCCCTGGAACTGCTGTCCCTCCCACGTAAGGCATGATGCATCAATCTGGATGGAGCGAGAGAGAGAGAGAGAGAGAGAGAGAGAGAGAGAGAGAGACACAGGGGAAAGAGACGGTGAGTTGCAGAGGATGGACGTTGTTACATATCGAGGGTCTGTCCAACAAGCAGCACTGCACCACCTTACTCCCCTCAAGCTTTCTCTACCTATGTGCTTAGCGAATGAGAAGAAGGGAATGGATGCGTGGACTTTTGAGATTCAGTGTGTGGGTTCTGTATGACTTTATCAGTTCGAGTAACTCGATACCAATATGAACTGACAGTCATATTGAAAAGACATGCATGTGCAGAGTAACAATAACATCAGACATCACATCCAGTTTTGTACCTAGGCTTCTCTCTCTTGTTTCAGACACATTTTGGTGACTGTGTGTGCCTGGAAGATTTGACTGAATTGAGGCGTTTCCCCAAATAGCAATTAAGTCGGCTTTTTGGCTTTCTATTGTTGAGTCTCGTTGTCCTGCATGCTAACGCTGACTCAGCCAAGCTGCATGGGAGCCAAAGTTATGACAACTGTGTCAGGTAAATGATGTTAGATTTACTTGTTGTCATGGCAATGCTACAAATTCCAATTTGAGCGTTCAAATACAAGTAGTGTGTAGGTCGCATGCCTCAGGATCTGATTTTGTACTGCATATCCATATAGTTCAGCTTTAACTTCATGCAACTTTTTGCTATTAGAAAACATCAGATCTGTGTCACATGTGAAGGAAAAAAATAAAAATTGGGACACTTTCAGCTGCAGTGTGAACGTAGCTTAAGTATCTTGCAGCTGGACTGGATTCTGTTAGAGGCCGCCCTAGACAGGCTGCAGATGAGTCATAACTGGTTTATTTTATAACTTCAAATGCCCGGTTTAACTATCAACAAGGAAATGCCAAAGGCTCAAAAAGGTAGTGAGTATGAAATGATTGCAAAATCATGCAGCAATGAAGCCTAAAAACAAATACAATACTGATGTTCAGAAGAGAAAAGGTTGATTCTAATTGGCCAATTACAACCCCCCCCCCACCCCCCACCCCCCCCCACACACACACACACACAAACAAAATCCTAGACTTGTGAATAACATGTAAGACATCAGTTGAAATGCATTACAATAAGATCTACATTGTAGCAAATCATAATGTAATAACTGTAAAATGTAATAAAAACTCATGTAATATGCAAGCATAATGTAGCAAAATGCTGGATGTATAACGTAAGAACTTCTTGACGGATAATGTAATTGGTTATTACATTTTACGATTTACGTGAGTTGCAATTTTTTGGAAGAATAATGCAATAATACAATCATGTAGGCCTAAATCACCAAAATCATAATTGAATAGGCACCTCTTACATTTATTTTGAGTGCGACATTTGATGGGAAACTTTTGATCAATTGTTCAGATGATAGACTGATGTCACACGGATTGAAAAGCTTTGTCAAGACAGGCGATGTATGAAGGCCTGGATTGTATTCAGACACACAGCATTTGGATGGAACAAAGTGAAGGACATCCAGGGAGGAAAAATAATCTGGATAATGGATGTAAATGACCGATCTTTGTTTGGACTTTGGATTTATTCCAGTTGAGGTCTGCAAACTGTTGCTGCAGATTTTCTTCTTCTCTTTTGCTCAGTGTTGGCAAAAATGTAGCAGTGCTATAAAAGTCACCAAATATTGATTAAATTCTTTGGTAAAAGATGTTTTATGTAAAAAACAATTGTTGTTCTGTCATTGGCTGACCTGCCTATGTGAAAAAACATCAGACTGTTGATTCAAATGGATGTGTAGAGGTACTTTTATCATAGTCCAAGAGGCATGTTGGATAGAATTTGTAGGATAGAAGTTGGAGTGCTGTCAACTTGTCATCAAAGGTTTTACATCAACACAGGTACCCATTCAAATGCTAATTTTGGTAACTGTGGTAACAGGTTGAAGTTATTACATAATCACCGAAAAATTAGAACCCACTTTACCCACTTTTCTACAAACCTCCACCTTCAATGGATTATTTTGCAGAAACATTCCTCAAAAATGTTCTCCAGGCCCCCAAAATGACCTGCCTTGACTTTGTATTTCCATCCAAGTGAAAAGACGTTCCAACAGCAGCGTTCTGCCCTCTCAGTGACATTGGTTATCACAAGGGCTTTTTAGCTCAGCCACAACTAGAGGCTTGAAGGACTGTAATAATTCAATAATACACAGCCAGCGTTTTGTTTGACTGGTCAGAGATGTCATGCTTCAACGTATTTCCAGTTGAAACAGCATGTTTGGGTGGGACATAATGTGGGAAGAGATTGTTCAAAAGTGGGCAGGTTGGACCATAACAAACATGGAAAGTGACTCAGTGCTTTGCGCGTAATCTTGAGTGTCACAAATTCCAGATTCTTAAAAATGAATAAATTCCAGCCACCAGGAGGCAACCATGGTGGCTTAGGAAGAGGAAACTGCCGAACCATGTTGACACTGGTCCCTTTGACAGTTGTGAATTTGCAGGTTTTATATGATGGGAGGTGTGGAGGGGTGATTATTCAAAAATCTGATGTTATGGTTCTCTCACACTCACATATATTGATCCGAGCTGTGTTCTGTCAGTGTCGAACAGCTGGTAGTAGTGTTGCACAAAGCTGGATCCTATCTGCTCTCACAGAGAAAAATAATCTGGATAATGGATGTAAATGACCGATCTTTGTTTGGACTTTGGATTTATTCCAGTTGAGGTCTGCAAACTGTTGCTGCAGATTTTCTTCTTCTCTTTTGCTCAGTGTTGGCAAAAATGTAGCAGTGCTATAAAAGTCACCAAATATTGATTAAATTCTTTGGTAAAAGATGTTTTATGTAAAAAACAATTGTTGTTCTGTCATTGGCTGACCTGCCTATGTGAAAAAACATCAGACTGTTGATTCAAATGGATGTGTAGAGGTACTTTTATCATAGTCCAAGAGGCATGTTGGATAGAATTTGTAGGATAGAAGTTGGAGTGCTGTCAACTTGTCATCAAAGGTTTTACATCAACACAGGTACCCATTCAAATGCTGATTTTGGTAACTGTGGTAACAGGTTGAAGTTATTACATAATCACCGAAAAATTAGAACCCACTTTACCCACTTTTCTACAAACCTCCACCTTCAATGGATTATTTTGCAGAAACATTCCTCAAAAATGTTCTCCAGGCCCCCAAAATGACCTGCCTTGACTTTGTATTTCCATCCAAGTGAAAAGACGTTCCAACAGCAGTGTTCTGCCCTCTCAGTGACATTGGTTATCACAAGGGCTTTTTAGCTCAGCCACAACTAGAGGCTTGAAGGACTGTAATAATTCAATAATACACAGCCAGCGTTTTGTTTGACTGGTCAGAGATGTCATGTTTCAACGTATTTCCAGTTGAAACAGCATGTTTGGGTGGGACATAATGTGGGAAGAGATTGTTCAAAAGTGGGCAGGTTGGACCATAACAAACATGGAAAGTGACTCAGTGCTTTGCGCGTAATCTTGAGTGTCACAAATTCCAGATTCTTAAAAATGAATAAATTCCAGCCACCAGGAGGCAACCATGGTGGCTTAGGAAGAGGAAACTGCCGAACCATGTTGACACTGGTCCCTTTGACAGTTGTGAATTTGCAGGTTTTATATGATGGGAGGTGTGGAGGGGGTGATTATTCAAAAATCTGATGTTATGGTTCTCTCACACTCACATATATTGATCCGAGCTGTGTTCTGTCAGTGTCGAACAGCTGGTAGTAGTGTTGCACAAAGCTGGATCCTATCTGCTCCCACAGAGGCTTGTCCCCCATCCTGAATCACCCTGCAACACGCACTGGGAAAAGAGAAAGGGAAGGGAAGAGAGGTCAGAAAGAGAGAGTGAGAGGCAGAGAAGAGAATATTGGTGTAGATACACAGGTAAAGAGGTTGTCTTTAACAGGCATGATAAAATTGTGGTACTTTAGATGTGCATTATAATTGGACATATATAAGCTAAAATTTGGATCAGTAGTTGATCAAGGTATACAATAATACAATAACCTGATGCCTATTTGACTCATTTTTCAGTTCTGTAAGCTTTGTGTGGGCAGGCAGGAAACAGGGATGCAACTGTCTGATAGAAAGGCTTCTGGTCAGTTTTCATGAAACTTGCATCAGTCTCATAGTCTTACCAAAAGTTATAGTATGAATTTACACAGTTAGGATTTAATTTAATTGAAAAGATGAGATACAGATGGGGATTAACTTGGTTTAGACTCCACTACATCCTTTGTTGAGGCCATGAAAAGTAGAAAAACAAAGATTTATACACACTGACAAACTTTGTGTGACAGTCCATGACAAGCGTATAGATACCACCTCACTGGGGAAAAAACATATTTCTAGAACTGCACACAACTACTAATAACAGTAGTTAAGTGAGAGTAGCCCAAGCGCGTTTTGCTGAGGCCATTGAGTTTCACTGGGCCATCTTAGTCCGTTTGGTGACACTGACAGCACAAGTCATGTGCTTCCACATAACGTTACACTCACTGTACTAGAACAATCTGTGAGGTCTGAATATAATAAGCAGCGGTGTCTTCATGACAAACCGTTACATGCCGACAGGTCATACACAACGCAAGGCCCACACACACATAAAGCTAGAAGGAGACCAAATAATTCTGAAATAGATGGAAAAGCCTAAGTATGGCTAGCTAGCGTTAGCTAACTAGCTATTACTAGCTTGTTAGCTGTCTTGCTAACGTTGACTCAGCCGAGTAGGCAATGCCAGTTCATATAACATGTCATCCTGCTAGCTAGACGTCAGATAAATTATATTTCCAGTCGCAAGCCAATTGGTTGGCTGGCATGGGCTTTTTCACCGGTTTCTAAAAATACCCCGTCTCCTCTAAGTGTTGATGTCTCCCTTCCCGGTGTCCATGCCTGGACTCTCTCCTCCTCCGGGCCCGTGCCCACCGCTCAGGCACCCCGTAGCAGGTACCGTACATAGGCGTGTCCTAACGTTAGCCCTTACCGGGCCAGTCCGCCAAACACATTATGCTGTTTTATACTTGTTCAAATGTCACACGAAACCCCCGCTGATTGATTACGGACGTGTTTCCATTCACTATTCTGTTAAAGGGTTCAATAGGAATCACTATTAAAAACTTACCGCTAACCAACACCGAGCTCGGCTGCCCGTTATAGCGATTAGACAGAGCAGTGTCTGCTTCGCTACGAGGGCACGCGCTCAGAACCGTAATCTGCCCGGTGTTTTGTGGGGGTTGTAGTCTTTACGCACTAACATTTTACTACGGCGAGAATTTATTTTGCTTTGAAAAAAATTAAAAAATAAAATGCAACTAGTTTAGTGAGGAGAAAACATTTCAAAGTAACCTCGCGTGACTTTACATTAAAGAATAATCAAGACGTCACTGACAACAAACTAATAACAGTATTTTATTAATGATTTAGTAAAAAACATTTCAAAGAAACCTCATGGGCATACCTGGATTACCAACAAGGCACATGTCAATCAAATCAAATAAATTACACAATAAAGATAATCACAATGTCATTGGCATATTGATTAGTAATATTGGCTTCAGAATTGTTTGGAACTAAGAAAGTGCCCTTCCTTGATAATATGATAATAAACACAATTTAAAGGGAGAGCTCGTGTTTTTTTTTTTTTACCATTTCATCTTGTGGAAGCAGATGGCTTCTATGTGATGTGGATAGAACAGAGTTGCCAACTGTCTCTTACAATACAGACTCGTCCCGTAATGTGAAGTGAAAAACATTTATGTTCCATATAATCAATAGGTAAGAGAAGCACAGGTATAAATCAATTAAGGACAGGAGTTTTCACCAGCGGAAACTACAGAAGGGGACAAATCAATAGAATGCGTGTGAGAGAAAGATGAGACACAGACAGGCTCTCCGTCTCTGCGGTCTCGCTGCTGCGTCAAGTGTGTGTGCAGCGTTGGCTGTGGCTGCAACACTTCAGCCGCAGTTGAAAGCAAGACCAAGCGAATGCCTAGATAGGATGGGAAAAGGAGAAAGATGCGGCTATTCTTTCTGCATGCTGCGTCTGTGTGGCTGAGTGGTGTGGAGTGAGTCCACATTGGTTCAGGCTGATCTGGGAAGATAGTATCCTCCTCCTATAACTGATTTAAAAAAAACAAAAAAAACATGGAATCTCTAGACTTATAAAATATGGAATTTGTTACACTGGTAGTCAGTTCAAAGCATGCTCAGCCCTAGGGCAGAATATACTGTAAAGAATAGCCTTATAATTTGGAATACAATTAAGTGCAGGATTTCATGTGATTTGAGTTGTCTAAGACAGTCCAATCCATATTTATGTACATTAGCAACTTGCTCCCAAAGCCAGAAAATGGAGAACTGAAGCTTGAACTGAGGCTGCTCCAAAGAGAATGACAAGGCATCTTTGCTAATTCATTCTCTATGGAGCAGCTCCAGATTTTACATTTTGACAACAATACAGGTTCAAGTCTCCTCTGCTCATGTTTTGTTTTTGTTTTTGTTTTTTTTAATATTAAGATTTTATTGTTCATTTTCACCATTATACAAAACACACAATAGACAAGGAAATTCAAAAGACAACACTGCATAACAAAACAACAAAATAAAAATAAAGATAACACGGGGGGGTGGGGGGGGGGTGGGGGGTGCAAGGGTGACACCCAGAGCCCGCAACAGCATTCGTCAGGTTTTTCTTTCTTATACATTCTTTATACAAGCCTTCTCAAGCGGAGATATAGAAAGTGGTCAGAGAATAAGCAAGGGTTTTACTACAGGCCACACAAAGCAAGAGAAGAAAACAAATGAGAGGAGAAGGGAAAGAAGGGTTGTGTTACTTAACAAGGCTTAATTGCTAGGGCGAATGTAATCAGTTACTATTTACTATATGATCAAACAAGGAACTTGCAGACAGTGTCCCGGTGGTCCTCCAGGCCCTTATCAAAGTCTTTTAACAGGCAGGCTGCCCGTTCCATATTCAGTAAGTCCAGGTATTCCTCCAGCCACGAATCCCTAGAGAAGGAGGCTGGCTTACGTTCCTTCCAGTTTAAAAGAATTAGTCTTTTAGTAGACAAGCAACCCAATGTCCAGAGCCGGTCAACAGTAACTCCAACACTATTGTCTGGTTTTAGGCCCAGCAGGCATGCTATGGGACATACAGGGAAATTAACATGAAAAAACTCTGACATTAGGGATATTACTTCTAACCAGACTGTTTTAACAGCTGGACAGTCCCAAAGCAGGTGGAGTAATGAACCTCGACTGCCACACTTGTGCCAGCATAAATCTTGGTGTTTGTCGTCCATCTTGGATAATCTAACAGGGGTAATATATGCTCTACTCAGAATCTTGTATCGTAAAATCCAAAATCTCACACATTTAGAAGAGCTCAAAGCCGACCTCAAAATTGTATTCCACTGAGAAGCAGTCAAGGATATATTAAGGTCATGCTCCCAAGCCAGCTGGACAGAAGAATATGCATTAGGGGCAGCCCTAAACATTAAGCTATAAATATTTGAGACCACACCTCTTGACAAGGTTGCCTTCTTAAAAAGCTGATCCCACTCCGAGCATGAGGTAGGCACAGCTCCCTCTTTACATTTCCTATTTATAACAGACGATAGTTGTGCATATGTTAAAAAAGGCCAAACTGATTTTTAAGTTGTTGAAATGGTAAGATTTTTATCGCTAAAGATCTGTCCGACTGTTGTAATGCCAAGCCTCTGCCAAGTTTTGTTACTTAAAGTGCATCCTCCAGCTGAAAGGATGGGGTTACACCAGATGGGACATGATGGAAGAGAAAGCCCCTCGATGCTAAATCTCCTGTGCAGCTGCTTCACAAAAGAGCATGAAAACCTAATAATAGTGTTATCCAATAGAGGTGGTGGTCTTGGACAGTACCACAATGATGCAGAGGATATTTTATTATTTCCAGATATGATACTCTTCTCCAGCCATTCCCAGCTGCCTACCAGAGAGTTGGGCTTGTAGGCCCAAGTCAATGGATACTTTGCATTGTATGAAAGATAATACTGAAATACATCTGGGACTCCTAGACCACCCATGGATCTGGGTATAATTAATTTCTTGTAAGCAATTCTGGGCTTTTTGTTCCAAAGGAATCGAATAAAAAGGGATTTGATGTCTCTGAACCAGTTTTGAGGAAATTTAAGAGGAATAGATGCAATGTGTAAGTCTTGGTAGAACATTCATTTTCAATATTTCTGCTCTACCCCATAGAGACAGTGGTAAGGCTATTCATCTGTTGATGTCATCCTTGATGGACTGGAGGATGCCAGGGCCATTAAGGCTGAAGATTTTAGTAATAGGAGATATGATGTTGATTCCCAAATACTTCATTCCATTTGTTTTCCAAATAAAAGGGGTGCCCATTAGATCAGATTTAAATGAGTGAGAGTTAAGTGGCATTGCCTCACTCTTGTTCCAATTGATCTTGTATCCAGAAAAACTGCCAAATAAATTAACTAAATTAAGAACTGCGGGTATAGAGGATGCTGGCTTGCTTAAGGTGAGCAAAATATCATCAGCATACATATTCAATTTAAAATTGTGTCCATGGAAGTTCACACCATGTATCACCACATGTGTCACCACTAGAGCGGATTGCACATGCTAATGGTTCGAGGGCGACGATGAAGAGTAGGGGGCTGACCGGACAACCCTGCCTAACGCCTCGTTGTATAGAGAAGGGTTTTGAGAGTAATCCATTAGTTCTAACAGAGGAAAATGGGGCACTATAAAGAGCTTTTACCCAGCTAATGAACTTGGGACCAAAACCAAATTTTTTAAACGTATAAAATAAATAGGGCCATTCTATCTGGTCAAAGGCTTTTTCAGCATCTAATGATGCTACAATGACTGGAGACTTACTGGAACTAGCTTCTAGCATAATCTGGAAAACCCTCCGCATATTATTCGAGGACAGACGACCTGGGATGAAACCTACTTGGTCTAGATGCACTATAGATGGGACTACCTTCTCCAAACGGAGTGCCAGGATCTTAGCCAGGATCTTATAATCACAATTTAACAAACTTAAAGGAGGGTGGTTACCCATCAGAACTGGATCTTTACCTGGTTTTGGCAACAAAGAGATAATGGCCCTGCACATAGAGGGAGGCATGGATTCAGATTCCAATATTTCATTAAATAACAACAGTAAATATGGAGAAAGCTGCTCTTTAAAACACTTGTAGAATTCGATTCCCAGGCCGTCGTCCCCTGGAGTTTTTCCCGAAGCCATCTCCATGATTGCAATCTCAATCTCAGCCCGTGTAACAGGGGCATCAAGCACATCCCTATCAACCCAACTGACTCTAGGAAGGCTAAAGCCTTCAAAGAAACTGTCCAATTCAGCTTCATTTGCATTATTTACTGTACCATAGAGTTTGGAGTAATAATTTTTAAAAGATTGATTAATTATAGCTGCATCACATTGTAACATACCATTCTCGTCTCTAATTGCTGGAATTGTCTGTCTATTTTCTATTTGCTTTAATCTATGAGCTAGCATCCTCCCTGCCTTGTCTCCAGTTTCAAAATACAATCTACGCAAACGGAAAAGAGCAAATGCTGTCTCCTCATGTATGAGCCTCTGCAAGTCTGCCCTAGTGGTGAGGAGTGAGTTCCTCAGATCTAAGTTGGATGGATCCAGCATGTGCTGCTCCTCTAATCTCTTGAGTTTAATGTTTAAATCGGATTTTACCTCACCACACTTTCTTTTCTCCGCTGAGGAGAAGCTGATAAACCAGCCCCTGCAGGTAGCCTTAAAGGCCTCCCAGACTGTAGCCACACATAATACAGAATTTAAATTTCGTTCTCTGCTCATGGTGACTGTGAAAGCAGCCAGGAGAACTTTCTGGAGTTAAAGGGATATTTTATGGTTCACAGCTGATAACATGACTGTAGAATAAAGACCATTTGGGTATAAAATATTAATGTAATCATTAATTAATTAAATTAATTAATTGTCTGTGGAGCAGCTTCAGATTTTACATGTTAATGACATCCCAGCTTCAAGCCATAGTTCTTTATTGTCTGGCTTCTGGAGAGAGTTGTTAATGTTCGCAAATATTAACTTGACTGTCCTAGACCTTATAAGAATAACACAAACTCTGAAATTCAATGGTTTCTACTTAGGATCAATCTTTAAAGGCTGCCACCAAATTTATCAAAACATGAAAAGTCTTGGAAAGTGCTAAAAGTCATCTTTATTAGCGATTAAAAGGGACAGTTTGTTAATAATCCTCAACAAAGCCAGCAGTCTCTACAGCAGGCTATGCAGTGGAGCAGGATTTGTTTTTGATTTGAATTTGGAGGGGATAGGGGAGCGGGGCTTGTATCAGTCTTGTCGGGGCAAGACTGATACAAGCCGCTGCAGGACGGTCTCTCTGTCCAGCAGTGTGTCACACTGGTTCAGCTCCTCCTTCTTCACCTGGGGAAAAAGACAGATGAAATGAAAATGTTACAGGGAGGCATTTTGTCTCAGGGGGCATGTTGGTGGTCTAACCCACTGCTTTCGATACGTAACTCACTGGGAAAAGGTTGGATTCATGGCCTATCGAGCCGGAGAACTCCAAAATTGGTCCAAATAAAAGCATCAAGTAGATCACAGAGATACTGCTATGAACTCATTTCACAATGACGATGGAAACATTCAACACATAACAGCATCTTTAAGGGCTACTTTGCCATAGTCTGCCCACTGGTTCACCTGGAAGGCCAGGCTCAGGCTCCAGTCCAGAGCATCTGAGTCTAAAGCTGGGTCGATGCACATCAGGGCAGCACGAAGGTCTGACACCGACACCTCCCTGTCAAACATAGACAGCATACAAAATATCTTCTTTAGGAGGAGCACTGTAGTGTGTGTGCAAATATGTTATGTACCTATCTACAGTATGTAAGTGTGTATAAGTGCAACTTTGGGGTGTGTGTGCATTGCATGGCGCTATGGTAGAGGTACTGTAGTGGAGGGCCAGTGTGTTCGATTCCTGCCCATTGCCTCCATCCGGTGGCAATAGGGAGAACTACAGGTAAACCAGCTGGAGAGGCCAGACAAGCAGAAAGGTACAGAGGCTCTAAAGTGAACCAGGCTTCTGTTTATTTCTTGCCCTGTATGAACTTTGCACTGATTTTTCACAATAAAAGTCCTTGGCCATTGTGTGCGTACATGTGTGTAAGTGTGTGTCTGTGTGTGTGTGCCTACCCTTTGTCCCCCAACTGCACTCTGAGCTGGCTGATGTACAACTGTCTATCTTCCAGTGACTGTCTCATCACCAGACTCAGGAACTCTCCATTCTTACCATTTGCACCCTACAGAATACAAAATAAAATCACATGCCATACTGAGACCCGATTCAGTGGACAATGTAATGCTTTGTGTGACCTTATGACTGGGCGCTTAAAATATCCGGTTCTCCAAACACTTTTTTGCTAGCGAAGACCTGCCTTCTATTAATGGTCACATCAGGCTAACAAAACACACATAGGTTACAATCAAGGAAACATATCACTGGGTTCCTGCACATAAATAGATATCATGTAGGTAGTAAACGGGCAACTAGAAGAGAGAGAACTGTGCTTTGCTTCCAGATAATGTTTGGCCATTGTGTAATCAGCCCTAGTGCCATAATCCAGGTGAGCATCTGTACAGAAGCCCATGTTAAAATACTGATGTACTAACCCACCAGTGGTGACCATAAAGGATGTTGGGATACATCAGGCTCATAATAACAGGACCATCAGAAATAGAGTGGAGGCTGCATAGGGTTTTTATGAAGTTCGTGAAGAGCATAAACGACTGAGGGAACAGGATATTAGATTACATTACATTACATTGAAGGAGGTAGCAGGATATTAGATTAGATTGGATTAAGAGCATGGTGTAGCATGCTGGCAAGTTCTGATTTAATTGTGTTAACCGGACCACATAGTAGATGTCGGTAGGAGCTAGAATGTCCAAGGTGTTGGACAGTCTCAGAGTTACGACAGCAATGCTCTAATATCAAAAGTGAGTTTTGCTGGCATTCTTCTCATGCTCGCCTTTTTTTCAGGGGTGAGATTTTTGCATTATGGATTTTCAAATGTAGATCTTTTTCAGGATGAAAGTAGACAGTGTTGAGAACATCCCAGCGGTTGGGGTTAAGTAAGACACATCTGTTTTACCTCCATCATCAGAGGCATCAATTGTTGTATGGCTTATTACACCATCTATTAAGGCAAGGGAGGGAAACGTTTTAAATGGAGGCGGTGTTCTTGTGGCGACCAGCAGCAGGTGTTTTAGTGTATTATTGTACTTGTGGTGTACTATGTAATGTGTAATGTGTTTTTTTAACCTTGTCTGTGACCGAAACTTCCCTTTGCGGGAAAATAAAGATTATTTGATGCAGCTGTCGCATTTGAGAGCTCTAGGTAATGGAGAGAAATAATCCCTTACTACGCAGCAATTTCTGTGCTCCAGTTATGGCTTCTTGGAAAGCTTCAGGACTGGAATTTGTCTTCTCTGATCTCTACAGTATGGCCATTTCTCCTTCTGCTCTCTGTTCTTTTTGTTCTGTTCCCAAAGCATTGTCCCTTTTTCTCTCCATCTCGGCTGCGTTCAGCGGTCACCGGCATTTGAGTTCGTGCCAGTGTCTGCTGCCTCTCCCTTTTTGACTTGTCCATAATCAGAAGTCAGGATCATTTGTTCCGATGGATGGGATTTCATTTAAACATCCATCACAGAAGTCACAATTTCTCCATACTGCTGCACCTTTACTCAAAAACCATTAAGCACTAATACAGAACAAATGTATTGTGATGACATTCATTCATCTTAATTGCCCTCATTCAGTGAAAGCAATTCACTGCATAAATGTCGCAGATGGGAGCTGTGAATCAGACTGAGTGAATTATAGAGTATATAGACAGTATCTACCAGGCTGTAGAGTCTCTGGTAGGCGATGGTGTCGTTGCTGCTGTCCAGCTCGCTCTCAGCCGAGGCCACCAGCGCATCTATGGCCTGGTCTGACTTGAGTGGGAGCGCTGTCCTCAGGGCCGCCCTGAACACCCACACACACACGCATAGACACACATACACACAGACTTTAGCAACTGTGTTTATCAGCGAGTGGGTGAGAGAAAAGCAGAAACAGACAGAGGATGACAGTGTGTGTGGGTGTTTCTGTATCTCTGCATGTCACCTAAACTCCTGGACAGTGAGCGTGCCGCTCTCCGAGGCATCGGAGTGGATCAGCACTTTCAGCAGGTTGGACTGAAGCTGGTTTTGCCGGTGATGCACACTCTCATCCATCTGGGGATAAGACATTTTCATTTTTAGTATGTTAGCTTTCCTCACCAAACCACTTTTTAGGTATACCTGGCTAGCGTTGGATATCACCCCTCTTTTGCCTCCAGAGCAGCCTGAATCCCTCAAGACATGGGTTCAGCAAGGTGCTGAATTCCATCCACAGGGATCTTGTTAACCTGATAGTGTAATGCAATCCCTGCAGATTTTTCGGCGGCACATTCATGCTGCGAACATCCAGTTCCACCTCATTTGGAGACTGGACTAAAGTCACTGTCATGTTTCTGGATGCATCTCTAGCCTGCTGGAAATATCTATCTGAAAAAGACTGTGGATATGAAATGATGCACCTGATCTCACTCTGCTTCAATGAGTTGTGTGTTCTGAGATGCTCTTCTGCACACCACTGTTGTACTGAGCTGGTATTTGCATACTTGTGTCCCCACTGCTAGCTTGAATGAGTCTTGTCATTTTCGTCTGGCCTCCCTCATCAACGCAGGATATTTTTTTTATTCCTCACACCATTCTCATAGTGGCAAAATCCCAGGAGGCCAGCACATCTGGCACCAATGGTGATTCATTCATTCAAAGTGGATCACGTGTTTTAAATCACGGGTCTTGGCCATCCTAACATTTAGTCAAACAGTAACTGAATTGCTTGACCCTGTCTGCATGCTTTATACTTAATGTTATATTTTCTTGACTCATTGTTTGCGTAAATGGTGAAGTATACCTAATAAAGTTGCCAATAATAATTAAAATCCAAAAAAATCAGCCTTTCTTAGGCGTGTCATACATTTTGGAGCATTGTGCAACTGAATTGTGAAAGATGATGGTGAACTACTGCTGTACAGTAGAGCACAGATACTGTAAAGACAGGAGGGTGCTGTTTATCTGGTACAGCCCCGGTTTAAACATAGTGGGTCAGGTACTCAAGTTTTTGTTTGTTTGTTTGTTAGTTATTTATTGTTATGCACAAATTGCAGAAGAAGTGAACCATCTGAAATACTTGGCATTTAAAAGTACATTGTTAAACTACTGTAGGTTAAATATACAATTACAAGAGATGAAAACACTGATTGAGGTAAAGTTGGGTAGCAGCAAAATTATTTGGCAGGTTCTTGTTGTTTATCAAGATAATTCAGATTTTGTATGAATGGTGGCTGAGGCATCCCCAAAACACTGAAGGCTAGTAAGGGTTAATGTTGCTAAATTATCATACACAGTATTTTTTTTGTTGTTGTTATTGAAAAGGTGGCTTCCCGGAGCAAAAGACCTGAAAGCCCTTGACATTTTGGTACAATATCTACCTGCTCAGTGATGGAGCGGTCTGACTCAGCGTGCATGCTGCCTCTCTTATGCAGCTCCAGCAGAGTGTCATGTTCACTCCTCAGCTGGTCAAAGTCACCCTGCAGCCTCTCCAACTGAACCACACACAAGAAACACACAGAAAGCACGACAGAGGCACCACATAGTGAAGACAGTGCAGACAGTAAACAATACAAGTCATGAAGAGGCGAACATATGTACTGTATGTATATGCGTGCGTGTGTTCTACCTGCAGCAGGGTCTGTTGGTGCGTGTGTTCCAGGGTCTCCCAGTTGCGTCGAGGCACCACGTCCCAGTACTCCGCCTGAATCCTGTTGAGCTCCACCTGGGCTTTGGTCAGGTCTTCTCTGCACACTCTCAGAGCTAGCCGCAGCATCACTGGGTCCTTATCCTCCCCTTCTATATCGGGACAAAGTGCCAGAGAGAACATAATACCTACATTTACATTTTTACACATTTGGTTAACGCTCTTATCCAGGGTGACTTACAGCCAGGATTATGTATAATCCCTTTCCCTGACTTTTTTTACCCATTATATCACTGACTTTGGAGGAATATGACTGACTGTATATATAAATATGTAGACCATGATGCAATCTCCTGCCGTGGCTCACCTGTGTTTTCATGTGCAGGCTCCTCCTCCTTCACAGAGCAGCTTGTTAGGTCGTTGAGCTTGGCGATCAGCGTCTCGTGGGCATCACTCTGCTCTTGGTACAGCAGATACTGGTCGGCCAGTTCGGACTGCAGATGGGCCACCTGGAGTGGAATGGAAAATAGGGCAGGTGGGTGGGACAGGAAGACGGCGAAAGAAGAGGAGAAATGGCTGGGAAAGGAGGGTAGAGTAGGGTAGAGATACCAGACTTGTCTGTGTCGTCCACCTCCAATATGATGGATATTGTTGGTGAAAATATCTCCAAAATGTCAACTTCTCAGGAACTAAGAAAAACAGCCTTGTTTTCATGGATTTTCCAGTTTATTAATAGGGTTTTCATAAGCCCAAGGGTTGTAGAAATTTCTCAACTCATAGAGGAACATGTAATCCAGTCACATACCAGTGTCTGCATGACTGTTTCTTTCTCCCTCATGGCTTCCACGTCCTTCTGCAGTTGCTGCTTCTCTCTTTCCAGGGCCTGCTCCTCTTCCCAGCGAGCCCGAATCCTCCTGTCACATTCCTCTGTCACCAGCCTCAGATGGCACCGCAGCGGCTCCAGATCCCGGATCTGAAGCTGCTGATACACTAAACAGATATACATTGCATCATAAATACTCTGTTTTTGTAGCGATGTTAACATTGTTTGCATGTAGTTTGTATGTTTGTGATGATGTTTACTCAGCATCATAACTGGTCACGCTCCAGGGCCACAGCAGCTAATGATAACTTCACCTTATCCAGTGCCACTTTGGGGTAATACCTAACTTCATTAACTGTCCATAAATTCTGCTCCAACTTCATAAATGATCTATGGCATTTGCTTGAGGCTCTGGGTGTTTATTCCCACACATTCACTGACATTACTGTAAATTAATTCTGTTGCCACTGCCTACTTGTTTCCATGGCACTGCCTTCATTAGCCTCTTAACCCCAACTCTCTCTGTCTCAAAAAAAAAATGGGCTGAATACCTTAAATAGACACAACAGGCACAGCAGTAAACAATGTACACACCTCCTTGCTATGCACCTCTCTTGAAGCAATGCATCCCAATTCTCCAAAATGTTACACAGTGGTCTGCTATTTCTGCTCTGCCTTAATGGAGCCATAAATGCAGTTTTTTCCTTTATATATATATATAGCTGATTCTCCATTAAAGTTTTTTTTTGTCCTTTTTTTTTTAGCTCACTTTGTTTTGTTCCTTTAACTTTAGAAATCAACAATGAAAAGTGCTATAGATTTATTGTAATTACTACTATAGAGTCATAAACATCAGGACAGCTTACTGGAAAGCTACAGACCTAAAGTGTTTTCATATTCCTTTTTGATGGCACAGAGGAGGGGCTGGTAGGTTTTGAACTCCTCAATGAAACGACCAAAGACATCTCGATAGACCTGTGCACAAAGCAGAAGGCAGGCGATTACTCAGACAAAATGATGAGTGTGTGTGTATGTGTGTGCACTATACATGGATGTGTATTATATGTGCAAGTGGACCACATAACACCTGCAGTTTGAGCTCCTGAAGTTCTGGTTCATGGGGGTTGATAGTCTGCAGCTCTCTGTTCACATAGCTCTCCAGCTGCCTCAGAAAGCGGGGCTTCCTCCCCGGGCCTGCATACAGGTAATCACTTCCCGTCCAGCACACCTGGCAAGATAGGGTTAATCATTCACAACACACACAGATGGAACAAAGCTTTCATAGTGACTTTTGTTGAATTAAGATGGGAGAGGTATTGCCTCACAAAGCCTGTGAGCCCAACTCCAAACTATAATGTTGCAAGCACATTGCATATGTCTCTAACTGGAAAAAACTGAAGAAACTTAGCTTCTGAGCTAGCTATTCTGACACATCATCTATAGCATCCAAAATAAGTGAGTGATTATTCATTCAGTTAGATATAAGCTTAAGAATACAGGAAAATACAGGAATACAGGACAAAATTAACGGTTTTGTTTACCATTTTCGCAGATGGTTTGACAGAAACAGCAACAGTATTTTCTCCCTCTTGCCCTCCTGCTGACATCTGGCCAATGTAACTCTGTGGGCTAAAAATTGAAAGAATTAGCGTTAGGTAACCTAATTTAACGTTTCAGTTTTACGAGTTCAGGTTACAGTCAACTTTCCACTGTAAACCGGAGCAGTTGTCTTTCACTTGCCTTTGCTTTTTCGACGGTAATAACGGCGGGAATTTGATATCTTTGTGTGGCGACATCTCAAATATTTACAGGCTAATAATTTAATGAGCTTTTCTTATGTTTTGCTTCTTCGGTTTGGCCCGGTTCCGTATCACAGCATGTTTATGGCCAGTCACAGCTGTGATATGGTTTCCATGGTAACGACGACGGGGACGCAATAAGACCCCCCATAGTAGGCCACGGCGCGCCTAACTAGTTTTCAAGTTGTGTAAGCGGAGAACTATTTTGGTCTTTCTACGTGAATTAAAAACATTACATCAAATAAAAAAAAAAGATCGAGAGAATATCTAGGGATGCCGTATTTGTGAACTTTTGCAGCTTTTTCCACATTGTGTGAATTAGCCCTTACCAAAAATAGGCCTATAATATAGTAACCCTATACTGTACTATAGTATAGTAAACTCTATAACAAAATTTTAAAAAAGGATACTATATAAATTAGTATCACAGCAAAATTCAGCAAAGTCCCCATAATACAGAAGCAAAGGGATATTATAGTGATAGTATGGAAGTTAAGAAAAACACCATTAAGTACGTTGTTGTTACTACAAAGTCAACACTGAGTATCACACACTATAAAACTCTGTATGAAGTCATACCATAAGAGATTAAAAAATAAAAAATAAAAAGTAGCCTACCATGTACGACCAGATCACCATAAACTCAGTACTACAGACACACTATTGATAATATAAATGTTGCATTGATTTTTCGTTTAGTTTTGTTGAAAAGCAAACAGTAATTTGTCTAATTACTCCATGAACTTTGGTTTAGCTAATGGAGTTCAGACAAATATTTTAAGCTATATATATAATTTTATATTTAGGCTACTAATAGCATTTTTTTCCTTCCTCTCTGATTCAGTGCTTTTCTCTGTGGCGCAGGCCAGTGTATGTACAAGTCGGTGTACTATATGGAATAAAACGTAAAATGAATGTAACAAAAATTACAATGAATAAAAAAAAACACCCCAAAGTGTCTATGAATTAAACAGCCTGAAAGAACTACATTTCCTAGCTACCTTTTGCAGTGGAAACCCTAAACCCGAGCAGGCGGAGTGGCGTTCTGTAGTCCTTTCCAGAGACAGTAATGAGGCAACAGTCCGCAGCTTGACTACAGTACCCACACGGCACTGTCCCAGCCTACAGTACACAGCACTGCTGCTTATCCGGGGATGTCATACCACTGCTATTTTCTCCTCTCAGTCCCTCTCACTCTCTCCCTACAGCTCCAACGGACTGACACACAGCTTTGGATAGAGAGGAACAAACAATAAAATAAAAACAGAAGACATCTCCCGAGCGAAAAATGGCAGAGCTCGGAGCGGGAAGCCTGCTGTTAGGGGATCCTGCTTTTAATTACCAGGAGCACGAACTAAACGAGCGGCTGAAACGGCTCTACCCGGCCGTGAACGAGGAAGAGACCCCTTTACCCCGATCCTGGAGCCCCAAGGATAAATACAGCTATATTGGGCTGTCACAGAACAACCTGCGGGTCCATTACAAAGGTTAGCGTGCTGGCTCAGCCTTGACGTGTCTTAACAAGTATAGTTATAACGGCATCGGGCCCAAAGGGTCTCAGCTCAAATCTGTCACTGTGCTGCGGAGGGGGGGGGGGGGGTCACACACACACACTGTACGCGATTATGTATGTATGTGTGCAATCTCCAGTCCTGGTAAATCTAGTCTGAGCTGCTTCTCCCGTCATGTAACCTTGCTTTGTTTCACAATTGAGAAAGAGGAATGCCCAAATGGGTGACACTGAACTCGCTAACCCTGACAGCCTGTCTTACAGCCTCACTGAAATTAACCTTCAACAACACGGCCTTCCTTTGTTTGTTTGTTTATTGTTTTATAACGTTATTTGTGGGCAGTAAACTATCCGTGATATCTTATACTGATAACATGCCACGTTCTCTATAGTTTACAGTGGAAGGTAGCAGTGGCAGCAATAACGACGCATAGCCACTGGCTGCCAGCAAGCTAACTAATGATATCCAACAAATAGGAGCTAGCTAACAGCAAGCTATCTCCCAAGCAAATACAGTAGCCTGCTAGCTAACGAGCTAGCTAACCTAGCTTTCCTTGTGCCTTTTGTTATTGTTTTGACAACAGTATGCGAAGTTACAAAATGTGGTTTCACACGGGTCTAACTTGTTATTATCCTCTAACACGAAACCAGTATGTCGCACAACTGAATGTAATGCTAGAAATGTTTAATTATTGGTGGAAGCAAGCACCAAAACAGAATAAAAATGGCATTGTGTTATGTTTTCTCGCGTGATTTCAGTGGCAGCGTTCTAGAAGTCTATTCCAGAATTTGTAAATCATTTTTTCCAGCCTGGAAGCAGCCGGTCCAACTCCATCTAGATCTGTAACGTTATGTACCCAGAGCACAACAACAGGCTCCATGTCTAACCTCCAGCAGCTCAGCCAGCTCGTTTTCAACAGCTGCTGCAACGGAGGAGGCCTCTGCGCTTTACATTAGGCCAAATGCATTGATCTTGCAATAAATCTGACGTTTCGGCAAACATTGGCACGTTGACAATAAACAGCAACTTGTTCATCAGACGGTGAAATCAATCACTAACTCGGATGGCGAGAAAAACATGTCAGTACGGGCTACCAGGCCTGTCACTGGATTAATTTATCTAGCCAGCTCCTAAATCAAAACAAGGTGACATCTGTGTAACGTCCTGCTCTCAGTGTTTTGCGTGTTCTGTGCTTTTTCGTCAGGCGACATGTTTGGGCAGCCATGAGTAGCCCTCCAGTAGCAGACAAGCTAGTCCTGCATGTGTGTGAATGAGTCATGTTGGATCCTCTCTCTCAAGCCAGACCAGTAAAAATCCTCATAGAAATCCTGCAAGGCCAATCTGGGCCCTGTTGGCTGTTGTTAATACCACTGGAACATGCAGAGTATGAGGACGCAGGTTGTGTAACCATCTGAAGGCCTTATTTGGCTCATATTCAGTGGTGGTCCTGCTGGTTGTGAATGGCAGGCCTAACCTATATTTATTTCAATGTAGACTCACAGCCATAGATAGCCTGCAGATTGTTATTTAATACATAATTGATCAGCTCCCAGTTGATGTGAACAGTGGTCTAATTTAATATTAACCTACATTTCGTTTTTTTTTAGTGGCTGCAGCTATTCAAAGGATGCATGGTTATTTGTGGATGCAGTTGTGCTCCATTTGGATTTCTGCTAATGACATGACAAAATAGAGTTGTGGCTAAGGCTGTTTCCCCTTCTTTTCCATTTAATCAATGTTAACTAGGCTCTTGCATTCTATTCGTAATTATTTATGCACCTGTCACTGTTGTTGTGCATTGGCACAAAATGATGAATAGCCCTACGTCTGAGGATAATAAGACATAGCATATGCTATTTGTAATGAGAGTTAACCTTGGTGTCCATTCGGAGCTATGTAGGATATTGAGCCTTTACTTCTATGAAATGTGCCTGGATTAAATGACACTGCATAATTGCACAGTGATGACATATAAATAGGCCTATTCTTGGGTGTGTAGGATAATTTTTCTCCTCTTGGTTGTTCTCGCTCCTGTTCTGTTCCCTCACCCTGGTGGTTTGGATGCTATTTTGACCAGTGTGCCAATTTTCTCTGTTCAAGGCCACAGTGTCTACCTAGTCCTGTTGTGCACTGACGCAGATAAATGAACTCACTCTTTATAGATGGATATGTAAACAAACCTTGAAATGCATAGAAACAAGCATATCAACTTACTGCCTATTAATATAACCACTGGCTGATGTTATTTTTTGATTAGGCCCAAGCTACATCGCTGTGGCCTGTCAAGGTTTTCTCTTCTGTTTTCTGATGCAGAGATTAATTTACTGCAGTCTGAACAGGCTTTAAGGATGGATAAGTGGATAGATAGACAAATAGATGCAGTGGATAATTAGACAGAAAGGGCTACATATATAGAGAAAAACGGTAGCCCATTTACCAAATGTAGCATACCCCTTGTCTTGTTTGTGCTGCTGTAAAGTGTGAGTTAACATTGCTGACAAAAATACAGTGGCCGGCATCCAATGTTGTATCTTGTGATTGAGGCTAACATTTAGATTTGTCCTCCAGAATTACTTGGTTGTCAAACATAATAGCCCATAAAGGATAACCATTAATAAAAACAAATAAATAGCTTTACGACCGCTTTATGCCAGAGAAACAAGAAGCTGTCTGTACACATTAATCAGCAATTTTGTGTAAAAAGGCTGGCCAAGTAAGAACTCATTCTTATTTACATTTCTATGTTGTCTTTGACATAAAGAACTCATAATCAAAAGCAATTGTAGCCTATATTAAGTAGGCAAATGCATCCTATTTGTTAAATTGTTAAATGCTGATTATTATTATTATTTTTTTGAATGGACATGAAAATGACTGAATAGGTCTGTAGCCTACTTACAGGCTTACAGGCTTGACTTACTGAATTCATATATTGTATATATACTTGTTATAAGACTAATGCAGCATGCCCAAATAACCTTAGTTAACCTAGTTGGGGTTTTGAGTAATATAAGGGCTAGGTAGTGTCATATTACAACTAGCCTATCAACTTAGTGCCTATTAATACACCTAGTGAGAAATGTTACTGTCAGGTCTACGCCTAGGCTTGATGTTAGCCTTCCTTTACAAGCTGATTGATTTATAAGTGATTGAATTACCTTATCCACCGCAAAGAAGTGGAGGTGAATGAGTATTAAAGGGGCATTAAAGGAAAAATCCACCCTAGGATACTCTGTTAGGTATCATAAACTTGTGATGTTCACTGCATTTCAAAAGTTATTTTATGATGAAAGGTTGTAATTTACTTTTTAGTCATAGCTACTTTCTCTCAACCTGCCTCGTCTACTTCTACTTCAGGTAGTGATTTCCTAATTTTCCCAGAATGCCTTTTGACAACCCCCAGAGAACATGCCTGGACTTGTTTTCAATCAAAGGTGGGTGTATGGGCATAGGAATATACTGTAGCTCGCTAGCCAACTAGTCCATGAACATTGCGGTGTGTCTGTGATCGCAGCTGCGGCCCTTACTCAAAACACAACATTCATGGCCGCATTGCATTCTGGTCTATTGAGGCTACTGTTGGTGCAGACATTGGTCTCTCTGCCTCTTCTACAGTGGATCTCTCCCTGTATGATTGTTGAGTGTCTGTACAAAATGGAGAGTCTAGAAAGAAGCTCTTGCTCTGTGTTGGGTGGGGGAGTTTTTCTTCCAAAACAGAGTACACGCCAGAAAGTGAGTTTTGAAAGCCAGAAATCTCAGCACCTGGTGAAGTAATCATTGAGTCACTGGTATTAATCAACAACCCTATCAACTCCCCCAGATATACTGTATTATGGTCATTGTTTGCTATACTACTACTTAATTAAGGTTCTCAGAGGTGAGCGTTCCATTTTTCTAGTTAAAGGGTTAAGTGTGGGGATGTGACCTTTGCCCTGACCTGTGCTGAACTAGGCCAGTTGTCTGTATAAGGGGGTGCACTGTGTACATGCTGCAGTATAGCATAGCCTGGCTCAGTGCTGCCAAACAGATCAGTTGGCAAAAGCGTGTTGAGTAGAGCTGCAGACAGTTCCATTTTGGTTGTTGATTATTTGTTAGTTGTTGTAACCCAATACTTACATGTTTTTGTATAATAGCCTGTGGGGGGGGGGGGGAATGCTGTTTGCATTCTAAGTGTTGAGCGTACATCTGCACACGCGGATAGGCGATATGTAGCCTTGCCTTTCTGCTCACTTCATTTCACTTAAAGGCAAACTCCAGAGAGTGTCTTGTGTTTCTTCGACCAATCACAATCCAGGGTGGTGTTCAAAACAAGAGGTTGTCATCTTGTGTATGTCGGCTACAGTTTGATTGCCTGCGAGATGTGAGAACTAAGGTATAGGTTTCAGAAAGAGATGAGGTAAAAAAAAAAAAAAAAGTATCTGATTTGAATGTTTTTCAACTTCAGAGCTATAGAAATTGCTATCACAAAAACATCAGCTGAGTTGGATTCAGCGATATACCATGTATTTTTAGTTAGTGCGTGAACCAACAATGTGCGACTGTGTTTGTGTTGTAGATGTCCATGTTCACTCATCAGTTGTACTGTGTTGTGTGTGTGTGTGTGTGTGTGTGTGTGTGTGTGTGTGTTTGGAGGAGGGGGGTGGGGGGGCATAATGCAGTGTAGTCTCCTTTGTTTGCTGGTGAAACAGTGATGTCGCAGTGTTCGCCACCGCTGATCTCTGCCGCCTCCAGCATCTCTTCTTCAAGCAGTTGTAGTGTTTTGTATCTTCTCTGGAACCTCTTCTTCAGCACTTCCGTACTTCCTCAGGCATCTTCTTTGTTGGTGCCCTGGTTGTGTCCTGTAATTCCTCCGGGATCTCTCTCTTCTTCACTGGTGTCACGGCGTTTATGTCTTCTCTGCTGCTGCTTTGGCCCTTGGTGCTGATATTGACCTGATAGATTTTGCACTTTAGTGGTCAAGGATAGAAAACGGGGTGGGATTGCTGATTTGCTAGTCAGCAATTCGGGGTTCATCATGGTGTGAGACAAGAACAGGATATTGACATTTGACCCTTGACCTCTGGAGGATAGGGTCGATGTCAAACAACTGCCACAAGCCTAAACGTATGACACCGCATTGGCAATGCCGTTTTTCAGCGGACTGTTTCTCAATATGTCGATTGAATTACATGACAACATTTCTGTTGCTTCTGTTGCAGCTTGTGGTCCTGGTGTGATTGGCATGTAACCCCCTGCCTGTTGTTGGTATCCCATAAGATTGTCTGGACCCCAGGGAAAACTTTGGAATTGTAATGAACTACATGTACATTTATCCTTAACAAGGCATTACTAATCACAAAAGTGTAGTTATTATGTTGTTACACAACATTTGGCCCTTGTCTGTATGAAACAACTATCAAAACTCACCCTCTCATAAGGATACACTCTGGAGTGTGTGTGTTCACATGCATAAATGTGTGTGTGTGTGTGTGTGTGTGTGTGTGTGCGCGCTTGAATGCGTCATGCATGAGTGTGGCTGTCATGAGAACTGTGTGCTGTGTGTCAGGTATTCATATCAGGACGTGTGTGTGTGTAGACTCTAAACAGACTCTACAGTATGTGTGTATTAACAGGATCTTGGTTGGGTGTGTATGTTGGACCCTGAAGGCTCTTGTGTGCTTGAGTTCACGTGTGTGTGTGTGTGTGTGTGTGTGTGTGTGTGTGTGTGGTAGCCATTTCTCCTATCTATCCATGCAGTTGCAGAGAGACCTGTTGGCCTACTGAGGACTGGTTTCACAAAGAGGAGCAGCTAAAAATAGACTGCATGAATGTTACTGTAACCATCAGACTGGAAGATCTCACACAAACATACACACACACACACACACACAGAGGCAATATTAGTGGTGATAATGAATGAGCATGTAATAGCGAACCAAGGGACCAGAGCGGATTTGTCCAGTCAGAATGAGCAAAGCTGGGTGTTATCACACATCATGGGTACTGCTGTAGTTACTGTACTTATTCATCAGGTTGTTTCACTGCCATTTGTCCTGCTTGCTCGGTCAGTATATTACAATCACAGTCAGAAACACTTAATTTGCCATGCACAATAAATACAGAGGAATTTGCCTCAGTGACACTGGTGCACAAGCTTGTTCTACTGTTGCACTCATTGTAAGTCGCTCTGGATGAAAAGCTAAATGCCTAAAATGTAAATGTCAACAACTTATGGGACTCATAGAGCATGGTATACCACTCAAATACAATGAAAAGAGACAATATAAGACTAACAACAGACAGTAAGGTTTTTCAGTATCAGTGCAATCCAGTGTCATTGGGGTTGGAATGCCAAAGAGCTCCTGATTTTATCGTAATACTGATGAAACGATAATATTTAGATTCTTGAAGTTCATGCCAAATCTTTAGCATTTAAATTCAATATCACTGCATTATAATAAGTATAAGTGATGCTGCATTTTTTCTTCAGTTAAACAACAGTAAAAATGGAAAATAATTTCCCATCGTGTGATACAATATCAAAGTTGAATATACTATCAGACTTTCTAGCACTCTTTCAATGACCTTTTTTTTCATTTTCAGTAACATTATCTGATAGAACATGTTAATGAGGTTTCACATTCAAAGATGTAGAACAGAATGAGTGTCTAGTTGGGCAGCTCATGAACCAGAACAACCATCACAACCAGTACAAATGCTACACAAAATGTAAAATGCATCCAAGTTAAGTGTGTTGCAGGTAAAGATATACCAATACACCAAAGGTCATATTTGCTTATTTAGTATTATCAGTGTCACTGAGTAGGTTGGCCAGCTAGTACACTTGATCAGTATTATTAGCCTGGTTAATGGCTAGAGCCTCCATGCTCTCTCTCACTCACTCACACACACACTCAAACACACACACACACGCACACACACACTCTCACACACACACACACACACACACACACACACACAGCAACGGCCTCAAGGTGTCTGCTGACAGCCAGCTGCTTCGTTTAGGGTTACAGCCTATCTACATGCATGCTCACACACACACACACACACACACACACACACACATATGCACCAACACAACTCACTAGGCTAGTTGTGTATCAAGACAGGCCAACTCATAGCATGAGTCAATGCTGTGATTGCATATCTCACAAAACGATGCACATGCATACCATAAAAACCAGATAGCAGTTATACCACACACTTAACTCCTAACTGTCTCTCTCTCTCTCTCTCTCTTACTCTCACTCTCACTCTCTCACACACACACACACACACACACACATAAGCAGCAATATGAATATAAAATGATGGACAGTAGTGACTGCTCTGCTTGAATCTGATTGGTCCAGACACAGTCCATGAGCCCCATGACCCTGTTGTTTACATCTTTACACACATATACATACACACACACACACACACACACACACACACACACACACACAAAAAAAAGACGTGTGGATGTTATGTTATCCAATCCAGTTCATGCCTTCCTTATCTAACCTACTTGTGTGTTTTTGTCTGACAATGCCATTTATATTCATATTATGGAAAAGTCAGCTGATATGAAACGTATTGATTACTGGGAGAAAGTCAGTCCTTATGTGTTAAACATTTTGCTCGATCTCTATCACGCGCCTGAGCAATTAATGGATTTCACTGTAAGCCCCAGTGCATCAAGTCAAATTCCTGGTAGATAGGCTATAGGCTGAATGTATGGGACTAATAATCAATTCTGATTTCTGGGTTGATAAGATGTCAGAGAAAATAAAGCATTACAAAGAACTTCCTAATTGACCTCCTCGGGCAAATGCAGATGAAAAAAATAATAGCTGATAAAAGTGGATCAGTAAAGTCACGTCTCTGGCATAGCGCTGTCACACGGCTGACAAGTGACCCAGCCAGCTATGTGCTTTGGCTCTTGCAGAGGTCAGTCAAACTCTGGTCAGTCTGTCTCAGGAGCTGGCCGGCGCTGTTATGATACCCCTGCCTTTCATGCTGGATCAGATGAATCAAACCTAGAACTCACCAGTCCGGTATCTGATGCCAATCTCAGCCTAGGGAATCTGTGGGAAAGCGAAGTGGACACCAAGCTTGGATCATTTAGCTTTCCCTCAGGCTAAATCAACTTAGGGCACATAAAAAAATCAGAAATAAAAAGACAACTTTTTTCCATAAAAATGACCTTGTAATAAAACAATGAGGACAGAGTTGAGTGGCTGCTTTAGGAATGCAGTTGATACTCTGTCAGCTTTAAATTTTGACATTTTCCGCTGCTTGAATCGAGGATGAGTTGGCCTGCGTTCATTTCACAGAGAATAGGCAGTTTAAAATGCTGCATTGCTGTCAGACCCATTCACACTATCATTTGGAAGACACTAAAATGCCAGTTTGTGCTGTTTCACACAAAAGCCATTGCTAGAAGTCTGTTATCCTAAGAAACCCATGACGATACGTAGACAGTTGAGTGCAGAAATGTCGGATTTTTGCGAACACCTTTGTCTCTGCTGGTCGGAGAATCAACAGCAGTCACCGGCCAAACTCCTTTGGCTGTAGCTGCTAAGTTTGTCTACTCTACCAGCTTTGGCCAGTAACCAGCAATCACATGGAGGTACTATTGAATTCTAAAAATCTATGCGGCTGGTTAAATAGTGGAAGTGGTGAGTGGCATGCTCACAAGTTGCTTTATTGCTCGTCCCTAAACGGTCGGTCTAACTCTTTCCAGCGGAACACAAAGTCACCACAAACTCAGCTTCACAATGCATTTTCCAGCTGTGTGAAAGAGGCAGAAGACTTTACTACTTCCCTGATATGTCATGCTGTTGTTCCCGCTGTGTCCTTATACACCTTGTGTTCCTCCACTTGCAGGCCATGGTAAGAACCACAAGGACGCGGCATCAGTGCGCGCCACACACCCAATCCCCGCTGCCTGTGGGATCTACTACTTTGAGGTCAAGATTGTCAGCAAAGGGCGAGATGGGTAAGCGGATACTCTATGACTATGAGTTGTAGTACTTGTGCAGGGTCCAACGTTAACTCCTTTTCTAGCCCGGTCGGGCCAGTAGGTCAGAATTCAATTTGCACTGTCCCTGAACAAAATTAAACTGTGTTTTGATTCAAATTAATCATGTCAATAATTACGTCAGTGTTTCCTACTACTACAAGATTTTAACATCTCTATTCTGTGAAGTCTAAGCTTCATAACCAGGCCCATGGGCCAGTGCACAGCATTGGCTGTTTTCTGAGAATATGATCAGAAAAAAGACCAATAAAGAGAACAAAGTTGAATTTTTTTCCCCATTCACATGCTAATAATTTTTGGGGCAGTTGCAAACAAAATGTGCACACCTACAGTCCTGCCATGAGTTGGTATAACCATAACAGTGACTGAGAAAGTAACTGACCCGACTTGACTTTTTCCTAGCCCCAGTGGGACATCCTTATTGTTGGACCCTCTGTTACTCGTGATATTAAAGGAAAAATCCACCTTTGGATACTCTTACACTGTTATATGTCATCAGTTTGTGATGCCCAGGAGTTATTTTGTGATGAAGTGTGTTCATTTATTGATAAGAACATTTTTTCAATTACTTCTGAATAATAAGTTCATACAGTCATCCAGCATTTGACAAACTGTAAATGATGTGAAACATCAAAACACACAATTAGACCAGGACAAAATATAAACCAAAGTTTTACCACTAAGTTGCCATCAATACAAACCAATTAATAAAAATGAGTAATTTTACTTCTAGCTGCTCAACTAGAAATTAAACAACATTATTCCTTGACCTGAAGTTCAGTTGAACTCAATTCTGGGTGACATTTGAAGAGCTACAAACTTGCCAAGGGCAATCGGACAGTTTATTCTGCTGAATTGCACATTTTCAGAATTACTTAAGTAAACAACTATCATGCATTTCAAGCTTTGCTTTCACTTATAGGCTATTTTCAAAAGAACTGCCCTTGAGCTAAGGCAAGGTTTTCTTTACAAAGAGAAGCATTTCTGCTTTCTCACATGTGAGCCTATTTCTGTTTTCATCAACCACACTGGATGCAGCTTAGAAGAGACATTCACTTCCAACACCAGTGCAAGGAGCTGACAAGAACTTGCGTGCAGCTCGGGCCAGGCCAGGAAAACGGGACATGTTGCTCTTCCAACGCTGCAGTGGACTCTCGTGTCTGGAGATGAGGGGCTCACTCAGATATCCATTACCCACACACCTATATGGATACTGACAGGTCTAAAACTGTACGTTCGCCATGCGTCAGGGCATTATAACATTACTAAAAACATCTAGAAAAGGAGTAAAATTGTGGAACTGACAGCACCATTACAAATACATGAATTTTGCATGTATTTAGAATATTTATTTTAATACAGGCATGCCTCTAACACCTGACGTCCTGTCAGGCTGGTTAGGCCTGCCTGCAGGTTCCATGGTCGCCTTTTCCACCAGAATTTCATCCAACATCTCTAGAAGTGAATGTGCTTTCCCGTCATTTTCTGTGCACATCTTCTTTTCTTGTGGCTCCGTGTTGTTGGTGTCAAATGTCACTGTGGTGGCCACTTGCTTCTGCAGCATTTCCCTTGCCTCTTGTTTAGAGTCCGTGTCAAAATAGCGATCTTTACATCTTTGGTCCAAGATCGTTGCTAATTAAAACAGAGACTCTGAGAAAGAGCCTCCGAATCTGCTCTGAGTGCTCTCAGTTGTCTTGACGCCACAATCTGTATCGGCTGCCTTGCTCAGCAAATGTTTCAGTGCCACAAAAGAGGGAATCGCATCAGCAGTGGTGGCCGTGAATGAACTTACGTCCCTCATCAGCTGTTTGAATGGAGATAGCAGTGTGATCATGTTCTCATCGAGGCGCCACTGGTCCAGAGAGAAGCAGCAAGCACGTACTCTGCCCCGTATGCCCCAAGCGCTCGTTTCTGTTCAACCAGGCTTTTCATCTTACAGAATGTACTATTCCATCGTGTTAGGACGTCTTGTTGAAGCTTTTTTGTCATCATGCCGAACTCTTTCTGTATCTTGTGGTGTGCATTGTCTCGAAGCACAATGTCTTTCTTTACCCATGTTCTATTGGGCAAACTCTTTGGGCAAAGTCTCGCACTTGCAACACGGCTCCGTTTATTTCTAAGTTTTGGTCGATCCATTGAGCAGTAAGACTCAACATACTCGTCTGGCTAACGTTGGAACTCCATGTCATTGGTAAAACTTATGTTGGTCACATTACTATCCAAGAGCTTGCAGATATGTGCGGCTAAAGCGGGAAGGGAAACGTTGGAAAAATACCTTCGGCTAGGGAAGATGTAGCTGGGTCCAGTGTGCTCAATAAGCCTACGGAATTCTCTGTCTTCCACTTTAGGAAAGGGTTGGTCATCAAGTGCAATCACCTCCATAACTTTATCTGTGATAGCCTTGGCTTTTGCACTGTTTGCACTTGCCAGACTTCTTCACAGTTGAAGAAATCACAGTTGAGTGATTGCTGTATAGGGCTACCACTTACGCTAGGCACCTCCTCTCTTCTGTAGTTTTCAACTTTGTATTGCCTGATATTCCTCAAACACCAGGGGATGGCGGATCTTCAAATGACCGATTTAAATTCGTAGAGTTGAAGAATTTCACCCTACATCCTCCTCGCATTACCTTTTCATCTGTTGAGATCTGTTGAGACTGAGATTCTTGTGTCATTTTTCGTGAAAAATGTCCATCCCTACATTTACTTTTTTGGTGTACCCACTTTCGCTCAACCTGCCTCAACTACTTCAGTTTGTTAAGCGTTAAGGTGAATTTTGACTTTAAGTTTTAGTGAAAATGTATTTTGTTGACAAATTATAACACCTATAATATACCAGCACCAGTGCAACAATTGGTGCTTGTCGACAGCTAGCTTCACAATAGTACTGCTGTTACCATACTATTGCTTGAAATGAAATGTCAGTGAAAACTCAGTCCAGTGTCCAGTGCGAGATTTATAAACAGTCAGTGCTAACCCACTGCTTGCCCCCAGCATAAATCCAGTTCAGGCATTGTATGCTCCAAGATGGCAGCCAGAGTGGTGACATCATACTAGTCTGGCACACCATCACTCTAGGGGTATGAAGGCTCATCCTGAATTAGTATTTCACTTTGCCTTACTATTCAGTTTGAAGCTGTGATCCCTGGAGTAGCTCACAATAATATCAAACTACTAGTTCAAACTGAATTATTCAAACTGAGTTCAGCAGTGATGGGATTCCTTTACTAACCAATCAGAGAATCTTAGAAGTTGAACATTCATGAACAGTTCTGATTTACCCATATGGATTTGCCCAGCTGTTTCTGGAAGGATCTGAATGACTATTTCCCAGACTGCTGCATTCCCAGACTGCTGCATTGCCTACAAATGCCATGATATTCTCAGCTCACTGAAGCTAACATAGAAAAACTGCCACAGTGCAAACCTCCACCATTAGTCTACAGGGGACAGAGCAGGTAAACTGAAGGTCAGAGAAGCGAGCTTGGGACCATAAGTTCACCACTTCAGTTCCCAAAGCAGCGAGGATAAGCTGTGTGGGGAGAGTTCACGAGTAGCTCCTCCTTTTCACATTGTGTCCTAGAGCAAGCCACATGAAGGACCAGTAAGTACCTTTAGTAACAAACGAGCATAATACATCTGCAGGGATTGATAGGGTTATTGATTAGTACCAATGACTCGGCAATTACTTTTCCAGGTGCTGAGATTTCTGGCTTTCAAAACTCACTTTTTGGCCCGTACTCTGCTTCGGAACATCCCCCCACCCTCCAAGCCCACAATAAACATCTCAGATTACTTAATGCCCCGTTAGCTCTCACCAGTTCCAGCTGAGCGGCGCGATGCGGACAGAACAAAACTGTGGTTGTAATAGATAACTCCAATGTGGGAGTGTGTGTATGTGTAACGGCTACCATAGCTGTAAACAGGAATGTGCTCTAAATCAACTTGGCTGCTTGACTTCTAGAGCCATTGAGAAAGACCAGACAGCAGCGTCATCACATCCAGGAAGTGCATGGTTCACTGGACCAGCACCAGGACTTAATAATATATTGAATTCATATTGCAATATGAAAGAGCTAAATATGTGCATCGCAAATGCTGCAAAATGGACATTTTTAAATTCATTTTTACAATTCAGACAGACACCATGTCAGGAAATACTTAGTACTTTGCATGCTTACAATTCTTTCCGTTACTCAACTTCATGTTTCTTGTCAGCCTGCCATCCCCAGAAATAACCTAAGAACCTGTGAGAGACTGAGACTGCTGGTCCTACAGCAGCTCATTGGGTTGTCGACGTCCTCAAAACTCAAAGTCCCTCAAAACCTCAATCTCACAATCCTCGGCCTTGGTTGATGTGATGTCAGTGTCTTCTCCCCCTCTTCCCGTCCAAACTGTCAAGAGGAAAGCAGGAAACCAGCTAACAAGGGCAGCCATTTTGGCTCAGCCTGGATATTTATTGCTTTGATTTGATTGATGAGCCCGGCATGTGTCCCGAGAGCGAGCGGAGCTCATGCCAAAAGCGCTCGACTGACAATATTGATGAGTCTTTCGATTGAGCGAAGAGGTTTTGTCCCGGCGCTGTCGGAAGCTTGCTTACATGAAAAAGTTTCTGAATTGAACCTCTCCCGTTCAGGCCAACCACTTATCCTGATGATGTCACTGCCGACCCCCGTGCTTTAACTCTTGCTGTTGCTTGTGAAGTTGATTCTATTCCCCTTGGAGGCAATTTACTGTGCAATAACTAGCCTACACATTTGGATTATAAAGAAAGATCAGAAAACAATATGTTCAAAGTTACCTTTGCCTGACTCGACAACATAATCTAAAGTTTCAGCTGAATATTTTTCAGAGTTGCCTTGATATGACACCCTAAATTATCCAGATACTAGGGAGTCGAAGGAGGATGATACTTTTGGGTGATTACAGACATTTTTAAAATGGCTGCATGTTGACTAATGTGTTAAAATGTATTACAATGTTGCTTATTTCTTCTCATGTCATTGTGTGCAGGTACATGGGCATCGGTCTGTCTGCGCAGGGAGTCAACATGAACAGACTGCCTGGTGAGTAACAAGGGAGTGACATAACCACAGAATAGATGGATGGGGGGGTAGATGGACTGATAGACGCTTGATTGGATGGATCGATGCTCGAATGAAATTAAGGATGTTAGAGTGTGTGGGCGGATGCCAGGATTTATGGACGGATGAATGGATGGTAGAACAAAAAGGACAGGGCGTCTGTGGCGGGAGGAGCGGCTGAGACGGGGTGAAGTGAGGATTCCCAAGGTCACTCGGCACGAACAGCGTGTATGGCGAGCACTCCCATCCAGCAATAACATCGGCTTGCTGGGCTGGAGCCAGAATCTCGGCCGTTCAGCGGCCCGACTGGGCCAGCGCTTTGGCAAGCCGAGGAGAAAAACATCCTGCAACGTTCCTTCCTTTTGTTCCATTCTGGCTACGCATAGGACAGTCTGCATACTCATGGATAGTACAATTAAGCAGCTCTGGAGGGGCTGGCCAGCACTTTGACCCCGAACTCATATAATTACTTTTTGGCCCATAGCTCCAGCAACTCCGACCGCATTGGCTCAGACTGTAATGAAACCACCATGCTGACAACGTTGTAAATTTGGGTATAACATTTACTGTAGGCCTTTACATCACAGCATAGAGAGCTTTCTTATTCAATAGCGGGAAGGGATTAATCAACTGAATTACTAGCTATTATATATCGTTTTTATTCAGGTCAGTACAAATGTGTTGGAACTGGAATAGTGTGAGGAAAAGCTGATGGATGGATGATGGACGGTTGGAGCTTGTGGAGGGAAGGAACTAAGGTACCTCGGAGGCAAGGAAAGGGGACAAGGGATGGATTTTGTGGGTTGAAGTGCAAAGTATGCAAGTAGCTGGAGACGTGCCAGCATGTATGGGATTTGGGGATGAGAGCAGGACGAGTTGAGGACGTCGCTACAGTAATTGGATGTGGGTTGTGGATTCAGCCTGAGTAGTCTGACAGCTGCAGAGGGAACATGTCTGGGCATGTCACTGTGTGTGCAGTCATATGGATCAATGACATTACAGATTGACTCGGGCTCTTTTTGTTTTAGTCTTGTCCGACCCCAGACGGAGGAGTATCGCTTTTAAAGTCCAAAATTGCTTATTATTTTCTAATGATGAATTGCTCAGAACATTATTTTCCCGAAAACTATTTTTGAGCCCGAGCTCGAGCCCAAAGAAGGAAACGGATCGCTAGGGAAGTTTTTTTTCCCACGTAACGAAGGGTGTCATCACATGCAATTTCACAACACGAGCCTATGTTAAAGGGTTACTTCACCAAATAACAAAGTATATATTTTCCACATTCTTTCATACATAGCCCAGAAGTGTAAAGTCTTGCACAGTTTTGGTTTGGTTTATGAGTTACAGAGAGTTTCTGGGTATGAAATTGTCCACAAGCGATCTTACCCTGAAACTTTTCCGTGTTAATAACAGCTGCATGAAATTATGTGGGTAAAAAAATAAACCCAATACCTCAGCGAAGGATATTGTTATTAGGTTTAAGTTATTAAGTTGTTTTTACATACTTAAGAGTTGTTTTAAGAATCGGAATTCAAATCAAAACAAAGCCAGACCAAAGCAAAGTCTTTGCGGGGGAATCAATTTATACCCAAATTAAGGATTAAATAGAACTGTGGTGAGTTATCGGTCTTATGCTGCTTTAACATTAACATGCTGCTTTCATCACTGGCCTTTTTCCCCACTTTCTATTACCCAACACATCAGTCATTTCAAGTGATACAGTGTGTTTCCAATGCCTTTGTTTAAACGTGTGAATACAGTGGGACTCAGATCATGATCAGCGAGTCCACTGCCAGGACTCACAGAACAAAGATGCTACTATAAAGATTTTTGTTAACAGGCGGACAAGACAGTCTCACAACGGCTATCTCAGCCCCTGTTTACCGAAACATAAATATTCAGTGCGCGCCGTGCTTTGACTATCTGTAATTAATTTGCTAGCAGATGGTTGGCAGTGCAGATTGTCACTCGTGTTGTCATTTTATTATTTATTGCTATGGGTTTACAGATGAATAAAAATGTACTGGGGTGGGATGGGGGTGGGGGTGGGGGGAGTTGGTTCAGAGGTCCAAAGGTTTAATAAGCACAAAGAAGGTATCTCTCCTCCCTTCTACTCTTTCACTCCCCCCCCCACCCCTCACACACACACACACACACACACAACCTCTCTAAGCAAACACACACACATATATACAATGAGATCAGTGAACGGTTCAGTGGGCTCTGATGACATAGGAGGAAGCGTGGCGGCCATATTGCAGCAGAAACTCCGACTAAAGCCCCGTGCCTCTCCCAGCCAATCGGACGACTCCTCTGCTCCGGTCTGACCAATCGCGCGCCGGGGCTGCCGACCCCAGTCCGGGGCTACGTGACCTGCCCATTGGCCGGTCAAGGTTTTGCTCAATGGCCGAGGTCCGTGGAATGCCGTGGACTCATCCAGCCGGTTCACCAGACTCTAGATCCTATACGTGCTCACACACACACACACACACACACACACACACACACACAAAGATCATTCATTCTCCTCTCTTCTTGATTCACACGTGTCAAATGTCACACAAAGGTTGGAACAGAGTGGAACGGGGCTGCGTGGACGGCCGTGCTTTTAAAGCCCGCTCACACATCGGTTATGAAAATATTTTTGGTTGCTAGGATTCCACTACAGATGGTCTGTAGCCCTGGTAGACAGATTACTGTTGATTGCCTTAACTCTGACTGACTCAGTGTGTTTGTGTGCCAGTGCATGTGTGTTCTGGACTCAGTTGTGTATGTGTGTGTGTGTGTGTTGGTGTCTGACCGATTGCGTTTGTGAGCGTACTTGTTTGTGTTTGCGTACGTGTGTCCGCGCACACATTTGCGTCCATCTGCCCGTGAGTGTGACGACACACGCATGCATGCATCTGTGTGTGTTCATATGTGTGTTCATGCGTCTGTGTGTGTGTGTCCCTTAATAGTACAATGTTCTCCAATGCTGACCTCTGTGTCTGATCCTGCTGTGGAGGCCTGCCCATTTCATTAGCATGTTGGAGCAGTGAGCCTGGCTTTAGAGGCAATATCCCTGTCAGCAGATTAATCTAATACCTCACCACACACACACACACACACACACACACACACACACACGCACATATGCACACAGGAGCGCACGGAGAGACACACAACAGTATGCACTCACACTCACAAAAAGACGCACAGAAGCAAACGGCAACATAAACATAAACACAAATGCACACATCTCGGCTTAGGCTAATACTTCATTACACACACACACATACACACACACACACACACACATACACATATACAAGCACGCGTCTAATATCTCAGTTCACCCACGACCTACTTTCACTAACCCCGCTTTGCTTTTTGGCAATGGCAGACAAGCTGTGATTGAGGAGAGACACTGACAGACCGGCCGCAAGCTGAAGCTGAACGCCTCCGACTCTGAAGCACGGGTCGGGTTCAGTTCACTTCCAGCTCCGTCAATTCAGGAAGAGGAATTCCTGCAAATTTCAATTAGCGCGAAACTTTTGGCGTCCCCTTCCAAATAACTGAATGAAAAGAAATGGTTTCCTCTTTACATTCTGAGCCGGTTGAACTGAGAATCCTGTTGTAGAGACTGAATACGTTACGCATTGAACACTTTCTACTTAGTTATATAGATATTTCAGCTCTTTGATATATCATCATTTTTCCTCCATTAGAGAGATGTAACATTGAATAAAAGGCAGAAAGCCAAGTCACTTTGCCTTGACATTTCCATTATTCTATAAAAGTGGTGGTTGTTGATATTGGATTTCAGCTTTGGGGAGCATAAGGACGCCTGAAACCAGCCTGGTATCCAGGGGCCGAAATAACCAAGCACCAAATGCTGTTATTCAATAGCATAATGCATCAAAGTGCTCTCTTATGATTTGAATTCTGCTGCACTTTGTTATGAATTATAAACTTGATGCGTTGTATCTGTGTAAGCAAGTGAAGTTATTTGCTATGTCTTTGCATAATGTTTGAGAATTATTTTGGCTGGTAAAAATGTATTCTTAGCAGGTAATGATTTATTAGTTTGCCAGTCCTTGTAAGCCACAAAGTTAAATTCAGACACTGCTGGTTTCAGCCCATTGAGCCCAATATTGTCAGTGCATTTCTCTCGTATAGGCAGAATACTATTTGCCTGTAACACTTTGTTCTATTGACTGAGCATTGTATGCCCGCAACTATTGACTCCTTTGCACAGTAGTACAGCGCAACCCTTTGAGGCTTTATACACATAGAAAAGATGACATGGTTAAGCATGTAGTGCATCACCGGCATCAGATGAAAACCTCCTATCTCCAAAATCAGCTTTTATTTTCAGGTTGAAGGTCATGCAAATTATAGGCCTGCAGTGCAATGTTTTTAGTGGGGTTGATGGTCCCTAAGGTCGTAAAACTTGTTGAGCAGATAAAGGACCGGGTTATCCGTTACTTCAGATAAAAACACATGAAGCACAGCTGAAGTCATGAGGTTTTTAACCCCACACACTGGCTGGCTCACAGCTACACACATACACACCAAAGAACAAGAAACCAAATGGTTTAATGACTAATACCTGCCATCCTCTCCTCTCTCTCCCGTTCCCTTTATTCTCCCTAGTTCAGCCTCATGTGCTGCTGCTGTGCCTGTTGGCAATGACTCACCAGGTTCTGCTCATAGACCAGAGCCTCCTGCTGGTCACCCAGAGCGCTGCACAACATGCCACAGAAGGCTGCATTTAAATAGTCGGAAACGGCGCTGTGTGAATTTTCGTGACATGTCCCGGGGGCAGCGGTAGTCAGCCGGGGCGATCTGGGCAGCGGGGGTGAATGAGTAACTCTCTCCCGTCCTTCAGCAAGGCGCTTAACCCCCAACTGGGCAGCTCCTAGTCCATGTGTGCAACTGCATGAATGTGAAGCAGGGTGGTGCGGGGAAAACCAGCATGCATGTGTATCAAAACCCTTTGCTTTCATAAGTAAAGGTCACGCAAATCGATTGTGTTGTCGGCCAAAGTCAGTCAGTCACGGGGTCCCGAGTCAAGAGGTTCAATTTTTCATAAGGGTCACAGGCAGGAAGATCAGAACCAAATCCTAATCCTAATCCTTGTCCCGTTTCAGGATGGGACAAGCACTCGTACGGTTACCACGGAGACGACGGCCACTCCTTCTGCTCCTCGGGGACCGGCCAGCCGTACGGCCCCACCTTCACCACGGGCGACGTGATTGGCTGCTGCGTTAACCTCATTAACAACACTTGCTTTTACACCAAAAATGGCATCAGCTTAGGTTGGTCAACATGTTCTGTATTGTATAGATAGGTGAATTTATAACATTTAGAATTTATGATATAACAGCTTCATTGTCATTTATTTACTTGTTTAGTTATTTAGTTGATAGAATGTTTAATTCATAGCTTGTTGTTACCATCATGTAGACATTTATGGACCAACTAACTTTCTTACTATATTTTTCGTCCCATCCCTCAGGTGTAGCCTTCACAGACCTCCCTGTGAGTATCAACATATGCGCATCATGTTATCATAGCATAATATGCATGATGTTCTTCTATAATTTTCTTTATAGCCATAGTGTCAGGGATACATTTGATTTCGGTTACCTCTGGCCCCAGTTTTGGTTCTGCTGCAGCTTGGCAGTGTTAAAACTGTTCTCATTTGGAGAATTAATTTTCATAAAAGTGCTCATCTTAATTAGTGGGCTTAATAATAATAATAATAATATGAACTTTATTTGTATAGCACCTTTCATGCAGAGAGGCAGCTCAAAGTGCTTTCCAGCAGACAATCAACATATTGGCTTCAACTTGTTTGTTTTTTGGAGGAAAATTTGATTTATATATATTCAGGCATACATATATTTTGATTGTTTTTTTTTATTTTCGTGTCATGCACACAAAGTGCCCAACCCTCATGGGTTTACAAGACACCAAAGTTACAGTTGCAGTGGTTATACATTTCATTTCATTGCAAAATTACAGATTATTATACAGCTCGGTCTTCTCGGTCTTGACTCGGTCAACAAAATATTCTGCCTTCTCTCCCAAGCTTGGCAAATAAAATCTGCTACAGAAAAGATTCCCTTCTTGAAGCACAACTCAAGTTTTTCATAATCATCCAGCCCAAAGAAATCAACATAAATAGAGGACATTTTACTAAAAAGTACATCCCTTACGTCCTCGTAGACAGAACAGTAAAGCAAGAAATGAACTTCATTCTCAATTTCACCTAACTCACACAACAAACAAAGTCTGTCCTCCTCTGGAGTGGCATTAAACCTGCCAGTCTCTAGGGCTAATGGTAATGTTCCTGAACGTAACTGTGCACATAGGGATCTTTGTCTTTTGTTTAAATTATACTTCACATAAGGTTCTACACTGTAGCTACTCTTTATGAGACAATAAGTTCATAATTTTTGCTTATACCATATATCAACAGATCATTTTTCTTTATACATGAGAAACATTTTACTCCTAATCTCCTGAATATCACAAAGTAACCTGTTCTGGAAAATGAATGACAAATCGTTCAAATAAAATAAGGATTTCAACTCATTGGCCCAGGGATGACCATGCGAAATGTCCCAATTAAATATCTTTTTAGTGAATCTCTGATCAGACATCTTCACACGTCTATTCCAAAGCCGAAGCATTTGACCCATATCTCCACTAATGGCCAAAACTGAAGTAAATTTATGGACTCCAAAAAAAGATCGAATAGCTCTGTGATGCAAAGTGTTGCAACTTGTATATTCACGGAAACCCCAAACACCAGAAGCATAGTCAGACACAGGACACACACATGAGTTATAGAGTTGTGTATAAGTATGGAATCCCAGATGACCACATTGTTTAACTTTGTTCAGTACAGATCCCAGAGCTCCACCCGCTGACTGAGCTAACACTGACAGCTTCTTTAAATGTCATGTGCTCGTCCAGCGTCAAGCCAAGATATTTATACTGATCAGTATGACAGCACTGTTGAACCAAAATTAAAGACAACTGAACTTCTCTCCCCTCATTTTTGTCTAAAATGTACTATTTGTGTTTTATTATTTGTGTATGGGTATATATATGTATATGTATATACAGTGTGTGTGTATGTATGTATATACATATATATATATATATATATATATATATGTATATATATATATATACACACACATATACAGTATATATCCTAATATATATCCCTAAACAAATTACACTTATGACACATAAGACACTAAGACACTGTTTTCCTTGTATGTTACACTTTGTAATTTTTTTTATGTATATCTTACCATACATCGTTCATGATTGTATCCTAGTATATATCATTAGTTTTACACTAATATTGTGATACCAAACCCACATGATCCTTGTGATGCCAGTCTTGTAATATTGGGGCTGACAAACTGCATGGTCCATGTCTGACTGCAGCTTATGTTGGTGGAAACTAAGGTTTTTGTCCAATGGCCACAGTGGTTAGAACAACAACTGGTCGTCTTCCAGTGTCTTTAAAAAAAACCCTAAATGGTCCTTTTAAGTGAATATATTTTTGCTGTCTTTCGTGTCCGCCAGCCCAACCTGTACCCTACCGTGGGGCTTCAGACCCCCGGCGAGATTGTAGACGCTAACTTTGGCCAGCAGCCCTTTGTCTTCGACATCGAGGACTACATGAGCGAATGGCGGGCCAAGATCCACGGCATGATCGCTCGCTTCCCCATAGGAGAGAGGCTGGGGGAGTGGCAGGCCGTCCTGCAGAAGTAAGACGCCTGGACCCACACACACACACACACACACACACACACAAGCAGACACAGACATGCACAGGGTGTCTACAGGTTGTGACAAAAATCTTCAAATGTCTTGAATTTAATGATCTATGTTCAAGGCCTCAAAAGTCCTTGAATACTGTTCAGTACAGCATTCCGGTTTCTTGGTGTGCTGTTTTTCTCCTGAGTCGGTCATTCCAACCTGTACTGTAATAGGACAAAAGTTCATGTTCATTTCATTGGTCTTATTTTCCATTCTAACTGGCATTAAAAAGGTCTTTAAAAGTCATAGATTTACCTTGATGAAACTTGCAGACGCCCTGATATATTCACGGTCACATAAACTGAATTGTTACCATATTCTGCCGCCACATTGTGTGCATGAGAGATGTATCAATAGAACATTCTTGAAGTTGATGTCACTGTCAGAAACACACAAGAGTAAACTGAGTCTTTGGGAGATTGGCCTGTTCAACTTGCCTGTTAAGTGACGAGAACACAGACACCAAAATAATTAATGTGTCCCTGGTAGATAGTCCACTGGCTCTGGTGCTCCATGCTAACACTTTAGCTACACTATGTTGAGTGATAGTAGGCGACTAGCATTATCTCAAAAGTGAGGAAAAGTTTTGTCTGGCAGTTTTGTGTATGAGATTGGTCAAATTGACACAAAATATGAAACAAAAATAACATAGTGTTTTGAACTGCCAGGCACTACTTTACCTGTTTCCATAGGATGTGAAGGTGGTGGGTAATGAGAGACTGTGTACAGTTAAAATCACTGCACTTTTGATAAATATGTGCTTGCTCACCTGAAATAGTTCCAAAAATAAACCTGGCTACATCAGCTATATTGAGTTGATGATATTTCATTTTTAAAATACATGAATCTACACGTCATATAATTAAAAAAAAACACAAACAACTTTTTATTACTAAAAGGTCAGTCTTCTTACTTCGCCTACTATCACTCAGCATAGTGTAGCTAAAGTGTTAGCATGGAGCACCGGAACAAATGATCTGGATGATTTTGGTGTCTGTGTTGGTGTATACCTTTAAATCAGTTTAATAAATTAAACCTTTAAACCCATTTTTTCTGTTTTCTCTCAGTATGGTGTCCAGCTACCTGGTGCACCATGGGTATTGCGCCACAGCAACAGCCTTCGCCAGAGCCACGGAGACCATGATACAAGAGGACCAGACCTCTATAAAGAACAGACAGAGTGAGTGAGGAAAACACACACACACACACACACACACATCAGCACCAAAGAATGTACAGGATTTATAGTCGTCCATAGCTACTACCTGCATCGTTTTGTGACATCAGCACCTAAACATCTTTCTGATATCAGTTCAAAACCGTCTCCAAAGCTGTTTTAGTATGAATTATAATCATGCCATAACATAATTTTGTGAAGATTTTGTGCTCGTTTGGGTCGACGTCGAACTCGGCCTCCTACCGCACACCGCCGTCTGATAGCGTGGTTCCTCTTGACCAGTACGAATGTCTAAGTGATGAGCTCCTGTTTCCTTCGTCCAATAGGAATACAGAAGCTGGTGCTGGCAGGACGGGTGGGCGAGGCCATAGAAGCCACTCAGCAGCTTTATCCCGGCCTGCTAGAACACAACCCCAACCTACTATTCATGTTGAAGTAAGTTAGTTATTAAATCACCAAACCTAACCTACAGTACTTTCCATGTTGAAACAAAGTCAGAACTCAATTCTTGTCGTGTTAAAGCAAGCTGTAAAACTTGACAGCTGGTTTTTACGAGGTAGCCTAGGGAAAAGTTCATCTACACTACTGCACATATATTTTCATCCAGTTAGACCGGCTCTGTGGTATGTTTTTAACGTCAGTATTCAACGGTAAACACTTTCAGAGTATCTGTAACTGTAGCCAACCTTGAAAAATTCCCTTCATCTTTCCCCTGCATTATGACTAGCACTTGTAGTATGTGATTCTCAATTGGATTATAATGTCAGTGTCACTAAATGTTTCCCTCAGTTCCATGCCATGACAATGCTTTAAAAAACTGGGCGTGTTTTAAAGATTAGAATATCAAATCCAGGACAGAAATACAATGACAGTGCAGTTTTTTTCATAAAGCATCCTTACACCAAAGCATTGACGCTCTACCTTCACTCTCTTTTTAAAAAGTTCATCCTGTCTTTTTCATACCAAAGATGTTCCACTTGCTTTCAGCGATGGAGCACCGTGTCCCTCTGCTATGACCTGCACCCATTCTCCCGGATATTGCACAGGGTGTGATCGCTCTATTCTCACGTCGGAGACTTCTAGCGAATTCACTCCATCACGAAAACCTATTATTTTTTCCCCCGTCAACACGTCTAGACACTTTCTGTAAAAATGTATCGCCTCTGTCGACTTGTTAATGTGAATTCTTGTATCCTTGTCATGGTCATTTGTTCCATATATATTGATATTTTTATAATGCTTCCCTCGATACTGCATATATGTCTAATTTTCCGTTTTTTATTCATTGCTGTATCCTGTTGCGACCCGATTTCCCCACAAGGATCCTTAAAGTTTCAGCTCATCTTACCTCAGATGACTGTAGAGTTATGAATAAGTCTACTGTGTGATGTTGGAGGCAGGGCAGAGTGTCCCGGTGCAGCTTCCCGGTCAGTTCCAGTAACAGCAGTGTGTCCCGCCTCCCAGGTGTCGTCAGTTTGTGGAGATGGTGAACGGTACGGACAGCGAGGTCCGCTGCTTTAGCATTCGCTCCCCCAAGTCCCAGGACAGTTACCCCGGCTCGCCCAGCCTCAGCCCCCGCCACGGAGCCACCAACACACACCTGCACGCCGGAGGTACACACACACGCACACACACACACACTCATATCGTCTCAAACTTTATCCTCCCTGGGGAGCAAGATAATACACAAACAAAATGCCTATACCACACAAGAAAGGCTTTTCCAATCACCCTAAGAAATGAAACTGCCTAATGAAACCAGACTGCCTCTGTATGAGTTTCACCTGTGTGTGTGTGTGTGTGTGTGTGTGTGTGTATGTGTGTTTGACCCCCCCACCCCATCACCACCCACCGCCCGCCACCCCAGGAGCAGACAGCCCCACCTGCAGTAACGGGGTGACTCCCCCCAACAAGTCAAAGAGCCACGGCGGCGCTGGCGTTGGCGGCGTTGGCAGCAGCGGCAGCGGCGGCAAATACCCCGGCGTGTCCTCCTCAGCCTCCTCCTCCTCCTCCTCCTCCCCCTCCTCCGTCAACTACTCCGAGTCCAACTCCTCCGACTCCACCAAGAGCCAGCCACACAGCGCCAACAGCACCCAGGAAACCAGGTAGGGAGGGCCACAACTTGGGCCGGTAGGCTTCAAAGCCAAGACTGTGTTTATTCCACTTCTTCCATTCTAACAGCACAGTTTCAGCTTCACATTGGATTACTTTGTCAAAATGCTATTGTGTTATTGGCTGTCAGAGGCTGTTATTGGCTGTTATCCTGACAAACAGCATGGAAGGACAAGTAGCAACATTTGCTTAGCAACAGGAAGCAACAGGTTTTATGGGAAATGTGATTTTAATTTTGAGAAACACAAAATGCTCCATCCTAATTTTTTTAAATAAATTTAAATTTAAATAATTTTAAAATTTTCCTTTCATCACCTTTGTTCATGTCAAAATTAACTGATATGCAATTGCACAATTTACTACAAATTTACCTGAATTTGAAGCCCTGTGAGTTCTGAATTTCAAGGCTTGATCCATCAGTATATAAGTGTGACATGTTTACATTATGCTCATATTATGATTTTGTGAAACTTAGCATTCCTGTGTGGTAACCTTTGTGTCTCGTGTGTGTGTGTGTGTGTGTGTGTGTGTGTGTAGTGACAGCGAGATGGAGATCGAAGCAGAGCATTATACCAACGGGGTGGTGGAGGGCTCCTCAGCACGGATCATGAACGGCACGTACAAACACCAAGAGATCCTTCAGCCAGACGACAACAGCCTGGGCAACGGGGTCACAGGTACACACGCACACACACACACACACACACAGCCTTCACACACAGCTATCCTTTTATTTCTTTTGTCCTTTCATGCTTTCTCGTATTCCTTCTTCTTTCTTCTTGATTTGTCTCTCCCTGTTCTTACACCCAGCTTACAGTAGGACATGTTTGTATGTGTGTATTCCAACTGCGTCTGTGTGTGTGTGTGTGTGTGTGTGTGTTGCCACCAGATGAGGGCTGCAGCAGTAGTAGACAGCTTTGCGGAGGGAACCAGGCAGCCACAGAGAGGATGATCCAGTTCGGAAGGGAGCTGCAGGCGCTCAACGAACAGCTGTGCCGCGAGTACGGCAAGAACGCCACACACAAGAAGATGTTACAGGTACACACACACACACACACACACACACACACTTGCACTCCACAAACAGCTGTGCTACAACAGGTAACCATTGAAGTGATGCCAGAACCGGGGGTGATGAGATTTCTTTCCGCTGGCAGCAGTTTTAAAATCCTGGTCGCTGCGTTCTGTACAAGCTGTAGACGTCGGAGAGACTTTTGATTTCGGAGAGGCACATCCAGTCCCCGCTGTCTGACAACTAGTGAGTCAGTTGCCCCGACGCCCCAGTGCACAGGAGAGGCTCCCAATTACTCTGTACTGCAAGCTGTGGCGTCTGATTTAAAAAAGCAATCTCTCTGGGAACAATGGAGTCTGTGGCAGAACAATAGAACCTGCATCGGAGCGGTAGAAGTTCTGCCGGGGGATTCTTCTGCGACTCTTCTTGTTTGTTCGGCAAAAACAACTTTTTGCTAATTTCATGAAGGCAAAAAAGAGGCCCCTATCATAAACACGTTCTTGATAGAGGCGTGGTACAATCAACAAATGAATATTTATTTACTATTTGACTGAGAGCAGAGAGAAAAGCTATCAATAGAGAGACAAGTCCAATGCTGATGGGAAGTACCTTTTCATTATTTGCAAGTCTCAGAAGCAAAAGAGTGCACAAAAAAATACCATATGCTCTAGTCAGACTGACCAAGTAATTTCCATTTATTAAAAAGAAAACGCTCTACAGCGATGGTCTCAGCAGGGACGGTACTTGCCCTCCCTTCACCTGACCTGAGTCCAGATTCGATTTCAAGGTTTGTATCGTTATAATGGAGAGAAACGATCGAGCAAATGTTTCCAGACATGTGTTTTGAAAAAAGAAAAAATCACATCAGGGAGCACTCAGGACAATGCTCCTCTAACATGAGCGGCTAATCATTTATTTTGACCAAATAATAATGTCTTGTCAGTCGTCGGCCGTCGCTCCACTTGGTCCCCAGGAATTTAATGGATACAGGCGGGCTTGGACATTTCGGTGGCAGTTGACACATAATAAGTCCAACTTAGCGAGCTGCAGAGTTTGTGCAGAGCGATGTTGTTCCAGTTGTGTGTTATGCATACGGTTCTCTGTTTGTCTGTCTGTGTAGGATGCGTTCAGCCTGCTAGCGTACTCAGACCCGTGGAACTGCCCCGTGGGCCAGCAGCTAGACCCCATGCAGAGAGAATCACTCTGCTCCGCACTCAACAGCGCCATTCTGGGTAAGGGACACCAACATACACACACACACACATGCACTTAAGGGTGTGTTGACATTGTTCCACTGTTTTCAAACTGCCACCACCTTTTTTACTCCGAAATGAAATGCTGTCCCAGCTAATAAAGACGGCCTAAATAAAAAGACATGGATGTGACAGTAAAGTTTGTAAGGTAAGATGTTTTTAGGGATTATTGAAAACACTCAACTCAGCACAATGAAATACGGAAAAAACAGAAACTCTGACCAAACCAAATGTGATGGATTATCTCGCTCTGTGGAAGTTGCTGTACAAGAATAAATGGCAGCAAATGGCTTCTTCTTCTGAAGGGAGGAAAAGGAGCACTGATTTCTCCAACTATGCTGACTGTGTGCAGACAAACCAGGAAGAATGTAAAGGAGAGAGGCAACATAGACCACTGGCACAAACTTAAGCATCAGTATCATCCTTTAAGCAGAGCCGAGTGCTTTCTAAAGCTAAGAAAAGGTGAACTTTTTAGAGGACAGCACACTACTTTTTTGTGAGCCGGCCAATCACATCAAAGAAGAGGTGGGATTTCATGCTACATGGGCAGCTGATTGGCTCCTCTGCCTCCACCGCCGATGCCAGCAGTCTTCTCTTTGGCCTGGTCAGAGTATACCTGTGTCTTCCCTCCTCTCTATCATTTGGGCGCAAGATAATACACATAATACATACATAATGCACGCACTACAGATTTTTTTTGTGTCTCCTCTGATACCAACTTTTGGAAAAATGCACCCATGCACACACACACACACACACACACACACACACACTGTTGTGACCCATGTGTTGCACCCCTGCCTGATCCCATAGTGTGTTTTCCGCCACAGAGTCCCAGAACCTGCCTAAGCAGCCTCCGCTGATGCTAGCGCTGGGCCAGGCCACAGAGTGTGTTCAGCTCATGGCCCGGGTCCGTTCTGGGTCCTGCTCCTTTGCCAGAGTAGACAACTTTTTGCACTAGCCCAAGTCCAGGTGAGTGGAGATCACGATATGCATCTAGTATATGATATATCATACATATACACACATAAAATTAAAAAAACATGATGACATATGCATTGCACATACATAAACGAAATGAAAAAAACAATTACTCACAAACATAAAGTGAAAATATCCAGACATTATACATTTTTATAATCACACTACAATGATGTAATGAACAACACACAGGCTTTAACATCTAAACACACACACACACACGGCTCCTTACCTGGCTCAAACCGTTCCCCGTCTCTCCGCAGGTTAATGTTAAGCAGCGCTGAGAGGAGGCATGTCCGGCAGGTAGTTGTCATGGCGACGGAGGAGAGAGCATGCGTGTGATTGGTGTGTTTGGCTGTCCGTCAGGCCGAGCCAGCGGGACAGACAGAGGAGCGGCGGAGAGCAGAGAAGAAAGCTTCTTTTTAATTTAGTATTATCAAATACAGAAATGTGTGACACTATTTAAAGATAATTAATTATTATTCTGTTTATCTAGCCATTTTTTTTTTTTTTTTGTTTTTTTTTTTGTTTTTTTTTTAGTTCTTTTTTTGTCAGTTTGTTGTGCTCATCTTGGACGAAAGATTCTAATTCCCTTTTTATTTTCTCTTTGTTTTTATGGGTGGATTTTGATTCCCTACGACTCAGTATTTTACTCACCTGTTGTTGTTGTTGTTGTTGTTGTTGTTGTTCACCATATCACAGACCACAATACTCATGGCTGGTTTCCACGGTAACACGCTCTGGTGCCCCGGACTATAGGTCATCTCTACAGTATCTTAGTAATGTTAAGTCTTCACTGAGAAAATGCAGCAGACAGACAGACAGATGCCAAGTACTAATTCTGGGCCCTTGCTCCCTCTAAAGTAAACACTTGGAAGTGCACTGGTTTCCCTGCCCAGGATGCAAAGCAGGCGTTTGCTATGGAAACAGATACAGATAAAACCGTTACAAAGCCGTTACCACTTTGAACCGCAGCAGTGAATTATTGCTCATTTGTTGTGGAATCGTTTGGAAAATGATTCTCTTTTCAGCTGTCAGAAGGTGCAAGGAAGCAGAGACGTATAAATAAATACATAAATATGCCAATACAGCTCTACTCAGCTCAGGGTTCAAAAGCCGTTGTAGCCGTACTACTGCAGGATATAGCTGCTGCTGTCACACTCTTAAGCTCTAGCCGGGACGATGCTGCTCACACCTGTCAGACTTTCTCTCATCTCCCCTAGTGGATGCAGGACTTAGTTTTACCATTTTAAATACATGAAGGAGGGGGAGCCAAGGAGTCGCGTACCTCAGCGTGAAAAACATATTCTCTGACTGTGCGGAGCAGATTTTAGCTCGGGTCAAGGCTGAGGCAGTCGAGTCGATCTGCAGCAAAATAGAAAATGGATTGAAGTCAGATAAAAATGGGTCACCGAATGATTCCAGAAATTAAAATTTAGTGGCGATATTGTAGTATGGTAGTAGGTATTTTGAATAAAACACTGTGGGCTAATAGGATAGTAGCCAAAGAACAAGGCACGTTTTGTTAAATGAAGCTACACACTTTTTTTTCCCCCTCTAAAAACATGAGTCCCCTGGAAAAAATATTAAAAATACTAACTAGTGGGCAACCAAAGATTAAATTGGAATATTAGAGGTGTGGGAGCCTTAATTTTACATTGAAATCTATGGCAGTGGTCGTCAGTTGCACCCACCACACACCCACTTTAACATTCTGGGTGACATGTTGGACTGTACACTATTATCATGGCCACCTTAATGCTAACATAGAGTAAGGAAGTATCCAAAACATAGACTAACAGGCAGAGGGTTTGTATTTAGAAGTTAAGTCACTTTTTGTGCATATATTATCGGCATTAGAATTTCAAATAAAGAGGTGAAATCAAACGGCGAGGATTTTAATTTTAGAATGCCCCTTTGTGATAACTAAATCGTATTCTTACCACATGTGGGCTGCGTGTGCCCTTTTGAGAATGTGTTGCCAGGCTCCAGCTGAACTGAGCTGTGTCGTGTCGCCTACCATCTAGCCGCTGACCCACGTATCCCTACTTCACATCGTTCTCTCTTGCGTTTTGGGCAGCCGTAGCCGATTTCTAGACACTTAAAAAGCCAGTGAGAACCAGTTCAGCTCGTCCATTGTTGAGTCAAATCAGTCCATGGATAATAGTGTAGTTACAGATCGCTCTCGGTCATATCAGCATTTAAACACGCGTTTTCTCTCTCTTCTTTCTCACAGATCGTTCCGTTTCTCACACACTTCTGTAAGATTCTGAGTTTTACACACAGATAATGCTGATACACACCATGTCGTCTCTGTCTTCCATACACACACAGTGACCATCAGGTTACTTCTGTCCGTTGGTGTTCCCTCCTGGTCAATATTGGATAGATGGACATAATAATAATAAGATGAATTGTATTGTATTATACAGGTTAGCTGCTGGCCACCATGAGATTTACACAGCAACTTTACTTCTAAGGATTTTAGTTTTGATAGAAGTCATCACATTTCTCTCTGTGCAAGTGTTCCCGGCTCGGAGCCAGATCAGTAGGAACAAAACCACCAATTACACTTACAGCAATTACAGCCAGAGCTTCTTCTGAAAACTTCTCCACTTCGCACCTCTTTCAGAAGCACCAATCTTTTGTTCGACGTCAGTAGGACTTTATTTCGGCACCATCGTGATTGTGTTCCCTTCACCTTCATACAGTCCTCTACGTAGTTTGTTTGGGAAATTGAGATCATCATCATCTGTTCTCTGTTTATGTGTTGTTGTTTTTTTCAACAGATGATAGCCCGATTATTAGAACTCTGACTGCAACTGCATCCTATTTCTGGGTGTATCATGAATTGGATTTTTTTTTTTTTGAGTGTCATCTAAACCTTTTCCTTATTTCTTTGGATCTCTTGTTTTAACTGTCGAGACGTCTCGCTCCAAAAAGACACCGACTTCGTGTTATCTTGACTGAAGCGCAGCACTCTGGACACCGGAAAATAAACCCCCGAGTCAACCGTGCGCCTCTCCTCCAGGCCCGTCCCAGCTGTCACCCTTAGCCGCCAGTGGCTTCTGGACTCACTGTAGCGTAGCCCGCCCCCAAAGTGTATATTCCCATTCATAAGAGAATCTCATTCTATGGTAGAGAAATACGGAGTTCTATTATACTAGAGACGTGTGTATGCGGTGTGGGGTCTAGTACAGGGTATGTGGTCGAGCTTTTTACCCGGGATGGAATTTTTTTATAAACTTCTGCTATGATAGGAGCTATTCTAATGGTTACACACACACACACACACACACACACACACACAAACATCTGCTTCTACACTTGTAAAGGACTTCTGTTACACACACACACTTGTACGTGAAAGAACAACTTCTGTTGCATACCTGTAGGGAACAAGTCTCCCAGCTTGTCCTTTTGTGTTTGAACCCGGGCTGCGTCCCAGTACTGTTTGACGCGCACCCTTCCTCTGTCCCTTCGTAGACGTTAGCCGCTGATCTCACGGTGGGACGCTTGACTTTAGATCAGTGATTAGTCCGAGGAAAAGGAGGGATGCGAACAGTGTTGGAACGGGGCCCCCACCGAGGCCCCCCGAAGCCGCGCGGACTTCGTCTGGAGAGGCCGGAGAAAACGGAATTAGGCATTTACAAGACAACAAGCTGTGCACAATTGACTTCTATTATGATTTTAATTTCATATTTTGAGTTTTGAGTTTTAGCAAAAAAAAAAAAAAAAAAAGCCAAACAAAAAAAAATTGTGAAATGAGTTACCCTCTACTTAGCATGAGACTTTTAAAACCTTTAAAACGATATTAAAAAAAAAAAGGAAAAATGATAATTAAAAAAAACATACCTATGTACTGGAAACATGATAAAAAAAAAAGAAATATTGTATTCTGTTTAATTTTGACAGAATTATTTTTATTAAAATACACATCCATAAGCATATTGTTGGTCTTGTGTTGTTATTTGGTGTGTTTTCTTCTTATTCTGCTCCTCACCGTCTAAACACATGCAAGTCAGGTGGATTGAAGACATTAAAGTGTGAAAGTGCTTGTCTGTCTGTCTGTGTTCGCCCTGTGATGGACTGGCTGTCTAACTGCCTTTTACCTGATGCATGCTGGGATAGGCTCCAGCCACCCGTGACCCTGAATAGCAATAAGCGGATAAAGACAATGAATCAATAAAATGCTTGCGCTCTGAATTTATGGCTAAACCACTGGAGATATTTCATGCTTCTTAGTAGTTTAGTTAGTTTGTTAATGTGGAGAATTATCTAGATATGAAGAGTTTGGAGCTGCAACCTGCACTCAAGCCAAATTAAAGCAATATTTTCCCATCCACCACTGCTCCAAAAAAATATAATAATAATTCAAGGAGGAAATACTGATACACAGAGGCCCTGAATCCTTTCATGGGTGCAAAAACTTTTAGCATGTGCAGAAAACAATGACATAAATCCTGATTGGTCAAGCAACTTGTCTTGCACCTATCACAAGTCTTAGTGCTGACTTTGAACACTGCAAAGGTTTTTGTACCTACTAAAGGTTTTAGTAAATCTGGGCCAGAGAGTACAGACAAATGGTAGTACACTACTAGTAATAGACTAGTACAGTAGGAGGTTATAGACACTCATAGGGAAAGATAGGGGGGGACAGTTGTAGGAGAATAGTGTTAGTAATGGGGGAAGAGATCTAAGAGTTGATGGGTCCCATTTCAAAATGCAACTACTACATACAGTATATATCAATTCTAGAAAATTGCTACCTGAAATTCATCAGCCAATACTTCAAGAAACCATATTTTCATCCACAAAAATGACCAGTTTGCAAGCAAGGGTCTTTAGATGACTCATTACTTTACTTTCACAGCAACAATCAGTTTCTCAAACAAAAAAAGTGGAGTGTAGTGGAGGACAGCACCAGCAGGATTGACTTGCGGTATCCACTGCCTCAAACATGGTAACATCACCGCCCACATAAGATAAATACATCTATAAACAGTGGAGATGTTAGTGCGGTTAGTCGCTACTTTTCCACAGCAGGGACAACGGGGATTTCCAATTCAAGTCAAGTGACGTTTATTCATGGAGTGCTTCAAAAGGATTGTAACAAAAAAGAGAAAATCAATAAAGTTGGGTACAAGGATACAAAAACAGTTGTAGATGTTTGTCATAAAATGCAAAGAAAATCACAAATGGTCAAGTAAGATAGATTTATAAAGCGCTTCTATCCAACAGGTTTGTTTGTCACCAACTGTTTTCCAGAAAACAAAGGTCTAAAAATACATGAGATAATAAAACAAGAAATGATATAAAAACACAGACAGAAGCAGCACATCACCATCTCAGTGTGGAGCTCTACTGCTGCGGGCCCAGGTTGATGTACTGGTACAGCTCTCTCACCGGCCTCTTCTTCACTGGGGAGTCTGGAGGAAGGACAGAGGATGGGACACTAAAACAACACCAAGACCAGAACATAATTATCACCAGCTCAATATGAAACACCAGTGGGAGTAGAATGTGAGAGGGATTCCTCTTGTTTACTCCATTAACACACACACACATATATGCAATGTGAAGTATAGATGACTCATGCTACGGAATAGCATATTTAAAGTAATGATTCACGACATCATATAAATAAATGCTGCTGTTTTTGCTCTATCACTCGACTGATACACAACAGTGATTCAACCTATATCCATTCATGAAAGCTTTTCCATTTGCTGTTCTAAACACCCGGAGTCTGGTTGCTCTTTCCCGGGAAAGATCCTTGACGTTTCCGGTTTATTTGGACTGAAGATGAAGAACTGGGTGTGCAGATACAGTGCATACCGGTGTCACTGAAACTGCAGTCTGCGGGATGTCCTGCGCCCTCTCTCTTCGCCGCCGTCTCTCCCACTGCATGTCTTCTTCTCTCATCGGAGGCCCGCAGCCTCTTCACCCATGGGACCTTCCTGGGGGATTTGCTCTCGAACTGCGGGCGCTGAACCACCACCAAGTCCTTCCTGGATCTCCTGAAGCCACGACACAGCCCAAGCAGAACCAGAATTCAAAACCAAAATTGAAGAACGTTCTCCCTGCTCACTACACCACCCTGATCTGGAGATCTAGAGAAATGGTTTCCGTGTATGCAAATAGCATACATCACAGCAGTTAACATGAAATTCAATAAACTAACTGGTGATCTACTATTCTGAAAGAAGAGTACCTGCATGAGTAGTGAAACTGAGAAAATTTGCTTCATACGTATATCTCCTGAGTCTTGCTGGTACAGAAGTGAATTGTGTATTATTTCGAGTAATTATGGCAATCATTTTTTGCAGATATGAAATCTAAACCCTAGTCATTACCTCTGATCATCTGTTCGTCTTTGTAGAGCAGCATAGTAATCATCTTTCTGATTGGTAACATTTGCATGGTGGAAGCAACAAGTTTTATTTGCCGTGCTTTTATTGTGATGGAGGGGAGGAGTGGTAGAGCTGGTCATACCTTCAACATGCACCTTGGCCACTTCATGTAAAGTCTGGGTCATACCTTATCTGGATAGTTATTGCATAGACATTCAGTGTCTGAGCTGGGGTTAATTTTACGGTTGGGGTTAATGTTAGAAATAGGGTCAGTTTAGGGTTACATAGTCTGTAGAGATGCACCAGATAGGCAAGTGACACTTTGTTGACCATCTACTTTTTGTCACCTGATGCTCAGTTGAGTATCAACATTACCCTATCCATATAAAGTGTTACGAGAGTGTCCTGAACAGGCCACGTGTGACTACTGTTCTCATATACTGTGTGTACTTAGTGGTGCACGTCTCCCAAATTTTGAAGTTGATTCCAACTCCGATTCTAATTGTGTGAGTCGCTGGAATCGACTCCTCAACTCCTGTAGATGAAACTAGTGTTTCCTAATCCAGTCCCAAGTTTTTGTTCCAGCTTTACTCCTGCACACCTGATCCAATTAAGAGCTCAGTGCTGACTGGCTGAGCAGTAGAAGCAGATCTACCTGAACATAGGATGAAAGTGTGTGTAGCCCTTAACTGGATCAGGTGTGCAACAGTAAAGATGGAACAAAAACTAGAATTGTTAACTTGCTTACTATGCCATGCCTCTTGTCCAGTTAAATTATCTTATGTTCAAAGAAGCATTAGTCGAAAAAGCAGAATCGACACACAGAGTATCTTCAGTTTCGACCCGTTGGCTAGAGCAAACTCCGACTCTTATAGTCTCATAGTTCCAGTCAAGGAATCAACTCTTTTAGTATCGACTCTCCACCACTATGTTGTGTACAATTGTATGTTATCTTGAAACAGCACACACACACACACACACACACCTACCTCTGTATCTTCCTGAATCCTTGAATGCTGAGGAACTCGGTCAGTTGTGCGGCCTTTGTAACTCCAGAAAAGATGGAGGAGAGGTCCTGGTGCTCCTTCAGGTCGTTTTCATATTGTTTACAGTAGATTAACACGTATTTCCCGTCTTCACTCCACTGTGATAATAAAGATTCAAAACATATGCAGACGTTAAGTCGGAGAAAATTAATCTTCACAGTGTGTCATATGTGTATGCTAATCAGTTGATTACAAAAACAGTTATTGTTAGCTAACTGTTAGCTAAGTAGCTAGCTGTTACCGGTTAGCTGGTTGTCTTACAGTCAGGACAGTAACATCTAGATAGCAAGCAAACCTCAAATGTTTTCACATCAAGATTGTCCAAAATATCAGCAAATTTCTCCAGGAACTTTGAAGTTGTAGAAGTAGTGGGGTCATTTTCTGAAGCTGATATGATTTTTAAAGTCAGCTAACAAATTTGAGCTAATATTAGCCTGAGTTACCATGGAGACATGTGACTTTAAGTGTGCCTACTAAAGTTACTTGTGGTTTTTTTTTAATCACTGTGATATTCCTATTGGGACTTATAGTGTGTATGTGGTACTCAATAGTGAGTTTATTGTGATTTTGTCCTTTTTGTGGTATTTCAATATTGAGGCTTATCTGTGGTATTTAATTTCAATAGTGAATTTATGGTGTGAATACTCTACTTTATCTCCTGGAGCATTACTATGATATATATCCCTAGGGACTTATAGTGTGTCTGTAGTACCCAATAGTGAGTATATGTTGACCTCATTGAACTTTATTGTATTTTTTAATCTCCCATTGTATCACTATAATTACGATATAGTATCCTTCTGACGCATACAGTCTAGGTGGAGTGCAACAGACACAGAGATCATAGCAGAGCTTCACATACACACATTTTTAAAAATGTATTGTTTTCCTTGACATTTTTTTTGTTGGACAGTAGAGGGCAGTATGAGGTTGGAGGATAAGTTCCCATCACAGCATTGGGAGGCATCTTCAGAGGAAAGTAACCACCTTTTTTTATTTTCACTCTCTTCATATTGAAGAATTTACAGATTAACAAAGAATATAAAAAAATCTATATATACAAAACAACACAGACAGTTACCCTTTGTACAGAGATTGACAGTCTTACAGTTTTTCACTACTGGTTACAAGCATTTCTCAATACAGAGTTCCATTTTTCAAAACACTTCATGCAGTTAGCACAGCAGCGTTCTATGTGGACCAAACTGGGAATGAGTTTTCATTCCCAGTTCCCATCCATGAATACATTAATTCTCACTCAAAATCAACCACTACCAAAACACATGCAAAACTCTACATAGGCTAATCATTGCGTCAAATTTACAGTCAAAACCTAATACAAACTTAAAGTTAACAGCAGTTTAGCATTTTTTTAAATAGTGAAAATTCACAGAGAGTCTTCATAGAGTCCTGTAAAGTAACACTATTGTGATGGCTTTGGTTTTATTAAGGACAATATATCAAAACTGATATATTTTTGCACATAGGCCATGTTATTATTATCATTATAGAATAATAAAATGTGGTTTTCATTTGTAAATTCAAATGTAAATCATATTTTGCACGTAGGACAATGGTGTTAATTAAGAGATCCAGATCTATATTTTCTTATTTATCGATTGCTACTTTATTTTTCTTTAATTTCTTTACTTAACCAATAAAAACAAATCTAAAGTTTTCAAATTGAAAGACAAAATTGGCAGACAAAGGGAGTTAACCACCTAGATAGTAAATTTCCTGTCCTCTGTGGAACAGCTTACTGCTGTGTTTAACTGATTAGACTAGTTCATTTACTCAGTGATAAAACATAGATCTATACCACACAAACACTGACAAAATATGATTATGAAAACATAGAATGAAGAGATGTAATCAATAATCTGTTCAGGTAAGATTAAAAAAAAATGTATCTCACCTCAAAAAGAAAAATCAATCAAGATAAACTACACAACTGATAGAACGACAGAAACAGAAACAGAAACAATATAATGGAAAACAGAACACAATAAGATCCATAATGACAAGGGAAATAAGAAAATGAAAATAGTCCTAACACAGGAAAAGAAATCATTGAGGAGGCGAGTGTGGTAATGAATGTGTGTGTGTGTGTGTGTGTGTGTGAGAGAGAGAGAGTTAGCATGTGTGTGTGTGTGTGCATGGAGAAGGCAATTAGGACGGAGACAGAGAGGATTTGTTTGTGTAGGTACTGAGGGAAAACTTTCGCAGTTCAGTTCATCGTTCATCAGAAAGTCTTGAGTTTATATTTGAAAAGATGTGGATTCATTTACAGTGAGGAAACTATCCCACTGTCCAGATCCTCTAGATATAATGACACTAATCCACAATCCCAAATGGCTCTGGTTGTGTCTGCTGTTGTAAATGTAAATTTGTGAATTCAGTTGAAAGTATATTTTGAAGGGCAAGGGAAGGGAGTCTGGTTTATTTATGCTTTTTTAAATAAAAAATATAGTCCTGATATATATTTATGTTGAAGACACATAGAATATTTACTTGACAGAAGACTTTGTTTCTTTCTTTCATTATGTGAAAATGATTATATGAAATTGCATTTATATCCAGGGATAATTTGTTTAGTTGGAACCATTTGGAGTTTTTTTTTTGTGTATGTTTGCTTTAAGCTCTAAGTGAAGAGAGGTTTCTATGTAACAAGATCAAGCTTTAATCATTATTTAATCATCAGCAAAAAGAACAGTAAGTGCTGATAAGGATGCAGCAGCTCATTAAAGCAGACCAGAAACAACAAGGGTCCAAGAATGGAGCCCTGTGGGACTCCCCATGTTGTTGTCACCCTATCTGATGTTGGTCCAGCTAGCCCAAAGCTGTTGTGTGGGTGTAATGATGATAATGAAAGCTTTTGAGAGGTCCAAAATATTCCAACAGCATGTTCATTATTATTTAGAGCAGAGTGAATTTTACTAACATGTTGTTGGATAGATATATCTGTTGAAAAGCTTTTTCCATACTGCTGAGAATGAGCGTTCTTATGTCAGAATACACTAACTTTTTGCAGTCTTTCAAATGCATGGGAGGAAAGAGATAGGGCGATAATTGTGTTCTTCTTTGACATCAAGAATGTCCAAAATATCAGCATACTGTATTGCATATACACTATTGCATACTGTGCCAAATATTGGCTTGTGTCTAGCTGTCATAGTGTTTTGTAGTTTATTGTGTCCCAGGTTTGTTGCTGCTGTGTTTTCAGTGTTCTTGTTTCTTGCTGTGCATTATAAAAGACATAAAACAACCTTTCAATGCTGTGAAAAGCATTTCTGTACAAAGTTGAACTCTTCGAGCACGTATCAAAAACTTATATCATTAAATAAATTCTGGAAAAGGGCTTTAAGGTATTTATCAGAGAAAGACAACCCCCCCCAGAAGCGCAGCGGTGTTCCAGTTCTGAAATAATTTACTCTAAATGAAAAGGCGCTTACTCATAGCAGCTCTGCTCTGGCTGTCCAAAGAAAGTGTTGTTTACTGACATCCCAGACACAAGTCTTGGCTTCTTTCTACCCTGAAACAGAGCCGACGTGTTGTTTCCAATGATCTCCGACAAGTTAATCGATGTTGATTAACACAAACAAGTCTGTCTCTTCTGAAGCTGGAGAGCCAACACTCTACTCTGTGATGCCCTCAAGTGACACTTTCTGGACCTGCTTCATTGACACTGAATACAGGGTTCACTCTTGTGGAATCTAAAAATGTTTGACTGAGCTTTAACGCCCAGATGAGCTTCATTTTGTAATAACAGTAACAGTTATAAACCAGAAAATATACCCATATTGTCATAAAATACGGTGTCGGTTCTGTCAAAGTTCTCTTTTCTTCATTTTTGGAATAGCTTAGGAAAGTGTTGCTCAATAACATCACAGACACAAGCCTTGGGGTTCATGTATTTAAATCTAGAATAAACTGTGCAAGATCAAACAATATATTATGATATAAACACATAAATATATTCATGAATGAATGTGTGTGACTCATGCCATTTCCAAAGCTATATTGAAGATTTAACCCAATAACCGAATGTGTTTCCCAGTGTTCCTTACAGGCTCATAGGCTATTTGTGGTTGTGGCTGGATGAGGTTACATGCACATGTCAGTGGAAGGGACTATTTACATGTAATAGAATAGAATAGAATAGAAACTTTATTGTGCAAATGTGCCAGTGGCTTCACTGTGGTACACTTAAAAAACAGATAAGACAATAAATGCATAATCAAAAACAGGGATGACATAACTGAGCTTACTCCGGCTCAAATGTCCAAAAAAGCTCCAAAGGGTGCAACTACTGGTGGAGAGTTTGAAGAGATTCAGGTGAAAATTTCAAATCAATAAGGTATAACAAGTGGGTTATTTTTAGTGGTTAGAAAATCTGCTTGAAATTTCTCTTTGGGTGTTGGTCAATGTACTTTTCTTGTACAGACTGGGAACCGAGCTGATAATTATGCATGGGAGGAAGGCAAGCTGCATGTGAGAGCTGTGGACAATGGATTTTCATCATCATATATTATGCCCTCAAGGCCTGTAGACGTCCTCACCGCACCGCGAGACCTCTGGCCTTCACAATTGGGATGGAACATTCAGCGTGGTTGCTATGGTACATGTGAGTCGCCATGGCAACCTGCTACAGCGTTCTCGGGGGGTGGGGTGGGGTGTAAATAACACAACACCCACTCTTATTGCCCAATCGCTGTAATGCATATTCATAGTCACACGCAAGCCATTAGGGACACGGTTTATTAGTCTACCCATCCATCCGTCCATCCATCCAGTACTTTGTCAATCTATCCCTCCATCAATCCATCCTTCCCTCCCGCCATCTATCCCTTCATCCATCTATCCATCCATCCTTCCATCTCTTTCTCGCTCGACTAAATAATAATTACTCCGAGGCCAGTTGTAGGATGCAGCCCCCGCCTGCTCTCAGCTAGATTGTAATGGGTTCATAAGCGCTGCTGATTGAATTGATTGCCACAGTTGGAGTCTGGCTGAGATGTACAATGGGGTGGAATATGCAGAGCACAGAACATTAATCAGCTCACACGAACAGGCTACAGGCTCGCATTTTATTTCAGGTACAGTTGTAAATGAATACAGTACAGGTAATATGGAAGAAAAGACAGTAAAAAAACAAACAGTATTCCGTGTTTTATTCTGTGGTCCTGGACCTGTTGTCGTGTTGCCTCGCAGTTCTGTCATATCCACATGCATACATGAAATTGTGATAGTTCTTGTGTTACCATAAGCAAAGTAGTGCAGTTTCATTGTAACATTTGTTGTTTTAAATGTGCAGGTTTACCTCTATCCAGTTTGCTATCTACACGCTTCTCTAAATACACAGTGACACACAGAACAAAACACACATGAAAGTTCAGAAACAAGGTGAGATGGGAAACTGATTATGCTGTTTCACATGTAGGAGTAGGAGTTGCTGTAACAGAAGTGCTAACTGGAACTACAAATGATGTGATGTCAGACAATAAAAGAGATGTTAGGATTGTGTTGAGCGTCCCAAAGGAATAGGTCAGGATGCTTGCTTGCAGGGCCGTGCAAAGATATTTTGGTGGGCCGGGGTCAAGACAAAAAACAAAGGCACCCCTACAACTGAAACCATTTGGAGGGAAAGGGTGGGTTGTCCTTTTTCACAGATATTTTACCTTTACATGCATGTCCCATAAAATGGACATTTTTTAGCAGGGCAATTGATTTGAAAAATGGAAAGGCACACAGGCTCAGGCCCACTTTAGATCCTATTTGTGAAAATTACTAGTTACTAGGGAGCAGGTACAGATCCTAGGGAGCAGATTATAATTAGTAAGCAACAACTTACATGCTGCTTGCTTCAGCTGTAGAAGTCAGATGCTGGAAGACAAGAAAGCAGGCGAACACGAAAGGGAGCACCTAAGAAGGATGTGCGGGCGCGACTCGCTGAGGTAGACTGTGACTTGTTGTCAGGAAAGTGAATTTACAACAACAAAATCACTAGTCTTCCACAGCGTATCACACCATCAAGGTCCCACAGTATTCAGTTTTCATGATTTTGTTTTCAAATGGACTATGGCTCGGGCGGGGGGGTGGGGGTGGGGGGTGGGGGGGGCGTCGGTTCAAATGCTGTAAACTTTCCTGATTGGAGGGATTTTATCAATTGTTTAGTGAGGGGAGCCAATCAAGACCAAGTGCTGTTGTGATGCGTTGACTGGTCCGAAACTGCCTGTAAAAAAAGGATGGAGTTTTGAAAATGCAACTTGAAATTTCAAACAAATCAACTTATAATAATGTCTTCATTCAACATCTTTGATCATATATGTATATAAATGTAAATTTTGACTTCTTAAAATAGTGCACCTTTAAAGCAAATCACATTATTACACACAATATATCATGATATACTTGACACTATATAATGGCCATCCTAAATGTGGTTACACTTCATTTTATCATATTACATACATCACAAATAGTGTGTACATACATATATAAATAAACTATTATTGTGGGGCATTAAGGCACTTTGGATTTGCGTGTGTTGACGCGAACAGGGATAAATCAGCCTTTATGTATTAAGTTAAGGGCGTCTCTGCTGCCTGTGAGTTGGTTAATAATGCAGTGATAACTAAAACATCACTGGCCTTTGCAGAAAGTGTTCTCTTTTTCTCTCACACACACACACACAATGCAAACACACAGCCCAAGTCTCACCGTGTCTATTTCGGTGTGAATCCCACTCTACCATAAGCTATTCTAGAACACACTCGGAGAGAAATACACACACACACACACACACACACACACGCACACAAAGCTGAGCTGTTGTTACAGAGCGGCTGTTTTAATAACAGAAAAGAGTAAAAGGACACAAGTTAAATCTCCTGGTATTGGTTCTCTAAAGCTCTGCCAATAAAGTTGGATCTCTGCAGGATAAGGAAAGGGAGAGGAGAGGATGAGAGGAGAGAGGAGAGGAGAGGAGAGGATAAGAGGAGAGAGGAGAGGAGAGGAGAGGATAAGAGGAGAGGAGAGGAGAGGAGAGGATAAGAGGAGGGAGGAGAGGAGAGGAGAGAGGTCAGGCTGAACCTGTGGTAATTCCCATGAAATCAAAGAAAGCAAATAAAGATGGAGCCTTCCTTACAGGATAAGGAAATGAAGAGGAGCGGAGAGGGGGGAAGAGAAGAGAGGAGAGGAGCAGATTCAGCTGCAGATCTTGGTGAAACTCCCAGGAAATGATGCAGGAGAGATGATCAGTGACCAAAAATCTCAGCTGTTTCCTTTTAAAAGCCTCCGGTTTGTTTTCCTTGTTGCCTCACGCTGAGAAAAGCAACTTTAATCCTTACTTTAACTACAGTTATTGTACTTGTCTAAAGTTACGGGTGACAGACAGAGTTTCTAAACGCATATATGTTTTGAATCCTGTTGAAACGATAATGACATGTTGCAGCTGTACAGAGAGGAGAGGAGAGGAGAGGAGAGGAGAGGAGAGGAGAGGAGGAGGAGAGGATGACTGTGATTAAAGCAGGGAGATAAATGTTTTTTCCCCGTTCACGCCCTATTATTCGAGCCGAACATCACACACTACCTCTGAGTGCAGGTTGTGTTGTGAATGACAAATATCCTGTAAATGAATGATAATGGCTTGTTTAGCTGCAGCCCGCCTACAGCGCCTCTGCTCCATCCTATTTCCTGTTAATATCGCTGGCTCCGGCCTCGCTGACCTCTCCGCCGTTCCTCTATTTCTATTAATCTTTAATGGCGGGTAAACGGCCCCGCGCCACACACTGACCGACGGAGCTTTCCCGCCTCATTATCGTCCCGAGAGGGCGGGGGGGGGGGGAGGAAAAAAGGGACAAAATCACTTTATTTGTCTGAAATGCACCGGGGGTTGTGGGCATTCGGCGACGTCTGATGTTTTGTAACGCTTATTTTGGCGTGCGCCGAGCCTCTACGGACGCGCATGCTTTAATTACAGCCGCCATGTGACTTCTGCGCTGCGACTTGTCGTCTAATGGCGGCCATCTTCCCCAGGCTGGTGGTTCTAATGCGACAGAGAGGAGGCGCAAGGCTGAAGCACTACAGTCGCCGAGCAATAAAGTTATCAGTTTTGAGTGTTTTTTGCTCTCTCTCTTTCCTTCGTTCTCTGTCACTTCACTTCACTCACACACACACACACACGATACAGACATTATGGACACACACACACACACACACACGCAGCAGTGCCCTGCTCGCTGATCTCAACAAAGGTCTGTGACACTGTGACATTTGGAAGTAGATGAAATGACCGGCGGGGTCGGGGAGTGCTGCGCTCCATGTTTTACTGCTCGGGGATAAGAGCTCTTAAGACCTGAAAAGAACACACATGCACACACACTCACACACACACACACACACACAGCTCTTTAAGACCTCAATACCTGCTTCAATACCTTTCTATTCATATCCCCGCTCTCTATGTACCCTGCTCTGCGGAGCCTTTCAGGGCCCTCCTTAGGGTTGAGGCACTACAGGACTCGGTCAAGTCTCATTCTAAAGCCCATTAAGGAGCCGGACCCGGAGCTGCTGAGCTGTTAGATACATCATTTAAAATGCAGATACTGCTATCGCTGGAGGAAAAGCCTCGGGAGTAACAAATTCTTATTTTGCCATTGACATGGATGATGGATATTTGAGATCGCAGAATGGGCTTTAAATGGATTTCATGGGTTCCTAGGTCTGTGACATTTGTTCAGAAACACTGTAGAGGGTTTTGCATGACAGGAGTGAATATGGCTATGCTTTTGATTTGACCGACTGCCAACCACTTGACTCACTGGGAGCCCTCGCCTCTCTCAGACAGTATGTGTGTGCATGTGTGTGTGTGTGTGTGTGTGCACATGTGTATTGTAGATCATTTTCTCTCTTATTGAGTAGCTTAAAAGCCTCTGAATACTGTAGAACAGGATGCATACACCTGTCCAGAAGAACAAACGCATTCACAAAAAAGCGGTAATCCTCATGTTCCTCATGTTTTGTTAATTTTGTCTCCATCCTTGTTGCTCAGCGCTCATCGCTGTGGTGTTCCTGCACTGCACTTCCCAGAAATCAGCTGTCAATCAAACAGTGTGTCCAGTACTGTGACGTCTGTGTTGATGCAGTTTGAGTTTGAGTACCCAGTTCTTCTTCTGTTAATTTCAAACAAACCACCAACGTAAAACACAGATTTTGCGGATTATGACTTTAAATACCTATCATAGTTGTGATTTTGAATGAATGGGAACACTATCTTCTTACGCTACATTATTGAGTCATCATGGCTCCTGCACCTGTCAAACGACCTCGCTGTTCTTTTACTCGTTCTATATTATAAACCCTCATCCTCCACGTCGCGTCTATACGCTCCTCTGCCGTTCTGCCGCGTCTCTCTCTCCCTCTCTCTACAATGCCCTCATCAGAGGCTGCTGTCAGACGGAACAATGCCCAGAATGACAGCTGCCTTCGCCCCGGCCCGCGCCGCCGCCGAGTTTAAGTTACAGGAGCCATTGATTCTCTATGGGGGCGCCGGCTGCCTGGGTTAGCGCAATGCCGGGGCAACAATGTGGCGGCATTGTCCGGGTCACAGCGGTGAGCAGGAGAGTGACAGCGTACAGCCAGCTATGGGTTCATTAGACCAGCACTGCTCTCCTTTCTCTCTCTCTCTCTCTCTCTCTCTTTTTTCACTCTCTGTTCTCATCGCTTCTCTTTCTCTCCTCTCTCCCTCTCTCTCCTCCTGGTGAGGTGTGCCCTACTCAGTACTCATTAACGTCCAGTATGAGCCATTGAGTTACAGGTATTAGCCAAGGAACATTGGAGATCGCCTGGTTACACACATGAACCCGCACACACACACACACACACACACACACACACACGCACACACGGAATGACACATTAGAAATGAGCTCCACGTCCAGTCTGCTTCTAATTTTCGCATTAAAAAATCATATTAAGAAATAATGGGCTCCCCATAGTTCACATAACTTACCGACTCTAGTTATCTCTCTCTCTCTCTCTCTTCCTATCTCTCTCTCTCTCTCTATCTCTCTCTCTATCTTTCTGGAGGACTTAGGTCACTGCATGTACTCAGACGTGTGCTGGAGAAAAGCTCTGAGAGGTGACAGTTCGGTACTATTATCCTCCAGCCCTGGTCCAACAATTACGGGCAGCCCGCTGAATAGTTCTATGTCATTAGAGCAGGCTAAATTATGCTCTTCTCTTTGGGATGAAGGTCCTTTCACTCAGGGCCAAAGAGAGAAATAACTGAGAGGAGACAGTAGTGTTCACAATGAAGCTGAGTGAGTGTTCAAGGACAGCGGGCTTTCATTTCTGCTCTGGTAATGTTCTATATTAGACTAATGTTCAATTATGTTGTCAAGGCCAGTTAGTGAAATGTAATTCTTATACAGAGAACAAAAAAAAAAGTCCTTTTATCATATTCCATCATATCTAATGTGAATAATTTTTTCTTACATGTGCGGTAAGCTAATCAAGTCATTAACTGTTCGTTCGCGATGGGTGGGTTTAAATGGGTTAAGATTTCCTGTTAATGATATGCAAAAAAAGAGTGTCTCTGTTGCGAATGGAGTTTATTCTAATTGCCTTCGTATTGCCATTGGCCTTTTTTTGGCCCGGGATTTTGCATCGGGGCTCAGGTTTAACAATGGCCATGATGTCATGATGTCATGACCCAGGACAGTGGAAGACACCATTATAATAATCTATAACAGTGGCTGTGAAGGCCCCCACTTCCATGAGAATATGTTTACTTTGGATCAGGGTTGGAGTCAATTCATGAATGAATTCATCAATTCCAATTCTCTTTCAAATCCCATTCCTCACTTGGGTGAGGAATGGAATTTGAAAAAACCTACAGGAAACAGAATTGGCATTTTCAGGACTTTCATTTAAGAAAATTCTGTGAAATTCCATGTTTTTTTGTTCTTTCTTACCACATATCTGAGATTACACATATAGTGATATATTATCAATACTGAATATCATAAACTGTTAAAGGGACCTTTCAGGTGGTATTTGATGCACAGCATGTAATCGTATCATTATGATCAAAATGTATTTGATCATAATGTTTGATTTATAATGTTTGAAGTCAAGACAGTCAATGAAGTCAAGACAGTCTCTCTTAGAAGTGGAATTACGTGTGATCTCAGATATGTGGTAAGAAAAAACAAAAAAAATCTGTAATTTTACAGAATTTCATTGAATTAAATTCAGCTTCCTGAAATTCCAATTCAATTCCAATTCTGTTTCCTTAGCACTGGGTGCAATTTCAATTCCAATTCCAACTCCAGGAATTGGAATTTGCCATGCATTCTCAATTCAATTCATGGCCCCAACCCTGCTTTGGATACACAAACATATACAACATATATAATCTTTCCTACTTTCCTACTTTTGGATTCATGTTCTTTTATGAAATGATACACATTTGTTACCTTCCCCAAATAGCAAATCAATTGAAGCAGCCGGTAACAAGCAGTTATTCTTTGTGGTAAAACGTAACATTTTCTCACCGACAAGGATTTTTATCTCTTCTTTTCAGTATATTATTTTTCAATAAACAATTTGAGGAAGCCATAGTGGCTGCAAGGATGTCTGATTTCACAAGAAATATGCATTTATCTCAGTTGTCTGTTAGAAAAATGTGTTTTTTTTTTCACATTCTTTAAATCATCAAGTGTTGACAGAGCGGCAGTAGAGGCCAGATCCAACACACACTAATGCAAATCTAACACTGAGGAAAAAACTGACTTATTTACATTTCACTGTCCGAAATAAATAATTCCACGGTTCAAAAACAGGCAGCAGCCCATGATTCACGGTGTTTTTTTTCGCCGCTGTCTTGCGGCTCGGCCGGGGTCGACTCTCATGTTAATAATACGGTGCATTAGCTGTGATTGGCAGAGCTGACCACAGGCTCCGTGCTAGTGTTACATTACTCGTAACCCGCGGAGCTGACCACGGGGCTCCCGCCACTCGCATACCCAAATGCCACGAGGCCAAGCGTGGCAGAGGCAGGCTTCCAGGAGAACGGGTGCAGAGCGCAGGCGGGGGAGGAGGAGGGACGCAAATTGGGCATTAGAGGCTGCGCTTCAGGAGTAAAACAACACACACACTACCAGTCAACAGTCTGGACACACCTGACTGAATGTACTGTGTTTTTCATTCTCTTAAAGCCATTTTGATCTAAAGGCTTCTGCTTAAATGCTTGGAATTTGTTTCTTAGACAAATATAAATAGTGAAGTTGATCCTTGTATGAATTTCTTTCCAAAGCCTTTGCCTTTCCATCAAGGCAAAGGGCGGCTACTTTAAAGAATCTAAAATATAAGATGGTTTTGATTTGTTTAACACTTTTATGGTCGCTGCATAATTCCATTTGTGTTATTTCATATAGGTTTGGTGTCTTTACTGTTATTCTAAAATGTGGAAAATAGTAAAAATAAAGAAAAATGCGCATGTCTAAACTTTTGACTGTCCTCTCCCTTCCCCTCCACCCATCCACATCCATCCGTTCCTGCTATACTGCCGTCCGCATGTTCACTCCTCTCCTCTCTCCTTCATCCCTTTCTTCATCCACGGTTTTCCACCATCCACCCCCCCACACACTGTCCTCATCCTCCCCTCCTCTCTCCATCCGCCTCCTTTTATCTCCCCCTCTCCTCATCCACAGTTCCTGTCCCCCCACCCCCACCCTACCCCGCTGCCTGTTCAGCCCCTGACTCCCACCTCCCACCTCCCACCCCTACCTTTTTATTGATTCTGTGTTAGTGGATTGAAGCCTGGGATGGGGGGTATGGGGGGAGGGGGGGGTAATGGCCACTGAGTGGAAGTGAGCAGAGCCGGACGTGGCTACTTCCTGCACAGCGTGGCGGTCGTTTCATCACCTGGGTCACTCGTCTGCCGCCCTAACACCTCGCCCCCACCATCCCCCTCTCCTCTTCCCGTGTCTCTCTTTTTTTTCCCTCTCTCTCGCTCGGTGGCTTTCTCTCATTTCCTCTCAAGCTTCTTCTTCTTCTCCTCTCTAAATACCACGCCGCGCCGCCGCAGCAGCAGACAGATGGATGACAGGCCGTCCGGGGCCGCCGTAGGGCCGATCATTAGCGGTGGCCTGCGGTTGACTTCAATTAGCCCGTGAGAGGCGGCGCGCTGCAGCCGCGCCGCCGGAACACGCCATCAGCCGGGCTTTGTGACACGGACACCGACCGAGCGGAGAGACAGGCGGAGAGACGCGCGGAGGGAGACCCGCCGGTCTAGATGAGGCGAGATAGTTTCAAGTGTAAGCTCACTGCCTTCCCTAGCCGCCCTCTTTAGAGGAGCGCTGTGCTGTAAACACTAATAATAACACTAATAATAACTACCATCGAAACTACCGTGAAAATCCTAGCTAAAGTGCAGTTTTACAGACGGTCGATTTTTTTTCACTTTATGTTTTTTTTAACTGCAAAAAAGTTTTTAAATTGTTTTTTGGCGCGATAAAGATACCACTTACTACTACTACGACTAATAATAATAATAATAATGATAGCTTTTACTAATAATAATAATAATAATAATAGCTGTTGCACTAGTAGTAAAAGTACTTCTAGTGAGTTAGTTAGAACAGTTTTAAGCTCTTATTTACACACTGTTTTTAAGAACCAGTCAGCCACTGTCTTTCATTTGGCTGTTGTGAAGCAGGAGATCACACTGATTGACCCGCCAGACTCTTTCTACATATTTTGACTGCTATTATTGTAAAAGCGAAGTCAGTGAAAATGTCACTGAGCAAAGTGACAGTTGACGAGAAGGAGGAGGAGGAGCAGAGAAAATGGCATGATGGAGAAATGGAGACAAGAAACCGAGGGCACGGTAGAAAAAACAAGGGGAGAGAATGAGAAAGAGAGAGAGAGAGAGAGAGAGAGAGAGAGAGAGAGAGAGAGAGAGCATCTGCTGTAAAACCGCTCTGGGATTATCAGCAGCAACGGTGACAGCAAATGATGATTGTTGGTAATGTATGGGGGGGAGGGAGGTTGGTGGGGGGGGGGCAATTATGTACACCTCTCTTTCTCCTCCTCCTCTCTCTCTCTCTCTCTCTCTACATTCCCCTCACTCTGTACCCCCTACGGTGGCCCCGATGGGACACAGCCTTTCATTTGCTCATTGCGGTAATTGGTGTATGTGAGGGGGAGGTACATGTGTTCTGCTCCCCCTCTGCGTCTGTCAGAGAATTAGAAAATGGAATTCTCTGAAGAGCAGTGTGTGTCTGCCTTCCTCGTCCAAGATGACACATTTTCATTATTCGCCCGGCGACAGAACAGATTTCTCTGTTCTCTGGCCACGGGCATAGATTATGATTTGCAATTCTGAAGATAATTTATATTGTGATTAAATGAGCAAAAATAAATTGAGAAAAATAGCTGTTAAATAAATGGTTGGACAATTAAGTCACTGCGCGCTACAGCTTTGATGGAAATGCTAAGTGATAATATTTCCAGGTCTTCACAAATGAAATCAAAGTAAATTCAAATTGGTTTGCAAAAGAATGATTAATTATATAGAATTTAGAGAGCATTGTCTCCCTATACTATCATTAATTCATCCCAACTTTTCCCTGTAATGTTAAATCCAGTTGAAACCTAAACAGTAAAGTCATAATGTAAATAGTGTCATTTATATTCTATATTAAAGATAAACAGAAATGGTTAGTGCAGCTTCAGAATTCTGCATCCATTGCTGACATTATCGAACCATATCATATATCATATATCAGCATGTATCTATATGTATCACCAACTTAAAGCTAAGGTCTTAAGTCACATCCAGTTCTCCATTTGTATATTTTCAAGGTGCTACATGTAGCATTTTAACATCAATAAATTATTACCGCATTCATTTTGAGACGTAGTATAATTACTGTAAACAAACAAGAGCATCTCCTCTACACTGCATTTTACATTCTGAGCCACCGGGTCGGATTTGGCGGGAAATCTGCTGGATCGCTTTATGGCACAAAACAGGAAGAGGGCACCGTTCTTCCAGAGCAAACGGAGCTAAAGCTTTCAGAGTTTTTCGCAATGGCAGATGGTGGAAGGAATGGATGATGGGAAAAATCACTTCCAATATGTTTATCCTCTTCAGTAAAGCTCCAGGAGGGGAGGAGGGACAAGTAGCGACAGGAAAGCAACAGGGTTTATGGGAAATGTGGTCTTGATTTTGAGAAACACTAGCACTAACAATACAACTGGTGTGAGACAGAGGCTACCAGTCATCTCCACCATGATCTCATTTGTTTACAGTAATTCTACCAAGGCATCACAATTAATTTGGCAATCATATATTTATGTTTAAATGCTACACGTACCTTTAAAAACAGGATTAAAACTATGTGAGCATAGCTATGAACTATCTTTGCCAGCGACCAAACACCCCAAGGTAGAAAATATTAAACGGAGAACAGAACACAGCTGTCCAAAACAGTTACAATCTACATACATACAGAGAGAGAGAGAGAGCGAGAGCGAGAGAGAGAGAGAGAGAGAGAGAGAGAAAATATATATATATTTATTTAGCCCTTTGTTAGCCGGTTCAAGAGTGAGTGATAGAGTCTGTGATCTCCAGTCACGGGTTAGAGGATCGCTCAGGGGGAGAACAGAGAAAACAGCCAGACCGCTGACCTCTCACTGAGGGAGCATCCTGCACACAGCGGCCTGAGACGAGGGCTCGCCGCAGGGGGAGACGCAGACAGAGATGTGGGGGGTGGTGGAGGGTGGTGGGTGGTGGTGGAGGTGGGTGGGGGTGGGGGGTGCAGCAGCAGGGGGAGGTGAGGCGGAGAGCGAGGGGAGGCTCTCGGAGAGCCGAGGTTATTGGGTTAGGAGGGGAGAAAGAGCGCGGGTTGAAAGAACAGCGGAGAGGGGGAGGAGGAGGAGGAAGAGGAGGAGGAGGAGGAGGAGGAGGAGGAGGGGGGGTGCCACTGTGGGGAAAAGAGGTGAGGGAAGCGGTGTAGGAGAGGTGCGAGGCGGAGGAGAGAAATAGGAAAGCTGCTATGGAGCGACATATGGAAAAAGGTGAGGGAGAGATATAGGGACGTATAGAGAGGAAACGCGTGAAGAAAGCGACGCCGAAAATGAGACGACAGTGACAGAAGAATAGAGAGACGGCTAATGAACTGAGAAGTGATGGAAGGCAAACGGTATAGCGCACAATTAGCGGTTTCCCCTCACCTCTCCCTAAAAGTCGACTGTAAGATGAGCAAGACGCCTGCAATCTGTGTGATTAGGCTGAATCACATCGATGGAAGACGGATACAAAGGAGGTATAAGAAGTAGGGACACTTTTTTTTTTTTAGCTTTATGTCCTTTCAGATTAATTAGATGGGATACAGTGGAGAAGGGGTGGGTAGGTGGGTGGGGGGTCGTCCCATTTGATGACAAGACTTTCCCAGGTTTCGCGGCACGCGCTTTCGCCCCGCCGTGGGGACAGCGGAACGCCTCAAATGGGCGCAGGCTGAAGACGGAGAGCGGGATAGAAAGACGAATAGAACAACAGGTGCACCGTGTAGAGGAGGAGGGGGGGGGGGGGGGGGGGGGAGCTGTGGCGAACAACGGGGCACGAGGCCAAAGGGTGAGGGTGGCGGCAGAGCGGTCGACGCAGACACACGGGGAGAGGTAGGGGAGCGAAGGAGGAGGGGGGAAATGGACGGAGGGAGAGCGATGGAGGGCAGAGGGGTGGATGGAGGGGGGGAGGGGGGTCGTGGCGGGGGGTGGAGGTGTGCGCCTGGCAGGCTCTGCGAGTCAAAGGACCCTCGCTGCGCTCACTGTCTGATGTACAATCCTTTCCGTTTCTGGCTCTCTCTCTCCGGGCCGATGTCCTCAATCACTTTTCTCCTGTCGGTTCCTTTCCTTTCCTTTCCTTTCTTTCCTTTCCTTCTCCCTTCTCCTTTCATCTCTTCTCTTCTAATTTTCTCTCTTGTGCTTTCCTCACGTTTTCTCTCCTTTCATCTCATCTACACTGAAACCTCTCCCCTTCAGTGGTCTCCTCTCCTTTCTTCCCTCCCTCCCTCTTCTCTGCTGTTCTTACCTTAATCTGTCCTCTCCTTTCCTTCCCTCTCCTCTTGCCTCCTTCTGCCTCCGCTCATAAAATCTCTGCTTCTCTATCTCATTGATCGCCTTGCCTCAACACACGTACATATGTAGCCGCACACACACACACACACACACAATTCCTAACACTAAACAACTAAGAAGATGAATGACCTCACTTTGCATAAAACCGGTCCTCACAAGGCAAGAAGTACAAGAACACACACACACACACACACATACACACCACACACACACGGACACACGCCAGTTCAGTCTGGGGCATCAAGACAATGTTTTTGTGCTCCTGCTGTTTTCACCGGCGGTGACAAGCACCTGTGTGTTGTGTGCAACAAAGGTTCCTAGCAACAGTCGTCGAGGAGAGGCATCGTCAGGATGCACACCTGTTTGATCTGCCGGGACCCTCTGTGATAAGTGGCCCCGGTAACCACGGCAACCAGGATATGGGATGGATCCATGTGGCGCTATTGAATGGCCTTGGATTATGAACACACACACATACACACAAATGCACATAGAGGCACACACGCAAACTTAGGAAACGCACATCACAGATGCGCGCGCACCTACATGCATGCAAAGACACACACACACACACACAAATTTAGGAAAACACACATCACACACACATCATACGTACCAGAACACACATGCACTGAACCACTGGGAGAAATGCATGGAAAAACACACAATCACACAAACAACTCGTCCATATCATAAGGCAGTAAGATCACCGTGCAGCATGCCGGGTTTCACACCTGCCTATTGATTCGTAACACACTTCACACATGGAGAAATGTGCAAAGAAACATCTCGCATTCAGGAAAAGAAACGACTCGAACCCTCACACATGCGAACGAAAACATTCCTGTCGGAGAGACGCGCGGGGAGCGCGGGGGATGGCAGGTGGCCGACGTGCCGGCAGCGTTACTCACAGTGCACAGGTGGACGAGCGAGGGAAGAAAAGACTTCTGCGTCGACCTTGGAGAGGAAAATGTGAATAGTTAACTGGGGGAAAAACATAGTCATTCACACACAAAACAGAAAGAAGTGCAAATAAATCTGTACGTAAATGTCTGCAGGATTACGTGTACGGCTTTTTCTATAGATCGACTGGTCTAGATGTAAGTAGATGTATGTAAGCGAACAATGCTGCATACGTCTATACTGTATAGAGCTTTTTCTGCACATTCTTCCAATTGCCTGGCACATAGGAATGTTAACTGAAGCATCAATGCACACATGAAACAGTGTGTGCTATTCTGCTCTGTATGTTGTATATACATGTACAGCATTGTATGTGCATTGTGGATTCTGAAGCGTTGAAATGTAAATTGATCAACAAACAATGTCTTTTCTGCACATAATTAACAGCCAAAACATGACTGTGAGCAGTAAAGAAATGCATAATTTAATTTGCACATATAACGCTGCATGGTGAGAATGCGATGCAACTACATTCACACAGATTAACCCATGCTGAACTGTACAAACACTGCATTAATGAAGCATATACACCAACTAATACGCCCAGATATATATACATAAGTATGTGCAAACGCTAGATTAACAGCACATACATGTATCTGCATCTGTGTCTAGAAGGAGTGTTCGTACATGGATTTTACACCACACACACATAAGCACAGGATTAATGAAATAGGTTGTTTAATCAACAGGTTATTAAATTAGATTAGATTGTTTCCACACATTATTATCCGTCTGAAGATGCACGTAATCGTGCAGAACAAGCATTTTAGATCAAATGTAAGTCAACGTCTGATAGATATGTGTTAGTTGATACTGTCATTATTCCATCGGCCCCTAATAACTTGTGGGAATGAGAAAGAAATTAGATTAAAGCGTTCTAATCAGCTAAAAGTTTTTTTTAGACTAGGAGTCATGACTGGGGGTTGGGGGAGTGTGTATGTGTGTGTGTGTGTGTGTGTGTGTGTGGTGGTGTGTGGGGGGGGGGGGGGTGAGACTTGCATGCACTCTCACATATACATACTATGGAAGCCCATTTCCGCCACTCAATAAAATAAAAAATGACTCAATTGTGAGTTTTTTTTCTCGTAATTGTGACTTTTTTTCTCAGAATTCTGACTTAAAATTGAAATAAAGTCAGAATTCTGAGAGATAAAGTCACAATTACGAGAAAAAAACACAATTAAGTAGTTTTTTATTTTACTGAGTGGCGGGAATGGGCTTCCATAGCATACAATACAAGCAGCCAGTCATGTGCATCGTGCGTATACAGATCCTGTCTGTTTTCTTTTTTTCTCCCCACTGTTTCAGCTTTTAAATAATCTTATTTCCCTTTACTTTGACGGCTCTTTGTGAGCGCCGTACTCCCGTAAACTCGTCGGGGAGAGAACCTGACAGCTCGCATGTCAGAGGATCCTTTATTCTACATCTTGTGACTCACAACCTGTGTGTCACAGAGACAGAGCAGCTGGAGCTCAACAGCGCTCGATTTTAAACTACCTCTTCTTTGTTTTTTTCCTTCTGTTTTTGAAAAAGAAAACATTTTTGGCTTCTTCGGCCCTGCCCTTTGTTTCTCGGAGGAGAAGGGGCCACGGACTCACAGGGATAATAACGCCCAAAAAGTGCCACAGCTGGGAATCAAATGTCAGACCAGATGAGGAGATTCATATATGGGTTGGAGAATCAGCTGTCACACGTCAATCTCGCTCTAAATAGAAGATGGCCGTTCAGTTTGCCGGTCCTCGGTTTCGCCGAGTAGAAAGTGAGAGTTATATTCGGCGTCGTTTGTTGTTTTCCATCTCTGACGAGCGATAATTATGATTCTACCATCTGTCAGTCCAGGATTTCTTTAATTTATTCACCTTTCAGTTGAACCCTGAAAAGCTGAGCGATTAACTTGAAAAAAAAAAATCTAAAATATGTCCTCACCAAAAAATATATTTTAATAACAGGTTTTCACGTGTGAAATGTCAGAAAACCATGTGTCCATCATGTCAAAATATATTTATATAAATAAAAGTTGATTGTGCTATTCTCTATCACTGATTGCTATAACACAACAGTGATTCAACCTATATCCAGTTCATGAAAGCTTCTACATTTGCTGTTCGAAACACCCGGAGTCTGGTAGGACTGTTCTTCTGCCGTTTTACGTTTCCAATTTGTTTAGAATCAACAGAAGAAGAACTGGGTAGTTATCATGAGCAGTGATAGCCATCATGGCTGAACAGACAAAGAAAAGAGAAACTCAAACTGCATCAACAGAAAATCCAAGGAGAAAGACGTCACAGTGCTGGACACACTGTTTGACTGACAGCTGATCTCACAAATTTGCAGATTTCCACTTAAAAAATAAATGTGGAAAGGAAGTTTTCACATGAAATTTCCCAAAACCATATCATGCGGTACGATAAATTGAAATGGTGTTTGATTTTCTCATTAGAATAAATCTAATAGTGCGCCTAGCTAGCGGTGTGCTGGTGAATCACTGTCAGTGCAGCTATACAAGCCTGTTGCTCCTGAACTCCCCCTCCCTCCTAATCTTTCTCTTTTCTCTCTCTCTCTCTCTCTCATCCTCAAGTGAACCCCCACTCCCTCCTCCATCCCCTCCTCCACCCCTCCGCCTTCTCCTCTCTCCTCTTCTCTGCTTCCCCTCTCGTCAGCATCCGACGAATGAAAAGGCCACATCAAACAATGGATTTAGCCTGCTCTGCTCCATAAGTAGATGAGTGTGTGTGTGTGTGGGGGGGGGGGGGGGTGGGGGGGTGGGGGGTGGGGGGGGAGATGGAGGACGAGGTAACACTGTCGGCGGAAAGGAAGCTGAAGAATAGGAAGCTGAAACAGATGGAGGGGAATGGGTGTGTGTGTGTGTGTGGATGGAGGAAGGGAGGGAGAAAGTGAAGGAGAGGTGTAGCGAGAGGTGGACAGGGGGGGATGGGGAGATGTGAGAATTGGGGGAGGAGGTGGAAGGGTGGAGGAGGGAAAGTGAGGACCAGGTGTAGGAAGACGGGGGGTTGGGGTGTGTGTGTGGGTGTGTGTGTGTGGGAGGGGTGTTGGGGTAGATGTGGTGGATGGAAAGAATAATATAGAGCATCTGGAGGAGGGAATTTGCATTTAAGGCGGCTAGGTGGCGCTCTTCTCTGCAGAAACTTGTATATCTGCATGTACTAACATCACACACCTGTATTTATACTGAAAATTCCTATATTTCTTTTCCATACACTCATATTTTTTCATTTGTTCTACATATATATATCTACATTTTCATCTATTTTCTATAGTTTCTATTTTCTATAGTTTGATATTTGATATTTTTTATTTTCAAATCGTACATTATTTATTTATTTATTTATAGATTTGTTTTCATTTTCTTTGCCTCAGTATATTCCACTGCTGTCATTTTGCACACCCTGCATATATCCTGTAAATTCATCTAATTTTACTTCATCATGCATCAAATTTTTGGTTGTGTTCTGTTGTGTACCGCCCCATTTTTCCTACTTTTCTTTGCTGTATCCTACTATTTATTGCTGCAACTTCCCATCTAAGTCCCATCAAAGTCCCATCTAATCTCATCTACTGTATGTCACCATCATCACTGCTACACTGGCAGCAGTACAGAGGAACACTGTGTGAACAGAGTATTCCAGACTGCCTGCCATACAAGGCGGAGCAGGCAGGAACACCTTGTTTACAACGGCGCTCTTTGAGTTCGGATTTAAAGAGATCTCCGGCTAATATCAGTCATGTGTGGCAGTAAACAGAGAGAGCCGGCCTAGATCCCGTCTCATCCGTGGCATTATAAAAGACAGGGAGGGGGGGGTGGGGGGGGGGGGAGAGATGGAGAAGGGGGGGAAGGAGGAGCAGGAGGTGAGAGGAGGAGCTGGAGGTGCAGGAGGTGCGGGAGAAGCGGAGGGGGAGGGCGATGGCGCCGTCTCTCCCCACCAACGACTGTCACAACCACACGCTCTGCTGCTGCTGCCGCCGCTGATTGTGATTGCTGTTCAAACAAGCCCGACAGCTGCCAGCAACATCGCCCGCTTAATATGACACACACGCGCTTACGTATGGTGCGCACACACACACACAGACACACACACACACCAATGCTGCTCAGATGTCACTCTGTGCTGTCCCCCCTCTATGGCACCCTGTTATCTTTCTTTCTCTTCCTTGTTCCCTTGCTGATAAGGCTCGGGCCGCTATGATTGCCCTCTGCTCCCTCTAAGGTATGACAGGCCAATCACTCATCACATCAAGATGTCCCCTCCTCATGATGGCATGCCCGTGTGTCCTCTATCAGGAGGGAGAGAGAGAGAGAGAGAGAGAGAGAGAGAGACCAAGATCTCTCTAAGGACTAGATCTACACATAATTATCTCTCTTTCTCGCTCTCTCTCTCTCCCTCCCTCTCTCTCTGGTTCCGACCAAGGCCCAGAAGGAAGCATATCATTGCTGTCATGTGAAAAACCCGTAACTCCAATCTTGCTGATTTTCATGTTTTAACCTCCCTTGAAGGATTTCATGCTCCTTTATGGTTACAGAAAATTCTACCACCCTTGGTCTTATGAAACCCTTTCAAAACCCCATTGAATGAACTCAAAACTGCATAAAACGAGTTACTGAAACATTATGGAGACACAAGGTTTTCACCCAACGATATATATATGACTTCAGCATGCCATGGAAGTCGAAGGATGCCGCTTTATATCTTTTACTTCAATCGATTTCACTATTTCCCTACACTTCCACACACACACAACTTCACTTTACAGCTGAAACCTGTTGCAATCCGCATGCTACACACACCATGTGACCAGCAACATCCAGCAGTTTATCTGTAATGAAGCGCTCGCTCCTACTGTACCGACCCAACCTGCTCTATTCCATATCAAACGCTGTTGTTTTGCAGCAGACGCAAAAAGCCTGAGGTTTCTAGACAATCTGCTGGAGCTGATAATGACTCAGGGCAAAAAAAAAAGAGGGATTAGTTATATATTCAGACCGTGTTCACGCAATAGTATATAATTCACACAGCTTGTTTTTTTCACCCTCCACAGATAGCAACAAATCATCACAAATGCACCGAGGGCTCTCTGTCTCTCCCTCTCTCTCGCTCTCCTGCTGTGTTTCTCTATTTCTGTCTCTCTCTGTCATTCTCCCTCTCTCTCTCTCTCTCTCACACACACACACACACACGCACACACACGCACACCCCTCTCTCCCACAGCAGTTGTACATTATGGAGTGGTAACCAGGCAGCATCTAATTGCAATAATTGGGAGAATGTACCGAGCGGGCTGTTTGAACACCTGTTAGCACTGAATTTCTCTCACGGCTACAGATTGTATGTGCTGTGCCACACCATTTGGTGTGTGTGTATGTGTGTGTGTGTGTGTGTGTGTGTGTGTGTGTGCACGTGGGTGTATGTATGCATCTCCGTGTGTGAGCGTCAGATTGCCTGTGCATGCGTTCGTATGCAGGCACATGCAAGAGTACATACATAACCCTCTGTGGGTGTGTGTGTGTGTGTGTGTGTGTGTGTATGTGTGTGTGTGCAGGGGGGGGTTATGTAAATATGAAATCCCAGCGATGCTCCAGTCTCCATTTTGACACCTCAGACCCTGCCAGAAGGAGACTGCCTGTCACTGACACATCCCATGGCAAAGCACCCAGAATAATTTGGGACTTTGACAAAAATGAATAATATGCATGATGCATTTTGGCCTTCATACTTCTCACTCTGTCATCACTAGGCCCCTTTTTTTTTTATTTTTTTTTTACATCCATCTCTCTCTCTTCATTTTTGGAGCCTATGTCTCGGCTGTCTCACCTCACTGGAGCAGCTCAGTCACATATTGAAATAAAACAGACGGTGGGACAAAAGTCTACAATGAATACAACAAAGCACCTCATCGCTCATTGTATCACTCTGAGTTTTTTTTTTCATTTAGCCTAGGTGTTTTCCTCAGTGGTGAAGCCTGTGGTGTAATGATGCGGGTTGAAATTCAGTGGGTGTAAAAAAAAAAATAAAAAAGGCTTGTTATTCTGCCTCTGATGTCCTTGCTGGGGGGCATCTGGGCAGATGTGGGAGCTGTCCGACACTCTGGTGCTGAAATCTCTATCCGCTCTCCCCGCCTGGGTTAAACACACAGCTGCCTCTCTCTCTCTCTCTCTCTCTCTCACAATAAAGGTCTAATTTCAAATGATTCATTGCATGGATGAGGGACTAATTTGAAATTCTTCTGGCTTCAGTCTAGGCTGCTGTTTCTCACATGAAGGATTCAACATCCAACTGCACTTTATTTTCACTACAAACACAAAAAAAGAGTATTTAAGCTCCTTTTTCCCTCTCTGTCTCTCTCTCGTTCTGCCTCTCAGTGTGAGTGAACTACAGGAGACGAGCCAGCAATTGATTAAATTGGAGGGTTTCAGCATTGAGCTGTTGTCATTTGACCCCAGGAAGCCCAAACAGGCTATACGGCGGTGTGTTGATTATCCATCGGAGGCGAGGATGCGAGGATGCGAGGATGCGGCCGACCCGCTGCTGCCGCGCCGAGATAAAGAACTTTTTTTCCTCCCTCCCAATCTAATTACGCTGCCATTATTGTAAACTGGGGAAAGCTGAGATCAATACGCGGGGCACTTAACACTGAGGATCAAAACACAAGGCTTGGACTACTTTTTTTTATAGACCGTTTAGAATGCCTGGACTCGTTATATTGGAAAGTCGCTTGTAAAACACGTGAAATGTGTGTGTGTTATCTCGGATCTATCTGTGCACGTAGCCTACCTGTTGATAGCCACGGAGTCAGCCGCCCGGCGCCGTGCTGTCCCCCCGCTGACCGGCCACGCATCTACACCGTGGAAAACACACACACACACACACACACACACAGTCAGGAAAAGATGAAGTTGCGGGACAAAGTCAATACCTCGCCATCTATTCGTCTATAGGATTTTCATTCCCTTTTACTAAAAAGCTCAGTGACAAGCAATTGGGTCTAAATGCGTCTTCTTGAGTGTCTTCATCATGTTGGCTGCTGCCGGCTCTGACACCCAGTTTTCTACAAGGCTAAATATTCCCTTTTTTTCTTCTTCTTTATTATCTCTATTTTAAGACCAAGCCTCTGTTTTAAAGGCATATAACAGCATGTTGGACGGCAGGAGAGAGCGCTCCTCTCCTCTCATCCCTCTGCTCCCCCTTCTCCTCTCCTCTCCTCTCCTCTCCTCTCTTTCTAGGGCTGTTTATTCCCTCTAAGAGAGGGGGGGGGAACCCAAACTACACACTCGGATCAAGCCACTCACCTGTCCTGTCCGTCCGTCTGTCCGTCCGTCCGTCCGGCTGGCCGGTCCGCTGCCGTGTGGATGGAGAGCGGCGGCTGAGCTGCATCTGAAGAAGAGAGGGAGGGAGGGTGGGGGGGAAGCAGCCTCCGGTGCGCCTCTGCCTGCTCCTTTAAAAAGCCTTCATTGGTCCAATAGGAGGCCCGTCAGCTTGATGGGACCTGACGTCACCCCCCCCCTCCACCCTCCCCTCTCCACCCCACCCCCATCCCAACCCCCATTTGAACGAAATATGAGAAATTATATCAGCATTGTTTCCTCTTCTCATTGTAGAAAAAAAAAAAAAAAAGCCATTGAGACATTTTTCTAACCCTTGACTATGTCGGCTGTGTTGTGTTTGATTATTTGTATATATTTTCTGCTATTCTGTGAATTTTCAGTAAATAGAGAGATACAATTGTGGCAAGCTGTGTGATTTTTTATTTTTTTTTACCTGAACATATTGTAAAAGATTGGAAGCATTAAGGCAATTTAGGGGGTGAAAAAAGCCTAAGCTACTGTATGCTGCTCCAAAGATAAGTACATATACTTAATGTACAAAAGATTACGGACACTTTCTTCATGAAGTACTCTGATGAGGTGAATCCAGGTAGCCATTATCTCTCATTGATTTCTCTTATTAAATCTCTACCAATCACAAAGGAGGAGATGGAGATAAAGAGAAGCAGACGAGTTAGAGGAGGATTTTGAAGCTTTGAGACAAGTGAGAATAGATTGTGCGAAAGAGGCTGCAACTCAATATGAGGAAGACGTTCCTAATAATTTGTACATTCAGTGTAGCTATATCCTCTTGACTTTTAATGGACCGTGTTCATAAAGCCTGTCAGCCCCCCTGACCATCTCACTCAGCACTCCTATAGTATATCTCACAGTGCAACACACACCAAGCAGCGTTTCTGGTTGAACTTCCAATTTTTTTCTTCCCTTTTTATGTATGTGTGCACAAGTGTTTTGTTCACACCTTTGACATCATGTTTTTCTGCACTGCAAGTCCTTGTTTCAATAGTTCATAGCAGAAATAGCAGAGTGGCCTCTTCAAAATGTGAGATCATAACATAAACAAAGCCTGCAGTGGGGCAACAGTGGTTCAAAAGGGGGAGTCAAGCTTATATTCCAGTGTGGGATCTTAAAGGAAAACGCAAAGTTTTGGGGAGATTAGTCGGTGTCAACATGATAGTTGCTGTACTATCATGTCAACCTTTTAGGAATTAACAAAAACAGCTCAACCACCATGCATTATTGAGTTTATCCGATGGGGTTTTCGTAGACCAAGGGTGGTAGAATTGAACAGGATCAGAGTTACAAGGTTTTCACATCAACAACGGTATGCTAAAGTGTTAGCATCTAGATCTACCAGGGACACATGCATGATCCTGGCGTCTGTGTTCTTAACACTGAACAGGTAAACTGACCAACAGGCCAATCTCCTTAAAACACATTACAAACATGACAAAATGGCCATGAAAAAGTTAGGTAAGCATGGACGCAAACAATTCCTCTGACTAGCATTAACATTCAATGGCTGCAGCAAATTGTGTGGTCTTTGGTTACTTTTGTATGCACCCTAACACCCCAAGCACCACAATGAATATAAGTCTGTGACTTTATTGTGTTATCCTTGACAAACGAGCTGTAAGGTAATTCGTCTTTTTGTCTTCATCGAATAAACTAAACTTAACTACAACTGCTACGATTTCCCCCTCAGACAAATGGAAATTTTGAATTTCGCTCTCACCTTTGGATACTTTGTACCAAGGGCTAAATTGATATAAAGGACCTCAAAGGACACATTTGGCATGTCATGTCCAAGAGGCCTTCATTATTGTTGATTATCAATAGAGTTATTCTTTAATATTGTATATGTTCAATCAGATCTGCACCTTGTTTGTATCATGGAAAAGAACCATTGTACCCGCTCCCGAGTGTCACCTTGCTACTCTCCGGCTACGAGAGACAGCGCTGGATTAATATCGACACTCAATAAAGAAATTGGAAAATGATGTTGCATTTCACTCGAACGTGAATTCTGCCCACTTAGCGGATGACAGCTCTCCGCAAAACTCACAATCTGTCACCGTGCGTCTCCCCGGCGGAGTGATTGGAGAAAAGCTAGAAAAGAGGTGTATTTTCAGACACAAATGAGCAATTTGTAAGGCCATTGTGTGCTGTGTGCATCATTGTGCTCCCTAATTTCCCAGACTCAGAAACCATTGTGGGAAATGTTATTGTGTTGGTGAGTGCTTGTTTTTTTTTTCTTCTTGTTTTTGTCTGTTTTGGGTTTTGTTTGTGCAGCTTTTGAAATGTGTCTGCGCACACATTTGTGTATGTCTTTTTTTTTTTTTTTTTTCGCAACTTGAATATAACCTGCGTTTGTCCGTGTTTCCTTTTCAGGCACATCTAGGCCAAGTCCGAGGCCTTTCATGGGAGCCTGTAGTAGTTCCACAATGGCAGCGGGGATGGTGAATTGTTAGGGATGGCAGCTTACAAGGCTGACTGTAGCACTCAGACAGCTGTGAGTCTTCTTATTGTGGAGCGACCAACAGAGTGCACTGTACTTACCGTCTCTCCAGGTCTGTCTTTCTGCAGAGGAGTTTAGCCTCCACAAATTTTGCGATTTGAGCACGATGTCCTCAAATGTAAATGCGTGCTCTTTGCACGAAAAGTGAGAGAAATACGTTTTCCCGCCATGAAAGGAATAGGTGAAGGAGGCACAGCTAGAAACAGGCATTCCCAACTCACACCAAGAAGGTTTCTACTGTGAGTGAAGTCTTCATTTTTAGCGAAAGTGTTTCTTATTGAACCATGACCAAAGCCTTTCCCTTACCTTAAAGGTCCCATATTCTACACTTTCCAGTTTATTTTCTGTCTTGAGGTCCATTCAAAGCTGTGTGTGTGGTGTCATGCACCAAAAACACTCTCAATCCATTTTTACACGTTCATTTTCCAGCATATCTCTCATTAATATTAACGATCCCTCTGTTCTGATTGGCTAACCGTTTCAAGAGTGAAACGTGAGACGCCGCAGCCCGGCAGCTACAGGTAGGGAAAACTCTCCGGTAATAAACAATGACAACCGCTCAACCGCTTTGAAAAAAACACTTTGTTAGTCTGTTATTTCTTACAGAAATGATAATGAGCGAACCTTTGTGACGCCACAAAGTTACAGAAGTCCAAACGGCTCGTTTAGAGGCTCGCTTTTCTAATATGGATTGTGTGGATTTAGATGGCGACCGTGCGTTTTGATACTTTCACCATGTTTAGATAGCACATCTAACTCCTTTATCATCAAAGAGGCAAGGGGAATCCTGTTTTTACATTTTTTACAATTTGCCACATACATCCTAAAGTATTTGATGTGAGAGTAGGGCTTGTGTGGAGGTGACTAACATGCAACAGTGGAACAGAGGTCTGTCCACTGTGTGCTGTACAGTATTGAAGTCTGATTCAACTCATATGATGACTGTATTGTACCACAAATAGCATGGGAGTGCTGTTCTAAAATCCCCCCAGGTAGAGGCCTTTTCACCTCAGTTTCAACACAGTCAGAAAATGTTGTGAATTGAGCACAAACTGTGCTGTGGACACAAATTATGTGAAGATTACATTCCTCCACCACGAATTGGATTCTGTGACAATAGAAGAAATTGGCCATTTTCACCTGTTCTTCACATGAAAACATTAGCTAACGGTTAGGTTTACGCAACAAAAAACTTTGGTGAAGGTTAGGGTTAGGGTTAGGCAACTAAAACAATTTGGTTGAAGGTCCCATATCGTGTAAAACTATGTTCTTTTAGATGGTGAATCATTTAAGATCCCAACATATAACTGTTGTCATGTGAAACCTCTTAAATCCAATTTTGGTGATTTTTAAGGATTGCATGCTTCTCTATGGGATTTTACACCCAACAGCACCAGTATGTGTAGAGCATGGAGCTAACAGATAAATTCCATAACTCAAATATTTTTTGAGTTATTTTCTAATCCTCTTCTGTACCATTTGTGCACTCATGGTAAAATTTTTGGTAAAAATTCACGTCAACCACATGACATATATAAACTATGAAATGCAAAATTACATGTATTTATATGAGCACATTCACTAAAGTTGCCACTGACAGAGACTATATCCGCAGTGCTGCTCTCACTCATAGTCACTGTGTTGCAAACAAACAGAGGTACAAAGGCCAACTGTAAAGGTGTAAAATGTCAGATAAAATAAAATAGAATATCCTCACAAATCACCACACACACACACACACACACAGAGAGAGAGACATGTGAGTAATGCATGCACCTTGGAGAAAGCCCTTCCTTCAGTGTCACCTTGCTACTCTCCAGCTGTAACAGACAGTACTAGATCAGTATCTACAGTGCACTCAACAAAGGAATCAGAAAATGATGTGACATTTTTTAGATTAGATGAAATGTTAATGAGTCCTGTGGGGAAACTGGGGAACATTTCAGTTGATCACGGATTTTTGCAGATGTTTTGCACAACCTGACTGACTAAGCAGCGCTCAAAGTATATAAAGAAAACCCTCCTCTTCTCTGTAATAAAAAGTAAAGCTCATCTTGAAAATAAACATTTACCTCAGTAGTTTCTAGTTGCTGATATCAAAGTAAAACTTACCAAAAATACCGTTGCTGTCAGGTGAAAATGTCAACTTTTTTTCTCCAAAATGTCAACTTTCCACGACCTAAGAAAAGCCACCTTGATTTCAGTGACGATTTGGTGACAGTATATTTTTGAGTTTAGCCAATTGAGCTTTGAAAGGGTTTTCATAAGCCCAGAAGGTCAGAGAATTCTCTCAACCTGCAGAGGAGCGTGTAATCATTCAATTGCCGTAAAAACATAAAAATCACCAAAACGGGTTTTCACAGAACTGTGATATACAAGTTTGCGTTTGTTTTAAGAAAGAGTAGCCTTTATATAATTAGTTGTATTTTTGAAAGATTGAACACATTTTGGTTTTTTCCTGAAATGAATTTTGGAATGAAACCCTTCATTTCACATCTGTAAAACCAAGAAAGGTGCTGAAATACCTTATTTAATAAATGAAAAATCCATGTTTTGTGTTTTTAAAGATTAAGTACTGTCTAATTGATGGAGAAATGTCTTTCATCACATATATTACGTTGCTTTACACGTCTAAATTTGTTCGTAACTGCATGATAAACAATGTAATTTCCACAGATTTGACTGAACGCATCCAACAGTAAACAGAAACTGCGATGCGAAAGATTGGACATGTTGGAAGGAGGTCAAAAACACCTTGTTGGCCCCGGGCACAAGGTGTCTAAATCACAGAACACTGACAGTTCTGACAGACTGTTATATATTCATAGAGTTCCAATATGACTGAGATTGCACTTCCAGAGTTTGACTGAAGTATGTTTAAACATCATCACAGAGAGGGCTGGATGGTCCTCAGCCTCCAAATCTATAATTCTGTCTCCCCAGTCTATATAGAGGGTCCTGTAAGCATGGCAACCATTCAAACTATTACACACACACACACACACACACACACACAGACCATCAGGTATGTACACCTACGCTCCCAGATACACAAACAGACATACACACAGACATGCACACATATCTACGCACCCACCCACGCAAATACACACATACACAGACACACACACCTACAGCACACGCACACACACGCATACACACATCCTTATACTTCTATCTTTATGAGGACCTTCATCCTAATCCCTAATCCCAACCCTAAACTAGCCTTAACCCATACTCTAACCTAGCAATAACCTTAACCAATGAAACACCTGGTGGTAAGGAGTATTATTGAATCCTATTAAGGTAGATTAAATTATATTAATCATCATTCTCATTATGGTGGCTTTGTGGGAAACCTGACCTCTATTCACCCCTAATCCTGGGCTTCAGAAACTAGGTCTAAAGCTCAGCCTTGGTCTTGATTGCTTCAGTGGGTAAGGTTACCTAAATAGTGGATCTGCTTCCCTCTCTCTTCTAGTTCTAGTGTCTATGCTTTGTTTTTTTCATATACACATGGTAGCTATAATACTTGTCAGTGGATACTACCTAATATGTCAATGATAGAAGATAAACTGCTGTATTATATGCCTGTTATATGCCTACATACTTACCTGTTGGATATGTCCAGGGTGTGTGTGGGTGGAGGTCCTTCCTTTTTTCCTGCTAAGGTAAATAATCTGAAAAAGATAAAAACCTGTGCCAGCACACAATGCAACACTAATTGCATTATTATTCGCCTAACTTAACCCTTACTCTAACCTTAATTAACCTTAACCCTTATTCTAACCCTAAACTTAATCCTAATTCTAACCATAGCCATAAACCCTAAATGAACCCCATGAAGAAGTGAGGCCCGACCAAAATGACCTCACTCCAAAGGTCTAAAACTCAAACTGGTGCTCACAAGAATACAAGTACAAGACACACACGCACACATACACAAACATACACATCTAGAAACCCACACACACCCTTACACACACACAATCATAGAAGTCCTGATGTTTTTAATCAGCAGTGGGGCCCCACCCCGGCAGATAAGAGTCTGGTTACGTGTCTGTAAAGAGCAGTGCAGAAGACAGGAGTCACCTCGGCAGATGGCCCTATCAGTGTTGGGTAAACCAGCGGCCAGCGCGGCCGTGTTTGGCTTAACGGCCTATAAGTAATTCATTGTGTTCACTGAGAAGGAGCATCTGTCGACCCCTCGGCCCTGGAGATGCACACACACACACACACACACACACACACACACACAGACACACACACACAATTATGCATACATGCATAGATAAACATGCTTACTTGAGCGTTCGGGCTCATGCACAAACACAGGTACACATACGCGCACACGCACACACACACACACAGGGCTTTCAGAGTCATTTCCAGTGGGCAGGGCAGGTGGCTGGAGGAAGAGGAGAGGTCTTTGTTCCATGTGACCCGCTCTGATCAGATAACCACCTTTGATCTTAGTTAATACTCACTAAGAACTCATTTACCCGCAAAACGGGTAGGCAGGTCTTCCTCATCTGAAAGCGAGAGAATTGAGAGAGAGAGGGAGAGAGAGAGAGAGAGAGAGGGAGGGAGGGAGGGAGGGAGGGAAAGAGAGATGATGTGCAGAGAAAGGAGAGAGACAAACAGAGAGAGAGCAGCGAAACAGCAGCACTACAGTGTGTTGAAGCTCGACAGGAGGTCCAAAACACAAATGCATCCAAATGTGTGGTTTACATTTTTATGCTAATGGTGTAGCCTTTCAATTTGTGTTGTCAGTCACTTAGGGGCTTTATTAAATAGATTCAATAGTAACATCTCCCTTTCATATTACTTCTTGTCAGTCTATGAACAGTTCCATGCCTTGTTTGAACAAATTGTCATATCATTTAAGCAAATGCTATTACTATAATAACATGCAAAGGCTATTCCTTCAAACACAAAGATCAACTTGTATTGCATTTCTTTATGCATAAGCATGGCTGATAACACCTGCAACATGGCAAGCCATCTTATAAGGACATGCAATAGTCATTTCACAATTTGCATTTAACTGGAGTAGGATAGAGAGGCCTAAGACGCCCCCCTACAAACAATGTGATACTTTTACTTGTAAAATCAAATATTTGTGTACGAATTTAGCATTTACACGTTAGTAATGCTAGAGACATCACATTCAAATGACATTCAAGGCGAAACTAAAAACAGCTTTGATGATGTGGTAAGAATTTTAATTTCCCCACTTGGCATTTGATTCAAGGCTAATATGATATAAAATATTTAGAGAAATCACTGGAAATCACAATGGAAAATAACTTCAAAGTGACAATTTATTAAGAGCTTGTAAAGCCTTTTGATGGAACATAGGCTATTAAATACACACATGCACAATCGAACACTATTAGCGTAGCATAGGCTAGCTTGCTAATTATCCAACTTCAGTACCACCAATAAATATCTTACTGTAATTTGTCAAATGGCATTTTCTTACTGAGCTGTGTTATGAAGCTTAAAGACCCATGACGTGACATGGAGAGCATTTTCTTCCATGTATTGACGTATTTCCGAATGAAACAGAAAGTTTGGGCAGGAAGCGTCAGCGAGAGAGACGTATTTGAATATTGAGGAAGTGGGCGTGTCAACGTCAAACCCGCTCAGATCAAACCTGGACAGCAGTCTACACTGTGGAGGAATATTCTCTGCTTCTGCCACCTCATCTGGGAAAGAGTTTTAGGTGAAGCGCAGCCAAAAACACTCCCTTGTCCATGTTGCAGCTGAACTGCGCTGCATGCTAGAAAACAAGCACAGATCCTGTACAGATCAGTTCAATTCAGTGCACTGAAGCATTACGACACGGTTATCAGTTAAATAATTCCACTAACGTCACTTAGATACCACAGGTAATAACGTTACCTAATGTTAAAGTTTATAGGAAGACGTGGATGTATGTAAATTAACGGCAGAGTGGGGCTCAGTGTGGGAGCAATGCTCGGCTAGAGCCCCAGAGGGACACTAGATGGCTATGCCATTACTAGCATCCCAACGAAAATGATCCAACTCACCGTTACCGAGAACTTCATCTAGCAACGCCTTCCAAACGCCTGCTCCTCGGGGGCTCAAACTTACACTGAGTGTCCTTGGGCTTAGTATCATGTTCACACCACCATAAAGTCCCAATAAAGTCTTCCGTTTTCACAAAACGCAGCTTTTTGGAGCTGGGAGGTACAGCTAATGCTACCGCGCTGATGAAGCTGACACAGCCTGTGCGTGCGTCAGCGCAGAGTCGACGTCATCAGCGCGGTAGCTCACTAAGCTTACCTGACTGACTGACTGACTAACTGCCTGACCTGAATTTGCCGCATGACGCCCTCGGCTGCGCCGTGGGGTGCTAGCTAATGCTAACATAGTGGCGGCCATGAGCTAAGGCCAACCCTACAGGTAGCATACAGGTGAAAACATCAAGTTTTCCATGAAATGTATTAATAATCTTTCACTTACTGCACATAATTTCTCAGGTGCAATAGCCAACTGCTCTGATGTTGTCAGAAGGCATAATTTGGCAACCTGCTGTTTCAGAGTCATGGGTTTTGAGTGTCAAAATAGGAACTTAGCTCTGCTGTATATTAAGTCGAGAATAAACTGCAGTGGATGCTGCAACACTAATGCAGGAGGTAAGGAGGATAGACGCAGGGCGGGGAACTTCGGCTAATACTGCAACACAAGTAACATAGCTTACTTTCCACGGCGTTAGCGCTGCAACACGACAAGAGTTACTTTTACACGTAACATCTGCAAATACTGCCGGCGACTGATGGACATGTTCTTAAAGCATGGGTGTTTCCTCCACTCAGCACTCTGCCAAAGGAATAATAACAGAAAAGTGGCCATCACTCTGCTTTTCAGCTCACACTCTCAAATGGCAGAAATTACAGGCCTGCTTCGGCTCCGGCTGTTGAGACTCGGCTCTAATGTGTACAGCCGCTCGGTCCCCCACCGAGGCCATTCGCCTCTGACTGAAGTGGGAACGTGAGAGGGTGGCGAGGCGAGTTCAGGCGACCTCTTTTTAAGCTCTTCCTTTGAGCGGAGGGGACTCTTTTTTTTTTTCTGTCGGGGGAAAAATGGCAAAATAATTTCGTCCCTAACTTCTCATCTTCTGCGGCTAACCTGAGCGAGGGGGGGGGAGTTTGACCCGGTGGAAACGATTGCCTTTGTCCTGTTCGTGTTCAATCGTCTCTCGCTCTCTCCCTACTCCCTTCGCTTTTTCTCTGCACACACACACACACACACACACATGCACACGCACACACATAACCAATATAGTCTTTGCTCTTATTTCCATCATGTGAAAGCCTAGAGAATGGGGAGGACAAGAGTAAGTCAATAGCAGAAAAAAAACACACAATGCTGAAAAACTGGGACAGGGATCGTGTCTGAAGACGACGGCGAGTTATAACCGCTGGTTGTGAAATGGCAATTTTGCGTTGTTTGTGATGATCAAGAGAAAGGAATGGATAATTGAAATTTTTTGCATTACATAAGAACGTGCACATACATGCAAACACACAGGCACACAGCAACCCACCCACCCACCAGTTTCTGCAGAGGCACACACATGCACACACTCTCTCTCTCTCTCTCTCTCTTTCTCTCTCTCTCACACACACACACACACACGGAATAGACAAACAAATGCATTGGCTGTAGCATTTCCACTATCCTTCCTTTCCCCCCCTGGTAACTCACGTCTAAAATTACCGCCTCACTTGAAGAAAATTGAAATTGAAAATGTGGAACATTTAGCAGGAGGGTTCCCTTATAACCAATTACACACAGGAACCAGGATGCAGCTTGGCGAGGCTGAGGAGTTATTTTCGGCTAAAATGAAATAACATGAGGTCGGAGAAAATTTACACGATTAATGGAGACGCATATTTTCTTCGTTTGAGAAAGCATTGCACTTCACCCCCAAAATGAGGAGTGTGCTAAAGGAGTGTGTGTTAAAGGACACCGGTCCTTTAACTGGAATCTTGTGTCCAAAGATGCAAGATGTCAGATGTGATCGCATGGCCAAATGATTCAGTGAAGCTCATGTTGAAATGAGCAGGGCACAAACAGCAGTGTGTGTGTGTGTGTGTGTGTGTGTGTGTGAGAGAGAGAGAGAGATAGAGAGAGAGTGTGTGGCTGTGTGTGTATGTTTAACCTATGAACCTGTCTTGTGTCTGTCTGAATGAGATGTGATTTGCGTGGGCGGGGTCAATGAAAAGGGACATTTCCATGAAATGTCCATGCAAGTAACACCTGTCATCCTTGACCCGTGTCTTCTCAGTGTGAGCGGAAACATTTCGAGGCGGAATCAAAGTTCTTGTCAGAAAATACATACATTTACAGCTGGATTTCAATTGATATGCCTTTTACAGCGGGCAGAAACTGGCAAATGTAGACACACAGAGCCACACACACACACACACACACTCTCAAACATACACACACACACACCTAGCCAAGGGACAGAGAAAGGTATAGCTGCACCTTGCCTTCTCTCAGTCCAGCAGCTCACACTCTGGAAACTAGCAAACCGGCTTGCCACGGTGGACTCGTGATCACTGTAATTTCTCTGTAAAAAAAAGTAGAAATCAGCCATTTTCACAAAGACATGAAAAGTTCAGCCGCAAAAGGATTGGAGAGTTACACTGTCAAAATGTTCTATTGTGCTCTGAAATTAGGCTTGGATCGAAAAGTTAAAAGCTTTTGTTAAATGCCAAACACAACTGTCTTGGTAAAAAAAAAAAAAGTGAGAGAAAGTGATAAAACGGCGTATTTCTATTTGCTCTCCATGCTTTGAGTAACCTTTTCAAAGAGCATTTTATATAGGAATTTTATTAAGTCAATGAATTTGCTCTATACTTTTCATCCAGTTGTCCTTTAATGGAAATGCTACTTCAGAAATCTCTGTTCGTTATAATGATGATAATAACGGCAATTGTAGACCTTGCGCTCCGTCTGCCTCCATTATTTACTGTTCCAAAACAGGGTGTTACAGAGCCATGTGCTTCCTCCCTCTCTCTCTCTCTCTCTCTCTCTCTCCCTCTCTAGTTCCTAAAAGAGTTTTTAAAGCTCGCCTGAAAGGAGTGTGAAAGTCCTAGAAGTCCCTCATACTGTGCCGCTGATTGCGGCCTATTCTCTTTTTTTCAAACACTGTAAATTAGAATTGAGTAAGCGATTGTAACACAAAGATACTGGCGCCGGTCGCACTGGTTGCATTGCTTTGACGTTGTTTTTTTTTTCAAGCGGCTCCATTTTTGGGGTGGAGCAACAGCGCAGAAGGTTAAGAGGGAAATGTCTGTGATTGGCACAAGAGCAGGAAGAATAGACTCTGTCCACTTTGCTCTGTAAAACACATTTAGTGCATTTTGACCATAGACTTTCCATCTCTTCTCTACTTTGTGGGCTGATGCTAAAAGCTGAAGCGGGGGTCCGGCCGAGTGTGTGGTTTATTAGAGGGGAAATGACAGAAGAAGAAGAACTGGAGGAGAGTACATACTTTTATATTTGGAATTACTCCTATGTAGGTTATTGTTGTACCACACAAGCACCTGCGTGCACGTGCACACACACATACACACACACACACACACAGAGTTCTGAGTCACAGATGTAACACAGCAGTACAGCAGACACACACACTTGCACACACACACACACACACATCTTGAAGCACAGGTTTAATCAGGCATCGTTGAAAGGGAAAATGCCATTAGATTTTGAAGTGGATAATTTCACATCCTTGCCTCCATTCATTTCTTCGTTTTTTCTTTTTAAAACTGGCCTTTCATGCCCACTGCATGTGCTTTTATGTGAAATTACAACATTTAAACTAGACTCATTCGTCAGGGATAATTGCACAAAGAACCATTAGCAGTCTTCCAACACCGAGGTGCTTCTCTTCTTCTTTGTCTAATGTTATTTTTGATCCTTAAGAACAGGCTTCATTAAAAAAAAAGGGTATAATCGTAATTTAATTATCTGTCATTATGGGGGGGCAACATGCAGGTTGTCTGGGGTTCAGTTATGCTACATGCTGTTGTAAACAAATCATTTAAATAAGAAATAGGTTCAACAAACAGGACAGTTATGGACACTGTAGGCACAATGATGAAGTGTCTGTTGTTTTTCCTGTCAGTTTAGATAAACCAAGCACAGTCAAGTTCAAAAGTTTACTAGGACATTCCTACACCTGAATTTACACTTGAGTGAATTCAGCAGGTGTAAACTACGTTACTTCAAATGGAATGCATTGAAATTTATGATTACCTGCTTAAAATTTTATTTAGTAACATATTTCACTGGGTTGCTCACAAACATAATTTGATTGCTCTCAGTTACTTTTGGGTTACTTTACCTTCAGAATCTTAAGAATATGCAGGTTAATAAACCTTTATGTCCATTTTTAAGCTTTAATTTCAATAAAGTTCTTATCATCATCTTCGCCCAAGATCAAATGTTATTTCAAGATGTGTAAAGTTATGTTTCTGTCTATAAGCTCAGAACCTGACAGCCTTTTTGCTCAAATAAGTTTTGAGCACTCTTACAAGTAAACAAGTATATGTAACATGATTGCTGTATGTTTTATTGTAACCGTTATGGATTACAGTCACTGTGTCCTGTAATCCCATTACATGTCATCCCAAACTAACAAACATTGCAACATTATCTGATTTTAGTATAACACTTATCTGTAGTTTAGGTCATATCTCAAACTCATTTGATTATTTGATACTGTCAGACTATCTTGGGGATAAAATGGCTTTATGCTCATAGGCTGCAATGCAGATTTAAACCTGAAGAGGCGGCGGTGGCGCTGTTCAGAGCGACAGCCGCTGAGCTGCAGTCAGCACCACCGAGCACAGCGCTGCTGTCTTCTTCTGCGCTTCGTCTACGGCTCACTCACAACAAACCAAACGTAGCGGCTCTTTGACACATTTTCCAAATTCTTAATACAGTCGGAAACCTGGAGAAATGTGGTAGGTTATACTTGTGTACCTTAAAGAATAAACGAAGCCGAACGTTTCCGAGTAACCGGCGGTGCAAGCTAGCGAACATTAGCCGAGTTACCAAGCTCGTCAGAAACTCAACTGGACGCGCTAGCTTCATCAGCTGAACTTGGGAGATCCAGAAAGCTCACAGGAGAGCGGGTTAGTTGGCTTTCTAAAGCAACAAGTGAGTAACCGGCTTAAATGTATGGCGCTAAAATTACCTTGGTAGTTTAATGTTGACTAATGTTAGCTATCGATATACGTGTTAGACCAGGCGTTCAGACTTGCGACTTGGCCTCTGACCTGCCCAGACCCAGTGATATAAACAGACCAGACCAACCATCCCCTGTTAAAACAAGAGGACTTGAACATTTGGTGAATTGGTTAATGTCACTGTTTATTCTTTGGTATCCCTCTGTTTCCACATGAAGCTCCCAAATGAAGCCTATACACTCCTTTCTGTCATCCCAGCTCAAATAATGAATCTGTACCCCAAATGTGTCATATGTGTGTTACTCTCCCCCACTATCCTCAAACGCAGGCTACAGGGATTTAAGCATCCATTTATACATTTATTTACCTTTTTATTGAAGCACCAGCCCAGCTAAATAGTCTGCTTGAGCCCTAACTGACTGACTTTGCTTCACTGTTTCTCTCTCTCCCCTCTCACCAAAACAAAGGTGACAGAACTGGGCTTGTGATGTAGTCCTACCACCATATTCACCACCGATCTCACTACCTACTGAAGAGGTGGTTCGGTCCATCCTCTCATCAGAGCCATGGATGAGGACACCCCGACCCTGAAGCCCAGACGCATCCAGAATCAGAACGTGGTCCACCGCCTCGAGCGGCGCAGGATCTGCTCGGGCCGGGCCGGGGCCCACTGGTACCGGGTGCGCTGCTTCCACCAGAACCTGTTCCCCAACTTCACCGTGGTCAACGTGGAGAAGCCGCCCTGCTTCCTCAGGAAGTTCTCGCCAGATGGACGCTGCTTCATCGCCTTCTCTTCCGACCAGACCTCTCTGGAGGTAAGAGCAGAGAATTGTTGGGTTCATGCTGCATTTTTTCCCCTTAGACAGAACACACCGTGGAATAATAGGAAAGCTGGGAGAGATGGAGGGGATAATATGCAACAAAGGCAATGCTCCAGCTTTAAACAACAACATTGTAAATATTTGGTATATACTACCTTCCAAAACCCAACCAGCCAGAGGGTTATGAATGGGAAGCTGCCACACATACCCTTACATGGTATAGACCTTTGCCTGCTGAGCCACCAGGACACACTCCGCAGTTTTTGTGTCTCATTTTGCGCTCAGACCACTAGCAATCATGCTAACATACCATCTACTACATACTGTCCAGCGGCTGATTTGATTGCAAGCTGTTGCAGCTGTAGGTGGGATGTGCAGCAGCACTTGGAAGAGATTAGCTGTTGATTTGATGATGGCATCAAACAAAATTTCAGCTGCAGCCAACTTTACTGTGCTAACCAACCAGGAAACAAGGCGACCGGGATCACCATTGGTCAACCTTTCTGTAGTTGTAGAAAATGAATGGACTAATCCACTAGCAACAATGTCTAACCATGCGTACACACTATCAGCAACTTAAGCAACTTGTCCCCAGAACTCCATTCATTTTCTCAGGGATGCAAACAACTCGCTTTTCGGCGAATGTCGCTTTTTTCACGTCAGTTTGGGTGACTTGTGTGAATCGTCCAGATCCGAAGATTTTTTTTTTTTTTTTGGGGGGGGGGGGGGGGGGGTATGGGTGACGGACGAATCTCCTTAACGATTCCTACAGTGTATTTCTGTCACGCTCATATGAGTGAACTGCAAAATTCTACTCAACTGTCAGGACCTGTTGCGATGACCTCACATTACGTCACTGGTTACGTGGTTGTTGCTGGACCGTGGCTGACACAGCGAGGGGGGTCCAAGGAGGTTCTGTATTAACGGGGGTCCGGCTGCAGACCCAAGGAGGTTCTACTGTCAGACCAATCTCCGCTGTCAGGCCAGCTCCACGCTCAGGTCTCTTCGTCAGTTATTTTGAACTCCCAGTTCCCTCTCAAGCTGAAGTTCCGTGAAACTCGCCACATTTCCAGGCTTGCCGCCGAAGCGCAATTATATTATTTCAAAATAAAAGCCGCGCGAGGCTGCCACAAAAAACACGGTTGTGCGTGGTGAAATCTCCCTAATTAATGATTTAGCAAAATGTTTAAGGGGACAGCGTAGTCTATTTCATGACTGTCTTATGATTTGGGGATAGTGCTAACCGGGAGAGATGAAATATCAGAACAATAGAAGTTGCAGGAGATATCTCCTCCTTTCCCTCCGTTTCTAGCTGATGTTTTCATTAATATTTTTTTTACTGCTTGTTTCATTCATTCATACGCTTAATTATTCACACGTACAAAAAAAAAATGCAAAAGCAGCCCATTAGACACCCAGGGCCACCAAAAAAACACTATCTGTGCAGCGTAAAAAGTTTAAAGTTTTATCCATATTATTGCATATAGCACAGGCCTTCGTCACATGGTTAGATATTACGCTGTCGCATTTTTTTTTCGACTTCGGGTAGCTCTCTCTTTTTTCACCATACATGTGTTTGCATCCCTGTTTTCTACAACTAGAGAAAGGTTGGTAGGAGGCAGTGGGTAAGATGTTGGGTCAAAGCATTGCAATAGTATACTTTATCCTAAGACCATAATTCACCTGAGGCGAAGAGATGAGAAAAAATGCTCAAGGCAAAAGAAAAACTCTAGTTAATTATTGAATGAGAGTCCAGGATGCATGTTCACACAGTTAGCCAGCTAACTCTACTAAAAAAAAAATATCAAGAAGCAACCTCTGAAATTATTGGTGATCATCTTGTTTTAGTGATCATTAGTGATCATCTTGTTTTAGTGATCATTAGTGATCATCTTGTTTGTAGGACATCCCATAGCCATACAAGCATAGTTTTCAGATTCAAATCCAAAACATCAAGATGTCAGCAAATCTTTTACAGTTTACAGTTCAGTTGTCTGGTCAACTGTACTCCTGCTTGCAGGAATATTCCCATGATGGACAGGTAGATTGCGAACACACTGCAGATTGCAGACACATATAATGAGGAATGTGTGCAGGAAATGAATATATGTGGGGAGAGCAGTGGGATTTTGTACATGAGATCAGGTGAAAATAAGTGTTGCTGCCACCTCTTCCTGTTCTCTAATGTAGATGTTCTCCCTGCAGATCTATGAGTACCAAGGCTGCCAGGCAGCCCAGGACCTGCTGAGAGGGCAGGAGGGGGAAACCCTTTCAACGGCCAACGACCAGCGCTCCCTCAACATCCGTGGCCGCCTGTTCGAGCGCTTCTTCTCCTTGCTCCATGTCACTAACGTGGCTTCCAACGGAGAACACTTAAACCGGGAGTGTAGCCTCTTCACAGACGACTGCCGCTACGTGATCGTTGGGTCGGCGGTGTACGTGCCTGAGGAGCCGCCGGCGTACTTCTTTGAGGTAATGACACCAGCACACTTCTCACTTCTCCTCTCATCTTCACCCTCGCTTTAACTCTAAACAGTACTCCCCATTCAAAAATAAGCAGTAATTTACTTACTTTAATAGACAAGTTATCCGGCTATCACTGCCCCTATCATCCAGATTTCTTCTCCCGCCAGGTGTACCGTAACAACGAGTCCGTGACTCCCAACCCTCGGTCTCCTCTAGAGGACTACTCCCTCCACATCATCGACCTCCACACAGGCCGGCTGTGCGACACCAGGTCCTTTAAGTGTGACAAGATCATCCTGTCCCACAACCAGGGCCTCTACCTCTACAGGAACATCCTGGCTGTGCTGTCCGTCCAGCAGCAGACCATTCACGTCTTTCAGGTGAAGACATTTTTCATTCTCTTCATTTTTCTAATACGAGGGTTTTCTAGCAGTTGGGGAGCCACAGCGGCTGAAGGAATGTAGAGAAACCTCTGGTCACACGTTACTTTATCTTCCCTCCTCTCTTTCTCCGTCGACCAGGTGACTCCAGAGGGGACGTTCCTGGACGTAAGGACCATCGGACGCTTCTGTTACGAGGACGACCTCCTGACGCTGTCGGCCGTCTACACGGAGGCTCAGGCCGAGGGCCAGCCCGGCTTCCCCCGCCTCTACACCGACAAAACCATCAACTCCCTCAAACACAGACTGCTGGTCTACCTGTGGAGGAGGGCTGAGCAGGACGGCAGCGCCACCGCCAAGAGGAGGTGTGCAATTTATTCTCAATCTGTTGTTTATTTGTTCACTTACTCGCTAATCTTATTCAGTGTTTCCCACAGGTGAGCGGCTGACTATAGCAGGGTGCAGGACTGCATTGTTGATGTTTCATTTAGCGAGCCCAGCATATTATATTTATTCAGGCAAAGTCTCTCAGTCTACTATAAGCTAAGCTAGCATTGCACTTGCTACCCCAGCATTAGCTGACTATTATATTGCCATCTTATCACTACTTCAGTGAAGTACAACATAGAGCTGATTACAAATAAGTTTCCTCCTCAACAAGTTATGTAAGCTGCGTTTCAAACTTTACTCAGCTTGTTGTTTTGCAGACACAGCAAATCTCAAAGGACCACCATCTGTTGATCAATACCATGTGCTGCATCATAGGCGCAATGAATTATGGTCATTGTAGTTCACTAACTGTCTTTCAGTGCTTGACAGCATTAAATGTTGTTTAGCATTAAATGTTGTTTAAATGTTGTTTAGCGTTGTCGTCAAGAAAATATTTACTGCAGTTTAGTTTGTTAAAGTTGATATTGCTATAAATAATCAGAGAATCGGTAGCTACTGACGTTATAATTGTAATACAGTACAATGTTATTGTACAGTTTATAGTTCATAATATAATGATATAGGGTTCTGTAGTGTAAGTGTGTATTTCATTTTGGTGGAATATTTACACATACCTCTATAAAAGCTCATAAATTGTCAACCACCAAAACTGGCTGCTCAGTCCACCAAGCACCACTTTCTTACTTTTATCTTTCTATCTCCTATCTTTTATCTTTACCCGGTCTAAAAAGCATTCCTTTGATGATATATTGATGGTGGAGATTCTTTTAATGATGAATAATATACTTCACCCAGCTCTTATATTTAATTTTTGTGACGTGGTGTTGTCAGATTCTTCCAGTTCTTCGACCAGCTGAAGAAGTTGAGGATGTGGAAGATGCAGCTGCTGGATGAGCATCACCTCTTCATTAAATACACCAGCGAAGACGTGGTCACGCTCAGAGTCACCGACCCCTCACAGGTAGGTAATACACACACATACACACACGCACACAGATCTCAGTGTAAATTCCTCCCTCTGTTCTCTTTTCCTTCCCTCTCTCCTGTCTTTTGTTGCTGGTGGTGTATAAAAAGGATGCCTTTGCAGGTCTCCAAGGACACAGTTTTTCCTGCAACGAGTTCAGATTCTGCACAGATCACGGCGATGACATATAGACCTAATTAATGATCAGTTTATTTGAACATCTTACTCCGTAGTTGATCAGCTGCCTTCATCTCTCCTATGGAGAATACAGTAATGTTACCAAACACAGCTTATAACATATTACATACATACAAACATGGAGGCACTGCTTATACAGCAATATGTTTTATTATGAAATGTCAAAGAATGTGTTGTCTTACCTTCATCAAAAGATTTAGCTATGTCTTATATCGCATATATTATATCAAGCTAATTGTCGAAGAGCTGAAGTGTGTTCTCCTGCTGGGTGACATCATCAAAACTGATATGCAGGATTATGGGAGTTGTGTGATTAATTGCAGCGAAGATGTGAAATTCCCAATAATACAGCTTTTATTTCCTTAGTTACTGCTCAACAGACAGGATTTGTACAAACAGACTTTTAATTTTTTTTTTTTTTTTTTTTTAACCACACCATAAAGAAATGTCCAGGTATAAAAGAATGAAGTGTCTGCCTGACTGGCCTGACTTTAGCTCTTGAAAACCATGTTGCCTTGCTGACTCTCTCTCCCTCCCTCCTTCTCTTCCCTCCTGTGTTTTCTCTCCCAGCCGTCCTTCTTCGTCGTGTACAACATGGTGTCCACAGAGGTGCTGGCCGTCTTCGAGAACACCTCCGACCAGCTGCTGGAGCTGTTCGAGAACTTCTGTGACCTGTTCAGAAATGCCACGCTGCACAGCCAGGCCGTCCAGTTCCCCTGCTCCGCGTCCTCCAACAACTACGCACGGCAGGTCCAGAGAAGGTACTGAGGGGGAGGAGGGGGACGGACGAGACAGAGGCTGCTCTATAGGTAGATAGATAGATAGATAGATAGATAGATAGATAGATAGATAGATAGATGCCAACTGGTACTTTTTGAGGTGAGATGGGTTGAGAATTGGTTTCTTGATAAGAGAAGTAACAATAGCTGACTTTAAGGCAGATGGTATGCACCCAAATGCCAGGGAGGAGTTGAGGATGGAAGTCAGGAAGGGAAGCAGATCAGCAGCGATCGTGTGGAGGAGGGGGGAGGAGTTCGACTTGCTGGTGGAAACAAGTTTTAGGACTTCATCCGGGTAGAGAGGAGAGACGTTAAGACAGTCCGTGTGGTTAGAGGAGTAGTGATTGAATTTGTCAGTTCGGCTTGTCAAAGTAGGTGACAAAATCCGTAGGGAGGGGGGGAAGACCAGAGGGAGGAGTAGACGGAGGTGAATGTAGGAGACAGGGGAAAATGGAGAGTAGTTTGCATCGGGTAGAAGCCTAGAATTGGATTTTAAAGTGGTGAAAGTGGTGAAAGATGACCAGGAGCCAAGTGGGGACAGGCAGGCAGGTCAAGATGGAGAGTCTATTGGAGAGGAAGGAGCGAGGGAGAGACCGCTGAGTCACTGAGTGTTGATAATGGGAGGTGAGACTAGGTTATCATGAAGAGGAGTAGCAGACAGGTTAGCAGAGATGGATCCGCTAGAGCAGTCATTCCCAAAGACTGGGTCGCGACCCACAGGTGAGTCGCAGGAGATTTTATTTGGGTCGCCAAATAAATTTGCAGAATTTCTTCCATAGTCTTTTATTTAAGATTTACATCTGCAGTACACCTTTTGAGCCACATGAGGGAGCTCGTTGGTATTTCTACCACACTCACGGTTTCCGCCAGATTCTGCAGCCAGCCACAAGAAATGGATGCTTGGCTAATAAAAAAGAAAGGCCCAGCTAAAGACCAGACTACAGCTTACATTAGCAAAACTACCGCCCGTGAGGGAAGCCAGCATGAGGATGGACGTGAGCTGACCCCTGCTACCGGTCACATTCGACCCGCTGATGGCGGCACAGATAGAAGGGTCGAGGGATCAGGTGAAGAGCCTCCTACTAAGAAGAGAAAATCAGGGGCAAGGCCATACAAAGACTATTTTTTGAAATATGGTTTTGTTAATTGTTCCAATCCAAACCAGGACGCACGACCCATGTCTGTTATATGCAGCGAAAAACTCGAAAAACTATTGTTCTGATAATTGTACTTATAACATTGAATTTAATATGAAAGGCTAGCGTACATTCTGTTTGTTTTACTGATGAGAGGAAAAAAACGAGAGCCTGTTAACTCTGCCTAAATGCATTTATTTGGTCTCTTTTATAAAGTTTTTTAATTTAACGTGTATATGTTTTCAATAACACGTGCATAAAACAAAGTTGTGATTTATCCAACGTTTATCTCTTCGAAATGGCTGGTTTACCTATTCAAGACAATATAAGGTGATGCGGAAATTGCAGTAAAAATGGTCAGGAACGTTCATTTATGCACAAATTCGCTCTTCTCACGATTTATAGATAAGGCCTATTGTGAATTGGGTCGCTATGGTTTGTCATTTTTAAAAAGTGGGTCCCCAGAAAAAAAGTTTGGGAAACACTGCGCTAGAGAACCAAGGATACTCTGATCAGGGTTTCCCGTAGTCATGGACTGTCTGGAATATCATGGAATTTTGAGAGATGTTTTCCAGGCGGGGAAAGTGAGGGAGTTTGATCAAAGAATTGTACATATGGGTCACTTTACAGGAATATACCAGAATGTATTTTACAACTTGTTTCACTCATTTGTTGCATTACATGATGGTTTTCAACCCAACTGTATTAGATTGTTTTTAGAACTTTTCTGAGCTGAAAAACAACAGTGGGAGCCCTGCCTGATTATTTCCTAATGAAGATCCCTGCTGCTGTTTAGCGATGTTGTGCTCACGCCCCTGTGTGTCTGCGCCTCAGATTCAAGGACACCATCGTGAACGCTAAGTACGGCGGCCACACCGAGGCGGTGCGTCGGCTGCTGGGTCAGCTGCCGATCAGCGCCCAGTCCTACAGCAGCAGCCCGTACCTAGACCTCTCCCTCTTCAGCTACGACGACAAGTGGGTGTCGGTGATGGAGAGGCCCAAGACCTGCGGGGACCACCCTATTAGGTACGGACTCCATTGGTGTGTGGGTGTGTCTGTGTGGAAGCGGGGAGCGGGGGACAAGTGAGTGTGAACGTGAGTGAGCATCTTGGTAAATAATGTAATAAAATCAAATGACCAATAATGGCTTACAAACAAACAGTATGCAAAACCTAAATCAAACAGTCTAATGTTGTAAAATGATATGATTTATCATAAAGGGGAACTAGGGAACTGGAAATGATTCCTGTACTTGCTAGCAAAACACTTCCTCAAGCTGTTTGAATTGTAGAGAAATGTGAAATGGAAGAAGCAGTCTTCAAATGCAGCTGCACTGAATAATTGCTACAGCAGGAGCAGTAACTTACGGGCCATCGGCTGACCTATAAAGGTTAACTACCACAGGCATTTCAGACATGTGCGGTTCAACAAGGACCTAATGAAAACCCTACAGTCTCTTAGTGACATTAGCACATGTAGATGGAGAGCATAAAGAATAGCAATATGGATCTCCATCAAAGAGCAGCCAAGGCATTCAGAAACCACCAACAGACTGGACTAAACATAGAATAGGAACTCTCTCTCTCTCTCTCTCTCTCTCTCTCTCTCTCTCTCTCTCTCTCTCTCTCTCTCTCTCTCTCTCTCTCTCTCTCTCTCTCTCTCTCTCTCTCTCTCTGACTCTCTCTCTGTCTCTCACACACACCAGGTTCTATGCGCGGGACTCGGGCCTGCTGAAGTTCAAGATCCAGGCGGGCCTGCTGGGTCGACCGGTGAACCACGCCGTGCGCCGCCTCGTCGCCTTCACTTTCCACCCCTTCGAGCCCTTCGCCATCTCCGTCCAGCGCACCAACGCCGAGTACGTGGTCAACTTCCACATGAGGCACGTCTGCGTGTGAGAGGAGTAAGCTTGCGTGTGTGTGTGTGTGTGTGTGTGTGTGTGTGTGTGTGAGAAAGGACAGTGACGACACAAAACGGCAAATGTTCTCCTGAGGGAAATCAGCGGTGACTATCCCTTTCCTCCGCTCGGCCCCCGGAGGAAACCGCCGCTCCTCTCCCTCCTTTCCCCTCCGTCAAACGGCGGTCGCTCCGGCTCCGCTCCTCCTCCCCCTCGGCGAGGAGGCAGCAGTTCCGCCTTTTCCTTTCCTCCCTTTCTCCTCCTCCTCTTGCCCCCTTCCTCCTCAGAACAAAGAGGGACCTGTGGGGAGGAGAGGCTAGCACAGGTGTAAATGGAGAGGTAGAGAAAGTGATTGATGTGAGATGGAGGTGGGAACTGTAGGTAGTTGGACCTCTTAGAAGGAACCAAAGATGATTTCTTTTTTTTCCCACTGCGCACTGAAAGCTGCATCATTCATATCAGAACTGCTTATCCAGTAGATGGGGGAGGGGGGTAATTTTATATTGTATTGTATTTTTTTTTTATACATTTTTACATATTGGATGTTTATATTTTATGTCAATAAAATCATCTAAATCTTGCTCACTTTGTTAAATTTTTGAGTATCCGTACTTTTCAAGCCTTTATACAGGTGAGTATGAGAGAACTGTGAGACTAGACAGGGAAAAGCATGGTGTGGCATGGCAGCAGTAGTAGACTGGGTGTTTCTGATCCTCTCCAGATGTGGATGCTGCCTTGTACATCTTTTGTTGTAGATACCGACCTTTGGGATAGCGCTACATATGACGGATAACATTTGTCCATATACTGTGTGTGTGCGTGTGTGCGTGTGTGTGTATGAGTGGGAAAGCCCTGGAGTAGAAAAACACTTTAAATTGCAAGCATTGTTTCATCTGGACAATGAAAACATTGTCTGATTTGTTGTTATACAGAAGATGCTGTTTTTTTTTCCATACCTGTGATTGCTCATCTCTTACTTCAGAATAAGAGCGGTGCAGATTGGATTACTCTTGACAATAGACAGTTTTAAAAAAGAGCCTTGCATTGCTTCGTGCCACGGCGCTTTATATTGAACCTGAAATGATGTTACCGCAAGTTTGCATTGCATACAGTAAGTGGGAAACTTTTGGCACAGTGTGGTGAGAGTGGGCAGGTAAATTGTTTCTTAAAATCTATAGCTGCAGGTGGGATAATGCTATACATAGTATAATGTTTCTATTCTATATCTCATCCAGTTGGTTCAGTTTATGGCGAGTAAAATCCTGGACATCTGGTTAGCTCAAGTGTGATATTAAACATGCAAACACACTCACTCATACAGATAGAAACAAATCTACAAATATGCAAATCGACTGACCCGCCCCACACACACACACAACTGCACCAACATAAATGCACAAATATGCAAAGTCCCTAATACATGAACAGGCACACATGTATAATGAAAACACACACAAATGCAAAAAAAAAAAAACATACACCCAAGCAGCTGCGCGGGGTCATAGTGGTGTGGAGAGCAGGTGCTGTGGGATTAACTGTTCTCCTAGCCTCTGGTTACATACACTACACTGGGCTGGACTGGGGAGGTGTGTGTGTGTGTGAGAGAGAGAGAAAGAGAGAGAGGGAGAGAGCAAGGGGGGTTGCGAGGCGGAGGGAAGAGGAAAAGCAGGTATTATGGGTGGAAAGATGGTGGAAAGATGAAAGACTTGGACAGGGAGAGAAATGGGCGGCGGGTTTCGTAACCGTCCCGCATTTGGATGCGGACGCCGCATTGTGCAGCCGTTTTGTTGGGAATATGCACTCTGCAGAATTCTATCTCGCAGATCAAGGCTGAAGGAGGCCGTGTTATGTCATGGTCATTATTTCCCTCATTTGTTTGTGTAGCCCGGTGTGCCACAACATGCTGCGTTAATCAACTAATTACAGGAAGCACACGCAGCAGGCGCAGACAGGCCTACATATAGAATGACACAATGTCCCCGTCTCTGCAGAGACGCTGTGGATGGAGGATGTACAGTGTCCTTGATGCTGATTCGATCACAATTATAGGGAAGTGAGTTAGGGTTTCCTCATGCATGTCTTCATTTGTTTTAAATCTACTCCTGACAATGACATCTTTCACACTCCAGCAGAAAACTTAATCTTTAACCTCCTCCAAAATCTATATGATGAGCTATTTTGTTTCCTTACTGTGTTTCCAGTGTTTTAAACCTAATGAAGCAACAGGACTCTTGTTAGTGTAAGCTGCTGTCGGCGATGTGGACGAACACGTGGGGAGAAATAAATTGTGTAAATGCTTTGCGGTACTTAGTGTACATAACAAATATGTCGTATGTCTCTTATTTCTATGTATCAGATAAACCTGGAGCTTTTTCCCTGACCTTGGTTGCTACGGAAACATAACCGCTCTCTGCTTGGTAACCCAGTCTCTTCTAATTGCTGTTGTCTTGGCAACGGTGCAACCAATGTAATCCAGAAAAGGCCACAATCCTAAGTGTTTCCTGTTGCAGCGCTCACTCACTCAGAGCAGACTCTAAACACACACACACACACACACATTTAAATCATTTAGGCAGCAGTAACCTCTATAAGAACAGTGGCACACATAATGTAATGTTTGGCTTCGTGCTCTTAGCTCATTAGAAGACAAACGCTGCAGCCATGAAGCTAAAGCACAAGCAGTCAGTCATGATTAGGTGAACAGCTAAATAAAGACAGCACTTTTGGAACAGCAATGTAATTACACATAAGATATTTCATCATATGTTGTCAAAAAATCTTCAAAAATGCAATAATAAGTGGAGGTTTACAACCCAGAAACATCACCAGATTGTTGATATCCTATTTTCAGATACTGTTATGTTTTCTTTTTTTTGAGTCTGTGGTTGAAGCAGAATAATTCAAGCTGTGTCTAGTTCCAAGGTTAAAAGACTACAAAACTAAAACACTGAAAACTTCGCTGTCTAAATGTTGTATTTTCTTCACATTACAAAAGTTAATTACGTGCTTACACCCACCAGCAGAGTTTACACAGATTTTTCCACAGGATATAAACAGCAATGCAAATGTCACAAATGCAGACAGACTCAACCAAAAAAAAAAAAAGTTGCACGCTTTTATTCCAATTATATTCTCCAAAGAACGGCAGGGCCTCATCACAGCGTTTTGCAAATGATTGGTGAAGGTGCACTCAGTTATGTCAAGGTACGATATGATAATGGTGACATATAGAGGAGAGATGGGAGGCAGGGGGTTATTTTGAATATTATTACATGATGGATGATGGTGAACTTCAGTGTCAGGTCTAATAATGTCTAATAATATAAATAAAAGGTTACCACAAAAGGAAACTGGACTAGGTACACTTTAAAAACATATTAATCGATTTCATTGCGTTCTGTATTCAACTGCTTTGTGGTTTGATGCTTCATGAATTGATTACTTGATTGTAGAATAATATATGGTGCTTGAAGCCTAAACACAACCCCACTCAGAGATGATATAGGCTTAACTGTCCCTTAAAACATTTTCCTCAAGAATCCAACTGATGTGATAGCTCAGAGAAAGCAGGAGCGCCGTACATCAGGAGAGAGGCGGTAATGATTCAGTGGACTATAAGCTGGAGGAGGTGGTGCAAACAGTTCTAGTTTAATGGGGCTTTAAAGCATAAGTCCGTCCATCTTCCTCCTGGACCCTATTTTTCCCACCATTTCCCATCATACCGATCGATTCTGACCAAACTGTCGTCAGTTGCTCCACTATAGACCTACTTAGGTGTTTTTGCCTGAGTGCGCATGCAGCTCTCCAAGACCGTCCTAACAGGCTGATGGACGCACCAACAATCAACCCCAAAAGCACCGAAATCATCTCTTTCAACACACTGATGCTCACTCTGTAATGAGCAGAGGTGTGACCAAGTCAACTTTGCTCAACTCCCAAGTGAGTCTCAAGTTTTGAGGCACAAGTCTCAAGTCAAGTCTCAAGTCTAAATGTAGAACAGCAAGTCAAGTCAGAACAAATGAAGAGTCCAGTATCAATTTAATATCTTAAAGAAAACTAAATATCTAGGACTTTTCAATGCAATATGGTTTTAATAGGATAAAAACTTGGTAAGAGCATCATGAGTTTGATTTCTATAATCAGTTTCAACTTCAATAAATTAAATCATTCCATACAAATTCAGAAAACAGAATTTAAATTCAGTCGTCTGCTGGAACAAATCTCATCACTTTCAATCTAAGTCATTTACACAAACACAAGATCTCAAGTCAAGACTTTAGAAACCAAAAGTCATCAAAGTACAAGTCAAAGTCGAGTCCCAAGTCACCAGAACCCAAGTCAAGCCAAGTCTCAAGTCTCCTCTTCATGCATCAAGTCAAGCAACAAGGAAGCGCTAAAGTAATGGCCAAGGCAGCAGAAAGGCGTGACTTAAAGCTGCAGTAGGTAACGTTTAAGGATTAACATTTGTTTAGAAGTGAAACAAATCAAAGTCTATCAGGATAATATGTCAGAACCACAGAGACAGCAGTCCCTCCATTCCTCTGCTATTCTCATTTCAAAGTGAAATGTGTGGCAACCCGTCCGGCCAATGAGGAGAAGTCTGAGGCAGGAGGCGGGACTCCGTCTTGTCAATCACTCCTCCTGTCACTCACTAGGAGGAGATTTGATGACGAGATTTCGGTCAGAATCGATCGGTATGATGATATATATAACAAAAACATCCATAATGTCCAGTGATGACTGAATGGGGGGGGGCAGGTTTGTGTTTTTATTCATCTGAAGATTGTTGGCGTATTTTCTCCTCGCTGTGTTCGTCACGTTCAACTCCATTCCACTTCCAATTGAAAAAATATTGCTCCCACGGCTCCATTTCAACGAGTGGACTGGTGAACTCACTGTCTCTTTACTGGGTGATTATGATTTTTTACGATGAGCGAATCACACACAAGGCACTGCAGTGGAAACACAGAACCGACACATGTACACTTTCAATATGTGAACTGAATGTACACAATATTAGAGTCGTTGTCCTCATATTGAGCTGCAGTCCCTTTGGCACAATCCACATCTCAGTTCTCCCAAAGCTTCAAAATCCTTCTCTAACTCTGCTTCTCTTTATTTCCATCTCCTCCTTTGTGATTGGCTGAGATTTAATAAGGGAAATCAATAAGGGATGATGGCTTCTACCTGGATTCACCTCATCAGTGGACTTCATGAAAAGAGGAAGCGTGCCTAATATTCAGTGTATGTACCTTCAGTTCAGACCAAAGCACACAATGGGAACTATTTTATTTCGCAGTAAGACCCACATCCTCCACCGTCGCCCCCCCTTCATACCCCCCCCCCCCCCCCTCCCCACACCTGTGATTGTATCGACCACGCTCGTATTGCTCCTCGCCGCAGCTGATTGACGCTCGCCACACAGTGTCAACATTTCATATTGTGTGGATTAGCAGTTTTAGCCGTCTGTGTGGCTGATGGAGAGCGGCGATGGAGGCTCATCCGCTCCACCCGCTCCCCGGCGGAAAACCAGGAAGCCACAACGCGCTCGCCGGGTAATGAGAGGAGGGAGCGGCTGGGCGGCCAGGCCGGGGGGAGGGGGGGAGGGAGGGAGGGAGGGAGGGAGAGGGCCTAAATATTGACAGCAAATATTTGATTGAGGGGTAGGAGTAAACCCTCAACCACACACACACCAAACCCCGACTCACTTTTATGTCTTATCAGGGTCTACAGCTGTCTTTGACTTGAGACAGAGAGGTGGATGCTTAATACACACACACACACACACACACACACATTCAGTCCTCGGGGCCTCCCCCATGCTGAGGCAAGTACACAGCTTGACTGTGGTAGATGATATTGTGTGTGTGTGTGTGTGTGAGTGTGTGTGTGCATATCATCTCTCACTGACTTCATATCTCTCTTAGACACACCCGGTTGGGTGCCGGCACGTGCAAGACACACACACACACACACACATACACACACTAATCCCCCTCCCCCCAACACACACATATGCATACCTGACTGAGCAGCGGTGGGGGGTTTCAGGTGGAAGTCCGCAGGGCGGCCTTCGCAGCATGCCCTGACTAAAAATACAGCACATTGGGAGGTCCTTTGCGAATAAACAAACACACCATAACATTAGCCATTCCTGCAGAACTAGATAAGAAAGGCAGACAGACGAGACTCAGTCTTAGACACAGAATATTATCGTTGTTGCGTGTTCAGTGTGGAAGAGTTCATGCGTGTCACACCTTGTTTGGCAAGGCCATGATCACATGATTCATCGCTTTTAAATGCATGACAGAGAAATTAAACGTTAAACTGTAGAGGGAATGACAGGATGGGTGTGCACAGAAAGTAAGTACACAAAACAAACATGGGCCTACACTGGCAATAGTTGAGCCTAAACACTGATATAAGGCCAGTTCTACCATTTCTACTTGAAGACAATAAGCAGGGAAGCTGGTCCCCGATCAGCGCTCGGGGCTGACTTTGCCCTCCAGCTCTTGTCACAGAGGAACTGTGCAGATTAGCAGCAACAGGTGATCAGAGTTCTCCACCTGCTGGATAAACACAAGAACTGCATTCTCCTTCTTAGCCTGCTTTCACACCATAAACCCTCTGTGAACTACAACTACCATCACCCCACTGTCTGTGAGCCTCTAAGGACTACAGTTCTGCTGAGGGCGAGTTTGTCTTCATCAGGAACATCATTGTAAAGCGGAGGAAACTTGGTCCACATTCACAACTGGGAGCTTCCCAGTCTGATCAGCCTGAATGGTAGCAGTCTTGGTCTCATACACAGTGATTGGATATGGGGTATTTGTTTTCATAAGTCATATTCTGGGATTCTTAGTCCCCAGTGTCCCAGGGTCCTAAAGTTTTGTCATGGGCCCAGGGGAAACGGACAGAGTGAAATGTCTTCCCTATGAGCTGATTTCTTCCTCTGTTTTGTTTCCTTGAAAGACAAAACAGTATTGTTCTTGGACTTTAACAATGTTTTGTTTTGTTTTTTCTCCAGAGATTGTATGCGTAAACAGGTTAGACATAACTGTTCATCAAATACTGCTGCCCTCATTAAAGCACTATTGGTGAGATTTTGGGCCTATAAGTCATGATAGAAAAAAAAGTGATTCAGACCAAGAACTCCCAAATGGGAAACCATGGTTTAATTTGTCTTGGCCAAAGGAATTTAGAATTTTTCTAGCCTATCAATAGCTCCAATAGCTCAGGCATCGTTATTCTGCAATGTGATCTTGGCATCATTGAAAACATCTTTCGGTTTGTTTTGATCTAAATGTTTTCTGCATTTTGTCTGCTAATCTGAACAAGCAAGAATGACAAAGTACCATCATGGGCTTATGGCAGTAAAGAATAGCTCTACTTTTAGATCTAAGCAAAGATTGTCAGTCTGACACTGCATTTGACTTGATAGAAGAATTGGAGCAGTTGTATCTGAATATTATACTGATTTGTTCTTTTTACATCCAGCCTGAACTAATAATTTATTTATTTTTTTCTTATTTATATTTATGGTGTCTGCTTGAATTTTTTCTCTTTGTAAAGAGACACTCCGAAGATCTAAAACTCAAACTGATTCTCACAAGGAAAGTACAAGAACACACACACACACACACACACACACACACACCGCGCGCACACAAGTAGATGCGTTCATCTAACATTCATATCAATAAAACAGATTGAATTATACTGAGAAATTGAGAGAGAGAGAGAGAGAGAGAGAGAGAGAGAGCGAGAGAGAGAGAGAGAGAGAGAGAGAGAGAGAGAGAGAGAGAGAGAGAGAGAGAGAGAGAGAGAGAGGCTGCATGACGTCAGAGGTCAGCTGACAGGTTTGTTTTGCTGGCTCGAGCTCGTCCTGATAAAAACACCACCAGAGGAAGGAAGCGACGACATCAAACCTTTTCAACTACTCGGCAGTTATCATCTTTTTTTTTTTACCAAACTACAGACACCGTAGCGACTTAACGTTTTTATAAACCGTTTCTAGGTTTTTTAATTCCTCTCCTGCTCGCGCTGCCACCGTTTTCTTCAATTGTGAAACTGGTTGACTTTGACGCAATATGCCTTCAGAAAAAACCTTCAAACAAAGAAGGACATTTGGTAAGTGTTATCCCAGCTGAGCTAGCTTCATCATATTTCACACGACTCGTCTGTTTTTATGACCCATATTGTGCTGTAGGTCTGTTGTCGTAGCACGTATTTTGTGTAAACTGTATAAGAGTGAATTACAGCGTTTTGCTGACAGGCCAGATGGTTCCCAAAATCTCTCTGGTGAATATTGGTGTTCATCTTGTCCAACCAGGCCACCATGATAAACTATGTTACACATACCGAGAAACTGACTGTAACGTTACAGCTAACACGTTAATGCAAAGTAGGCTACAGCAGGGTCTGTCCATATATGGAGGTCTATGGCCGTGTCAACTTATTCAAGAAGATGATAGGAATAAACTGTCCAGACTTGTATACACCTTTAACTTTAATTACATCTGTAGTCGTAAAGAATAGAATAGAATAGAATAGGGGAGTTTGCTGCAGCCATCAGGCCTGCCTCTCTCTCTCTCTCTCTCTCTGTTTATTTGTATCTAGAGCGGTGGGAGAAAAACAAAGTGGTGTCGAAATGCAGGACAGAGAGAGAGAGCTGCAGGATTGGGGGATGGGACCGTGCGGAGGGGAAGAGAGGACTAAAGGGGAGAGAAAGAGATGGAGTTTGCTGTTGTTTCTTTTTGTTTGAAGGCTCGGGTTAAATTAACCGGGCCTGTAGGCCACGGCCTGTATGCGGATTATGATTTCGGTTATGCTTTCTCACCCAGCCCTAGTTAGCTGGAGACTAGGCCCCGTACTGCTTGGCAAGTTGAGTTAGTTGTTTACCCAGTTGCCTTTCTGTTACATCATCTCTAGTTTTTGGCTTTGGTTGTCTTTGATATATCGTATAACAACAAAGAAAGCCTTGTGGTTAAATGAACCCAGGAAGATCACTATAATATTCCTCTAAGGACTTGTGTGTCTGTGGCACTCAATAGTGAGATCATTGCGACCTTATTATACTGAATGGTATTTTGTTTTATGGTTTTATGGTATCACTAATATCCCTATAGTGACTTATTGTATGCCGCGGTACTCGGTAGTAGTAGTTGATAGTGACATTTGTACTTTATGATATTGTGTCTACTTCATGGTAGCCAGCTGTATGATGTAGTATTGTACTTGATGGTATGGTATCACCATGACAATAAGTTGGCCTAGTATTTCATTCTTAAGCGTGATAGGAAAACAGATGACAAATAGATCCCATTTCCCCCAAGTATGAGTAACGGTACAGCAAAGTCAACACAGACTTCAGGTTAAACGTCACGTTAGTTCAAACTGCAACTTGAGCTCGTGAGCGACGCAGGGAAACGTTGTGTCAGCACGTGCTTGGAGCCACATTAAAGAACATGCTGCAGTGAGGCCGCATTGGAGATGCACAGACAATGTAATATACTGTATTATACTGTAATGTTATTACAACCTTACAAAACCACAGATTATTTATGTCTAGGGTTGAAGAGGAGGGTAAACCCGCCCTGCAAGCCAGACATAAATCTTTATATACAATTCATAGCACACATCACAGTAAGTAGTGTCAAACTGATGTAAGTAATATGAGGATATGGTCATTCAAGGAAAAAACATATAAATACCTTTCTGAAAGTATAATTGACTTTTGGTTATATTGGTGGTTGCTTGCCTTATGATGATCACCTGCTGGAGGTCATAGTTTACCCAACTTTTTATGTCACCACTTCATCACTATGCCTATGTATTTTTAGGCACATATTTTAGTGAATACACTGCTGAAATGCCAGTGTTTTGTTGCATTGTCACAAGGCCTACATGACCCAATAGGTCCAAAATCACCTCACTTGAGTTCAAGTTCTGTGTCTGAAATAGTTCAAGTTGCTGATCTGTGTTGCAGGGTGTAAAATGATTCAGGATAACAGATATAATCTGCCAGCTGTAACCGGTAGCTACCGAATGATTCCCATATTGTGACAGAGCAGAAATGTTCGGAAAACCCACAGGCCTTTTAGTTCAACGTGTTCCTGTTTTGGGACTTCTATTTTATTGCAAACTGATGACTCAAAGGTTGTTTGTTGCCCGGTCCGGTCATAAGAGACAGACAGGCACACACACACACATAAGCAGAAAGAGAGAGAGCTTCCTTGTTCCCAGGCAGTGAACTCATCCTAGCCCAAATGTAATCATGGAACAACAATGCCCTTCACTTCCCAAAGTTCGCTGTAAAAATGACATCCTCAATAAGATAAACATTAGTTTCCCTAACAGTTGTGTGAAATCAGTGATTGAATTAGTTAACCTAACATTAGCCTCACAAATCGTCCTCTATGCAAACATTTTTAACGCTGTGTCACGAGTCCGGATCACAGTAACAGGAAGCTTCAAGTGACCCTGCCTCTCTGCGATTGCTTTGACTGACAGTGTAATTCACAATCCAAAAACTGATGGAGATGATCATGATGATGAACCCTATTGTTTGTTTTATTTACAACATTCAGGTTTGTTGTCTTATCATATCTGTCGTGCCATCAGACACTATTGTTGTTGTTAGTTCAAAGTGCAGTAAACCCAAGGTGTTATCATTATTTTGTCCCAGTTAAAAATGGCTTGAAATGGGGTTAAACTTCAGAGAGGACGGGCCAGCTCTGATAGGGCGCATGGTCACTGATGGGCAGGTGAAGCACCCAATCAGCAGCTTTGATTTATTAATATCAAAGTCATGTGGAAGGAAAACCAAGGCACTCTTCCTCAATTGTCTAAATTGAGGCAATTGTCTAAATGCAGATATTCAGGTTATATTCCAACAAACTAAGATATTTTAAAAAAAACACCCAGGCACACTTCAATATGATTTCGTCTTCTGCAACCCTTACAGTGAGCAGTGTGTGACTATTTATAGTTAACATTATGTCAGGAGGGTCCTAGGAAAATCCTCTCTTGGCTTGTCCTGAGTATGGAGTAATTTGATCTCCATTATGTGAACGAAAAATGACATTTCTCTTGTTTCCTGCTCATATACATGTTGTGATGTGAACAGGCCTTTGTATTTGTAAGGGACATACATGAATTGAGTAGAAAATGAATCATAATTTCTGCCTAATATTCTGCTGATTACTATGGGATGCTGTGATTACAGCATGAGTAGATTTTAGAAAAGCCTCTTGTGTTTTCACCAGAGACCCTTAGACCAAACTCCACTAGCAGTCTATTTATTACATTTCTTCTGTATTTTATTCTCATTCCGCTAGGTTATTAAAAACACAAGAACTAAATCATTTTAATAAAAATGTAGTTTTTCAAAGTAGATCTGACAAAAATGTGAAAACCCATTTCAGCTAGTACCAAACTCTTTTGTTTAGATCCTGCTGGAATATATTATACCTCTGTGGCGCCTCAGTAAACCTGTTGAACCAGAGATTGTAATAATAAACGCCTTGACTGCTCCTCGTCACGTGAACAGAAGATAGATTGACGTTACAAGAGAGGGTTGATTGTAATAAATGTAAATTAGGGTTGACGGACTGAGAAATGTGGAGCCGTTTTGTCAAAACCTGCCTGCCTGTTAGATTAGATTTTTTTTCTGGTGGTTTACTTCTCTTTCTCTGTTAATCAGTTTGCATCTGTGTCTCCACCTTTTGTTTGAGCTCGTTCTGTTGTCTGTCTACCTGCTAACCTGTCTGTCTGCCAGTTTGTGTCTGTTAACCTGTCTGTCTTTCTGTCTGTCTGCCCTACAGAACAGAGAGTAGAAGATGTGAGACTGATCCGAGAGCAGCACCCCAACAAGATTCCTGTGAGTTGAACCACACATTCAAATATCAGGGAAATGTATGCAAATCCACTTGAAGGTCTGAGACTGGGAGTAACGTACGATTAAATACAAAAGCCTGTGCAGTTAAAGTCCATTTTAGTAGCGTTAATTTCAAACCACTGTGAGGGAAAAACTGCAAGGCACAGGGATTTATTGTCATAATCTGCGTAAGCATCAGCACACGGGTGCTAACGTGTAAGAACAAGCCAAGGTGGCTGACTGACAAACTCTATGCAAACGGAAAGCGTTACCACAGGGTTTCCTGGTTATGTCTGTTTGACATTTGAACATGTCATCCGTTGTTATTCTCTCAATAGACCAGTTTGTTTTAGGGACTTTGGGTCATTTACTATTCATTAACCCTATCCCTAATGGAGATTTTGTCTTGTCACCCAGTCTTTCATGTTTTGTTTTTGTTCTGCATGGTCTTGATCACATATCTGCATTCAGGATTTTTTTTTCTTCACATTTTCCACTTAGTTATAGCTCAATAGATGTTGTGAACTTGTGGACGGTTGTGGCTCCACCTGCTTTATAGCCAGGTGTCTGTTGGCCCTTAACAACCACCAATAAACACACACACACACACACACACGCTCCTCCCGTTCCACCTGCTAATTTTTGAGATAGAATATCACCACAGCCTTCCATCTGCTGTCACAATTGCAGCTTCCTCTCACTTTGAATGCCCCCATCCCACCCCCAACACACACACACACACACAGTGTTCTATGATCTACACGGTGCCAGACCCCCCAGGCGTGTGTGTGTGTGTGTGTGTGTGTGTGTGTGTGTGTTTCCTGTGTTCTCCCCTGGGATTATAAACTGCCAAGTCATTTTCAGTCATGTTCAGACCAGAGGCCAGATGTGCTGTGTCACTGTAATGTAACTCCATCTAGACAGCCTGGGAGAGGAGGGGGGGGGGGGGCAGGGAACTGTATGACAGACTGATTATTGCTCGGAGACCAGGCCCTCCCCAGCTGAACAATATACCTGCTCCCATTCATGCCAAATGGAGGTCAACCTATTTCCAAATACAGGCTCAGATGTCAGATCAGCAGATTACCCAATACACTTAATGTATAATAGTAATGTGATACATTAATGATCCCCATAGGGAAATCCTCTTTTTACTTGCCCCCCCTCCCGGGAGGTCAGAGGTCAGGGTCAGGTGCAGAGCAGCAGCCCTGGAGCTGATGGGGATCTCAGTGCCTTGCTCAAGGACACTTCAGCAAGACAGATGGCTGCCAACATGGCCGTCCAGCAAAAGCTTGGTCTCTCTAACAACCAGGACCCTATTCTTCAGTAAAACAATGTTCTTCCTCACCATATCAATGATAGGTGCAACTTCATCTCCCTATTGATCACAGACGCTGGCGTCGAAACTGGCTCATGAGTCGGGGAATCGGGCCTAAGAATAGTCCAGGAAAAAAAGAAGCGATGGAATTCTATCAGTCTGATTATGTTCAGTTGGTAATCACAGAGAGGCAGAATTCATTCCTGTGTGTGTGTGTGTGTGTGTGTGTGTGTGTGTGTGTGTGTGTGTGTGTGTGTGTGTGTGCTATAGGTGATCATTGAGAGGTATAAAGGAGAGAAACAGCTTCCCATCCTGGACAAGACCAAGTTCCTGGTGCCAGACCACGTCAACATGAGTGAACTCATCAAGATCATCAGGTACAGTAGGACCCTCCTCTCCTCTCCTCTCCTCTCCTCTCCTCTCCTCTCCCCTCCTCTCCTCTCCTCTCCTCTCCCCTCCTCTCCTAACTCTCTGTCATGTCGTTGTTTCTCCACCAGGAGGCGCCTCCAGCTAAACTCCAACCAGGCGTTCTTCCTGCTGGTCAACGGCCACAGCATGGTGTCGGTGTCGGCGGCCATCTCGGAGGTGTACGAGCGGGAGCGGGACCAAGACGGCTTCCTCTACATGGTGTACGCCTCCCAGGAGACCTTCGGCGGCGCCGCCGCCCAATGAACAGCCTTCCCTCTGCTTCCACCTGGCCAGCGATTGGACAATGATAGTTTTAGCCCCTGCCCCCCCCTCCAACTCTAACCCGACCCTCTCTCCCCACTGTTTTTCCCATAATACCGTCTGCTTGCAGTACACACACCCTTAGTCTTAGGGCAGACACACACACACACAAACACACAGCTACATCCACACACGCCGTTGAAGGGCTTGTATGTTTTCTGCTCCCTCTCCTTCCCTCCTCTGCCCTTTAGCCCCTCCCCTCCCCTCGATTCAGATCAGATCGGTTCAGATGGTGATTTATGTATCATTGGGTTCACATTGCAAAGAGCGGAGAGGCCGTTCACGTCGGACGTCCGCCACGCTCACCCCGGTAGCTTAACGCCACACGAGTCGACCAGTTCAGCAGCGAGTCTAAGTAGAGAAATACCCAAATCTGTGTGTGACTCAGGCCAATAGAGTCTTAAATTTCTGTCTCCGCTTCCTTATTCTCTCTCCGATGAGTCACGGCGGCGTATCGCGTTGTCGACGGCGTTTATTTTGGGCGTTCTGGTTAGTGACTCACCTGTCCCCTGGGTTTTGTGGTGCTCCACCACCTGTCTATATATATATCTTAGCCTATGAACAAAGATAACCTTAATTTTAAGATGTGTTTTGGAAACCAAGGCCCTAGAGAAAGAGAGGGAGGGAGAGAGAGAGACTTTTGCTAAGGGTTCGTGGGTTCACATTTTGTTTTTATGGAGCTTTTTATTGCAAGTCAGAGGTAGAACTTGGGGATTTGACAAGTTTTTTCCAGAGAAAAATATACAAAATTTAGGGATGTAAGATCTCGACTGTTGTGTCACCTCATTTTCTGGGAGTTTACGTCACATTCCCTTTACGGTCCTTCTTACAGCGTTTTTATCCCCCCCTGCCTTGTAGCCTAAAGCATCTTCACTATAAAGAAGAAAAGATGTGGGGAAACTGCTATGCTATTGGAACAGATGATTGTAGTTTGCAAGACGCCTCAGTGTACAGATAATATTGATGTTATGACTTTGATTGAGGGTTTCAGTGAGAGTATAACCAGCAGACTTTGGACACTACAAGGAGCATGGCTTGGCTGCACGTGTGCACGAGTCACTGAGGATGAGGATGTTTATGAAAATGATGATTGGAGGGGTTTGCTTGAAACGTGTTCATGTTTTTCTCCCTTTTTCTCTCATTTCCTTTGTCGGGAGTCATCGTTAAGGTGATCGCCTCAAGGAACGGAGAGGGCAGATGCATGTGAAGAGTGTGTGAACAGACGTGGGCAGGCTGACGAGCAGAGTGGCACATCTGTCTGTCAGGCTGCCCATCTTTGTTTCTGTCTTTGACCTACAGGCCAGATTCCCCCAAAACTGTTATGGTTGTGAAACTGAGCAGAAATTGTCATGATGTTAGGAGCGTTATGGGGAACCCGGACCTGAAAGGCCGCACTCTGGAGGAATACGCATCTAGAATATTCTATTAGTCTGTAGATGTTTCTTTACACTTTCTATACCATGTGCTGTCATGCTTCTCCTCCTCTCCTCCCTCTCTCCCTCGCTCTCGCTCTCTTCTTCACAGACGGAGGTTTAGCCGCTTTTATATCGCCGTGTTTTATCCTTTTGGTTCTTTTTATTTAATGTGATTTTATTTCATTGTATAATATGTCTTTTACTCTCGCTGTCTTATGTGAAGTACAAAGGTGACTTTTTTGTTTTGTTTTTCTGACTAGTGAAAACCATTGTGTGTTTGTAACAGAGGGGTGGAGCATTTGTTTCAGCGCTGTCTTTCTGCCTGCTCCTCTGTTTCACACCCACGTCCGCACACATACACAGCAATATTACATATTACACAGCCTCCTCTTATGTATTTATGTTGGTATTTTGTAAACAATAAAAGGAAAAAAAAGAAGTGTGTCCATTGTGTTGCTCAACTGACATAACATCCAACATCCCACTGAATTACTAGACAAATTCTCATACTATATGGGCGATAGTCACACATATAAGTACAGCAGTTGTATGAAAATATGACACTTGTTTTAGTGTAATTAATCATTCCAGAATCAGATTTGCATGTGATGATGGACAAATGTGCAGGAGCTTGTCCAAATATGCTCAATCCATCAGGCACTTTGTAATTTATAGCTGGAAGTTGTATGCACAGCTTCATTGAGCTGCAGTTCCTTTTTAATCAATCAGGTTTCCCCACAGTCACAGAAAAGATTAAAAGATGAAGTTGCAGATGAATACTTTTATGATTGAGGCCTCAAAGCTTCCTCATTTTAATCTGCTGTGTGTCACATACTGGATGCTCTTATGCCACACACACATTTGGAAGTAATAAAATAAATCCTCAGGTCTTTCCACAGTATGAACAAGGCTCCCACTGTTGACTGCTTTCTAGTTTATTGATGCAGTAATAACGATTAAGAGAATCAAGGCCGATCAATAATAGACATTATCAGTAATAATGAACCTGGTCCCATATGTTGTAGCCCATTTTGAACCATGCTGAGCTAATCTTACATCTGTAAATATAGATCTATTTCACAATGTTCCCTGTAATTTTCTTTGGATAAGACTGGCAGTGTTTGTCCATGACGAAAGCAGACCTGTAATCTTAGCGTCGCTCTGTGGGCTAATTTTAACTTTAGTGCTCCAGACTACTGGTAAAGTTTAAGAATTGGATCTGACCAAATAAAAATCGTTTTCTGGGATTGGGAAATCATCGCTCATGTTGACAAATATTAATTGGAAGGTTATAGGCCATATGAAACATATTTGAATCCTTAAAATAGGTGGAATTACCCTTTAACATTGACTCAGAAGTGGGACAAACATTGCTCAGATAGAAAATGTCCTGACATGTCCAACATGTTAAAAAAACAAGAAGTCACATACACAATGTGATGAAAGGCAGAATCAGAAAATACTTTATTATTCAAATCTTTTTTTTCTGATGCAAAATATAAAACAATCAAGTCTTAAAACACACTATGCAATATAAAATTTGACCTAAAAAAAAAAAAATGAACAGACTGACTTTTTTTTTTTTTTTCAAGTTCAAATTGTGTTCAAACATTTGCACGCAAATATTTCAAAAGCGCATATTACTAAAGGTGAAGCCACATGCATGCTGCAGCCTCAGTATACCCGGCTCTGTGCTCATCCTGGCTTCAAGTCACATGCCACACCGAATGGGAAGCACATCTGAAACCTCCGATCCTTCCACTGTTGTGTGTGTACTTATATATGTCTTTAGGTGGATGCAGTTATGAATGCAAAGGCCTGATAAGTAGCCTTGGCGGTGCTGGTGCTGCTCCACCCACTGGGACTGTGTGAGGAAAGACTCTAAAGTAACTCTTGATAGTTCATCTAAAGGCAAGTAACGTTTGAGTAACTATCCAAGAGAAACTTCATTTGCTTTCTCACCTTCTGCTACTGTATAATGCATTTCATCAAAAAAAAAAAAAAAAACATTCCCTAAATATAACACTGAAGCATCTTACATTGCTGCACCACCATTGGAACCTAATGCATGAAGTGTTTCAATGCATACATTCATTGAGAATTCACACACGACTGTTCCAGAAATGTAAATGAGCATTAACAGGGTCGCTGTGCATTGAATTCTACAACTGTGCTGCATCTCATATGCAGAATACGAAGACAGCAAGACCATCTGTACGGGTGTTTGGTGGATCTGGAGCCAGGCGACATACCCATTATTTCCCCCGTTATTGGCTGCTAGACAATACTCCACAGAAAAAACACAGAAAAACACATTTCATATCACAATAAAAAAAAAAACAGAACGAGATTGTACGCAACTCTTGCCGTATCGCTTAAAACCAACGGACATGAAGTTGTGACTGGTATACATATCTTTAGTATTTTACCATATTAAATAAACATCCCGCGTCCCTGTGCTGCGCCCTCCAGGGGGACAGATAGAGTTTCGTCTGAAGGACCAGCTGTCCTTGTGTCTTCAAAACGCCGGGTCCTGCCCAGCAACTCGCTTAAAGTCAAAGGCTTGAATACACTGGGAGACATTTGGAACAATGCTGCCAGGAAAAAACGTTTCTTAGATTGAAAAAACACTACTATAGTCATCTATTAAACATCGAGAAGCAATTATTGAACAGTAAATGTATTATTTCTCAATTTCTTTTTCATAAAATTACTTCCCGTGTGTCTCCCCTCACTGGCAACACTGCCAAAAATGGCCGGCGGTGTACTGAACACCTCCATAGTGTGTGTCTCTGTCCAAACCTCGATCATTTCAGGTGAAAAGTGCTTCGCTGGCCACAGCCAGGTGGCTTTATTCTCCTCTAAACATTCATATCAACGACAAACCTCTCTATAAAAATGTACCGACATCCTTTCAGACAATCCTCACTGCTTTATTAAGTCCAGTAGAAGGCAAAAACCCTTAAAGGCATCGGTTAAATGAAACAACACTGTCCAAACCCTTAGAAAAAAATTCAACAAACTCAAAACGTTCTTAAAAACCTTTGCATAAAGACTGAGACTGACTCTTTCCCAGAGCGAGAACATGTTTTGGACTGACATCCAGGGCAGCTCTACATTCCCATGCCAACATCAACAACAATGTAAAAAAACCATGAGTTGAAAGAACACTGGCACTATTTTGTTTGCTGTCCTTCATCTTGAGTAACTAAGGAGATAAAATGGGGGACGTGAAGTCAAAAACGCAGACAAACAGGCATGAAAAAGGTTGTGAAATGACTGAGAATACGGAGTGCATCCTGATATCGCTGCCCGACCCGACTGCCTTGGTACAGAGGAGCAGTATTTGGCACTCATCAGGTTGGCCCAGAGGTAGAGAGGCTGAATAATAACCCAAAGGTGATCGGTTCCATCCCAGGCACTGTTGGGAGGGTTTATTAGAAGGTAGCTGGTATATCTACGATCCCCATTTTTACCCTTTTTTATATTTTCCCCCTGTTCTCCAAGGAGGAAGAACGAGGAGGAGACACAATCATCCTGACCAGTCACAACCGGGAACAGGACATGGCGAGGGTTAAAGGGGCAAGTGACATTTTGGCCAAAAATGAGTATTATATGTGATTGGAAAGCTCTTGTTGAGCTCTATCTGATGGTGAACAAAATTGAAATAGAGGAGAAAATCAAGAAATGTCTTACTTCTTCTTAGCTTTTTACAGAACATCAGTTTTCTGAATCTTACTCTGTAAAATTATGAATGGTTCCTATGTTGCGTTTTCAATACAAAAAGATGCCATCACAAGATTAGGAAAAGGTCACTTACGCCCCTTTCGCCCTAAACCCTCCATGTATGGAGAGTCAGCTGAAAACTTTCACTGTAACACACTGTAACTGGAATCTACATGATACTGTATGCCATTCATGATAGAAGCTCTGACTGCTGTGAGCCGAGCCTGACCACAACAGACTGAGCAGAACAGAACAGAACAGAACAGAACAGGACTTTAACGCTGAGTGTATCTGTGTGAGAATTACTGTACCAGTATGTCCTGTCCTGTGTACGCTACAGGCTTCCAAAAAAGTCACGTCTTGACTGGAAAATAACAACTTTCCTCTAGTATTCAGCAAAAAGAGAGAATAACACTAGAGCTTCACTCTGGACTCAGAAGGCTAAACTTACACTTGAAAAAAACAGTGAACAGGAAAAGGTGTATACATGCCATCGTGATGATGATACCTGTAATAATAAAAAAAAATCAGTTTATCTGTATATCATAATTGGGGTAGAGCTCCTCATTATTGTAAACAGGGTTTGATATTGTACGCCATGTTAAAAAAACATGCAGCACTTGTATCCAGTAGATGAAGGGGATACTGGATGTATGCACACACACACTGTCTTTGGTTTGAGAACTGTCCAAAACACTACAAATACCTACAGACTAAGGATGGATAAAATAGGCATTTCCATCCACATAAACACGCACAAACAGTCATTTGGCTGGGAAGCTAGAGAGACTTTGAGACAACATTATCCAATTCTCATGATACAATCGGGAAGTGCCTTTCCTATTCGTTCTGATTCTCCGGTCAGACCGCACTGATTGTCTGTGCCACTGCTAGTGCTTCTGCTCACTGTGTAGTGTTATTGCTGTGGAGGAGACAGAGTTCCAGCTTTGTCTCTGAAATGAACCACGTATCACTCAGCATCCACATCCCCGGCTCTCCTTGTGATCTGGGTTGGAGATCTGAAGAGGGATGAGGGCTAATCGCTGGACACAAACTATGAGTGCGAGGTCCAACAATAGCATAAATGTACACTTGTATGTACTCCTTCGTCCCTCTCTGTTCCTCTTTCATCTGTTTCTTATTCCTCGTCTTCCTCCTATCCCTTCATAAGGCATAATAATAAGTACTGTATACAAGGAACGCCTCTCCCTGCGTGCTTTCCGCTGCTCTCAGAATCCCGTGTCTGCCACCGAAGGCTCTCTAAGGTATGAGTTGTTGTAGCAGAATTACAAAGGATAGAATAGGTCTTCGCGTTCAAATCAACGGGCCTTGAAGCGTGATACACGGTGCTGCGCTGCACCGAGAAGCGGCCGTCCGATCTCTCCTTTTCAGCTCTGCGGCTGCTGCCTGGTGGCCTCGGGAAAAACACCGGGTACAGTGGAGCCAGGAGTGTGTCAGTTCAAATCCCCCTGGTGTTTCTGCTAGTTAGTCCCCCGAGTCCTTATTGTCAGAGTGAGGAGTGTACTTCAGTCGAAACGTCCCTGCAAAACACAGCAGAGAGATAAAGTTGTGGTTATGAAGCTTTGGCAGTGTTGTCTTGGCAGATAGATGTTTTTTTTAATCATGTGGGTTTTCTGTTTTTGGACAATTGTCCTATTAAAGCATTTTTTGTGCATGCTACTCTTTAGAAAGCAGCAGTTATGACAGTGTGATTCATATATTGACTGAGAATGGGAATCGACTTTGTGTAGACTATTGTGAGAATATTTCTGCTGCCCACCTTGTAGAAAAAATGACACTAACAATAATAATCTGTCTAATAAATGGGTCATATTGTGTCTTGAAATGTGAGTAAAATTGATTCATTCATTCACCTTGCTGTATTGAATCCATGGGCGGCTGTTTGCAGTCCTCCGCTCTGTGTCCGTTGGCACCACAGTTATAACAAGACAGGTTCCCCGCTGCCCGTTTCTGGCCTCCATTTCCCACCATGCCGTGGGGCTGGTAGAAGCCGAAGCCCTGCTGCTGGTCGTGTGACACGGGGCTGTGGCGGTACAGGGGCGGCGGCGCCACCATCGGGTAGGAGAACGGCGCTGCGCCCGTGCCCGCGGCGCTGGAGGTGGCGATCAGCGGGCTGAGGTGGAGCAGGGGGCCCAGCGTGAAGAGGGAGGGGCCGGCCGAGAACGGCTGCAGGTAGCCGGCCGCCGCGTACCCGGGCAGCGCCCCGTACGCCCCGCAGTTCCCCCGACAGCCGCACGAGCTGCACACGCACACGGACGAGGCGTGGCCCGAGCCTTGATTGCCGGCGGGGCCGTCCAGCGAAGAGGAGGAGGAGGAAGAGGAGGGGGAGGAGCTGGAGGCGGGCTGGGGCGGGCAGTAAGAGTTGCCGGGCACTGCCGCCACGGGAACGCTGCTCGCGGTTGCCATGCCGACAAAGCCTCCGCCACTAGAGGAGCTCCCGGGCTGGGAGCCGGACTTTGCGGAGGGAGAGGAGGAGGAGTAGGAAGGGAAGGAGAAGGAGGACAAGGAGGAGGAGGACATGGAGGAGAAAGAGGAGGAGGTAGACGGATAGGAGTAGTATCCGGATGGCGAGGGCGACGAAGAGGAGGAGAGGTGGAAGTGGAGGGGAGGGTGGGAGACGTGGTGGAGGCTGTTGGAGGTGGAGGTGAGGGCCGAGCTGGTTTCCACCATCAGGCCCGCGGCGCCGCCCGCCAGGCCGCGGCACGCCACCGCGTCCTGGAGGAGCGGGGAGGAGGGGGAGCCGTCCACGTTCAGCCCGGGGAACAGGCTCTCCAGCCGCACCCCCATCCCGACGCCGAACCCCGGCTTGGTCCTGTCCTCGGGGCAGAGGGGAGGGGGCCGGGGCTTGCGAGGTGAGGTCAGGATGCGCGCGGGGTTGGAGACCGGGGAGAGTAGGGTCTGCGGGTAGCCGCTGGCCTGGGGGTGGTGGGGAGACGACGGAGGGAGGCCGAAAGGAAGGTGGGAGGAGCAGGAGGGCGGGAGAGGGGGAGCCGGGTCGGTCTGGACGGGGAGCACCTGCGCTGTGGGCCGACCGGAGCCGGCCGGGCAGCTGGAGTTGAGGAGGACGACACACGGCCTGTCCTTCTCCGCACCGCCTCCTGCTGGGTCTGGACCCGACATGCCTGAAAGAGAGAGAGAGAGAGAGAGAGAGAGAGAAAGAGACAGAGAGAGAGTGAGAGAGAGAGAGAGAGAGTGGTATGTTGAGTATCAGTGCGAGTATGTGTGTGTATGTGCAAGTGTGTTGGGATTGAGGAAGGAGGAAGGCAGAAAATACAGACAGAAAATTGGTTCAGTCTCAATAAAATATCCCAAATATTTCTTTAAAAAGGAAATAAAATGATATTCTATTCTTTCAGGGATGGAAATTTTTACTAGCCTAGGCCTTGTCAGTTCAGGTTAGTGCAAACCTCATTATCTGGCGTATGAATGGGGGTAAATTGATTCATTATTTTGTTTCATCATTCGATAGTCCGGTGTGAAGACTTACGTCTGTGGATGTCTCTGGCCCTGTCGAAGGTGGAGTCGCGGCAGAGTGGCATTCGAGGGGAGCAGGGAGAGCTGGAGTAGCCCGAGGACGAGCTGCCATCTCGGGGCACGGGGACGGGGTGGTGGTGGGGCACGGCGTCCACCTCCACCCGCAGCTCTCCTGCAATACATTTCAATATATAATCATTACAAACTTTTTACACCTTTTTTTTATCCAGGTTTCCTACACTATGGGATGCAGGTCTATTTTGGGTGGGTTCCACATGGTATGTTTTAATGCAACAAACATCAAATCTCCTCATTACCTGCAGTGGATGTGGGGTGCGCTGAGGGTCCCATGTGACTGGAAGGTGTCACCCTGGCAATGCCACTGCAGGAGCCAGGGAACTGAGAGGCCGCGTACCGCTTCTCCATCTTCATCTCCCTGCTGGATACACACACACACACACACACACACACACACACACACAACAAAACAAGATGTAAGGAGAGTAGACCATACAAAATAGCACATTAAGAAAAACATTTGATGCATATTCTGATTCATATTCTTTAAGTCTGTCTCAAATTTATTGAGTTTATCTTTTACAAGCTAAATTTCAGCATAACTTCAAGGGGGTGAATAATTTTATAAACTAGACTTGTTACTGTTATTTCAAATGTACATACATCCCCTTCTACTGGGACAGAATACTCTATTACTATTCACTATTCCTATACTATTCACTCAGTTTATGTCCAGAGCGGCTGGTGTCAGTCTATGGACACCAGAGGGAGACATTGTCCACTCAACAACAAACTCAAGATCCCCACCGCTGTTCTTACAATCTGAGCCTGAGACACAATCACATCTGCTAACCCCTCGCATGGAAAACCACTGCAGGAACTTTCCATTTTCTGTGCCTTGTATACACACACACACATGCACACACACACACGTTGTCACCTGCCTAATGGGAACATGTTGATACTAGGAATGGAAACAGGATCAAGTGATAATAAGAGCAGGTTCACACAGGAATCCAGGTGTGTGTGTGTGTGTGTGCGTAGGTATTTGTGTGCATGTTTATGTGTTTTCGCATGTGTTTCTGATAGTTATCTCTTCAGAAGTACATCTTATCTCCTCCAGCTCACCAACAACTGGTTAACCATTGACACTGTATGGACCATTACCGCTGTAGATTCACAGCAGCGCTCTGCCTGTTAATCGTTAATAGGACACAGCATCAGCTAAAGCTCACGGTGCTTTGCTACACAGACCTACAGTATATGTAGTTCCAAGCCTAATGCCAACCAAGCCTCATTTTGAAGTCTTTGTTCACTTATCCTTCTACCTGATGAGAGGATTATACAGGACTAGGAATGCACAATGCACAGTTTTTTCAATGCCAACGCCAATTCAAAGTACGCAGCTTAAAGTAGTTCCCGATGCATTGCTTTTACTCAACAATGCAGACTTTGACCATTAGTTTGTCGTTACAGAAAATGATTTAAATATAACTCCTTGTTCTTTGTCTAAGAGATTTTACATCCCTCTATGTGTGAAAAAGGCAGAAAATCAACATCAACATGTATTCTACTTTGGCCAGGTAGGAGACTGATACTGGATTCCAGTACTGTATCAGTGCTTTCCCATATAGGGCATATTTACAACAGTTCTGTCCTAGTTGTCAACAGCTGACATCATCAGCTGTTCATTCAGTCATTCGGTCATTCATTCAATCATTCGTCAGAGCAGCATTTCTCAAAGTGGGGTGGGGGTGGTGGGGTCACTGGTGCCAGTCACTGGGATGTTGCTGAACTGCTGATGGGATAGTAATCTAATACAGGACCTGGCTATTCTCCACTAATACTTTATTTATTTTCCAAGAACCTCTGTTTTACGTGATTATTCCATTGTTACAGGGATACTGTCAGGGCACTACGACCCTGGCCTTTGCACTCCTTACTACTGATTGCTTTTACCTATTGGTGATTTAGGAATTGAAGCTTATTCTACTGTTGCACTCATTGTAAGTCGTTCTGGATAAGAGCATCAGCTAAATGCTTAAAATGTAAAATGTACTTTTAATGGAAGCATTGCTTGAAGATTAATTATTTATTTTGGATTAATGCTACCTAATTAGCGCTTGCTAGCTAGCTACATTTGTCATTAAAATGTTTTAAAAACTATTTAGAACTTTGTAGGTGCAGACCATTGCATAGATGCAATCACAGCCTCTGGCCCCACCCACAATTGGTCAGAATAGAGCGACCCATCATCATTCGGACCCCAAGAAGACTACTGGTGCCATGGGCATCAGCTAATGGGGATCTTTTTAAATAAATAAATAAATAAATCAACCAAGTTGCTCGCAGTGTGAACATGGGGAAAGACAAAAAGACTGAGGAACACTGCACTAGTGGTATCAGCAGCATGCTGTACTGACTTCTGCAGCTCAAGCTGAGTCTTGAGTTTCTTCTTGGCTCCTTGGGTCAAGTCGTACTTGTTCAGGTCCTCCTCTGTCAGTGCTAAAAACTGTGGGAAACAGGAAAACACGCTCAGAACTTTGGGAAACAGAAAATATATAACAAAAACAAAGGCATACAGTTTTTTAGATTTATTGAGCGACTGATTGATTGTCCGTGTTGTTTCCTGTTGTAAGCTATTTTGTATAACCAAATTACATTCTATCTTAGAATCTAAACCTGTACCCACCTCCTCCATGGTGAGCTGTTTGAAGACAGGGTAATACTTATGGAGCCGAAGCCTGCGTAGCCAGTCCAGGATGCCATTTTGCTCTGGAGTATTGGCCAGGGACTGGGGCGGTGGCTGGGGATGGGACAGGGAGTACGAGTGGGACTGAGAATGGGGCAGAGGACTGGGCTGGGAATGTGCGTGGGATGGCGACTGGGCATGGGATGGGTGCTGGGACTGGGACTGGGACTGGGACTGGGGTTGGTTACCGGGCTGACTGCTGGTTTGCACCTGAGGGTGGTGCTGGGAGTACGGGTGGGACTGAGGGTGGGTCTGGGACGGGCTGTCGCCCTGGGTGGCCTGGGCCGGCACGGGGGGAGGGGGAGGGAGGGAAGACAGCTGGGGAGGAGGGATGGAGGGAGGCAGAGAGGGAGGAAGAGGAGGAGGCAGGGAGGAGAGGTGAGGAGGGGAGCGAGTCAGGATGGAGCTGTGGACGCTCACAACCGGCTGGACACTGGCCACTCCATACACCGCCCTGGGAGGGAAAGGGAAAGAGGATCACAAGCTGTACAAATCCAGACAGAGAGAGAGAGAGAGAGAGAGAGAGAGAGAGAGAGAGAGAGATCCTACCTGTTGGTTCCTCTGTACTGCAGCAAACAGCCAAGATCTGAGTGACAGAGTAAAAACAATCCTCATCAAACTGTGTATAACGTCTAAAAATTGCACATCAAATGTCACTGCAAGTAAAGTGATGTGTAAAAATCTAAAAGAATAATTCTGTAACACTGTACATTATTTTTTATAATTCATAACAGTGCAGTGCTGTTGCTTCCTACAGGATGTTTGCCATCTCCAGATTCTGCAGCAAGAAGAGTCGAGAGTGACTTTGCATTCACCCACTGCTTTCATTACTTGCCTTAAGGCTATGATAAACAGGCAACACTTGCAGTTGTCCACGATTCAGGATTTTAGTTCTTTTGTCATTATTTTAACAAGAAATGTATGTGTAATTTGGTGGTAAATTTGATTTTCTAAACAATAAAAAAAACTAGGCAACTGGTGGTCTTTTCTGTGTTAATTTGCAGTTAAAATGCAAGGACTGGCAAACATTGTGATTATTTCCTGGCTGTCAAGCGCTGGCTGTAAAACGGTTTGTACTAACTGCAGCCCTTGCATTTTAATGCGAAGCGGGGGGGATTTCTGCAGTAAACGTGTGCGAACAAGTCAAAATTGGAAGCTCCGGAAATATCCGAGGGCAGTTGTAAATTTTTAGGGGAAAAAATGGTGCTGTGGTAAAAATTGCAAACAGCTGCAAGGTCCATCAGCAGGCCAACTTAAACTTAAAGAGCCTGCAGAGTACAGTGTGATGCAGGACGGTTTATCTCTTGCTCAGAAATGTACTCTATATTTTGAGCCTGTCTGACAGATTCTGCATTTGTGTGTCTATTGAAATGGACCCATAAAATAGAATATAAGCATACTGTGATGCTATAAGTGTGATATGGCAGCCTTGTATGCCCACTTGTGAAGGGCCGACTGTGATATACTCCAGTGGAGGCCAGAGGTCTGTGTGTTTGTGGTAGCACGTTACAGCAGAGTTAGACACATTCATATTAGCCTTGCTTCCCCGGGGTCTCCTATGAGTCTGGGACACACACACACACACACACACATACATGCACGCACAGACACACACACTGCGCTGGGGGCTATAAATACTCCCGGATGAAGTCACACTCATAGAATCAAACACACACACACAAACACACACACACCAACATGAGGTCACCACTCTCTAGGCCTCCCAACACAAACATGCCACGCTGAATTCCCACACCAGACTAAAATAGACACCGTCCATTCCCCCCCACACACCTCCAAAACCCAGACTGAAAATCCTCGCTGCAGTCTCGCCCCTCTCTCTTCTTCACCAATGCCGCCGAACACCCAGACTTAAGGCTTTGTCCTCTACGTTTCCCCCTTTCTGCTCTCCTCCCTCGCCATCACCCTCACCCCCAACCCCAAAACGCAGACATGAAACCTTTCATGTTGCGTTCCCCCGTCCCTTCCCTCCTTGGCACCCTCTTTCCTTGCATCTAAGAATAGGAAACCCCAGTTTTATACCCCCCGCCACTCCTCTATAAGGTCCTCTTACTGGTTTTTATGGGCTCTACTGCCAGGCACCTATCTCATGATTTCTGCCGCATGTCACCTTTCTTATCTCTATATAGTTTGCCATCAAATAAAGTAGAAACGGCATAAAAATAATGATTACATTTTCATCCAACAATTGTCCGTTTTGCTACTTTTTTATTGCTGAGTGATATAACACAATAGTGATCCACCCTATATCTTGCACATGACCAGTTTAAAAACAAAATCAGGACTTACTGGAGCTGGAGGTGAACGGACATGCCGGGGCAACAGGAGCCATGGGAGGGGAGGAGGGTAACGGAGGGAGGGAGGAGGGGAGGGGAGGAGGACAGACGGGTGAGAGAGGCCTGGCGGAGGTGAAGAAGAGCTGGACACTGGGGTGCTGGAGGATGTGGCAGGGCAGCGCTGTCAGACACCTGGAGACAGACAGACAGTGAGTAGGTCAACAGGCTGACAGATAGAGAAGAGCAGAGGGACTGGGGAGGCCAGAGACCAACTGTCAACTGGATATAAACACAAATATTTCTCATATCTGTCATCATCAAGTCGCAGCTTTAGGAGTCAGCCTAAACAAGTGAACCTGAACAAACAGTTGGTTTTTGGCTTTGTTAGCTAGCTAACTAGCCAGCAGGCTAATTTTTGCAAAGTAATGTTAACAGGCAGCTACTAGCCACTACTAGCACTAGCTTCCACTAGATATTTTAACTAGTGTGTAAATATGATGCATTTACAACAACACAGTGATGATTAGTCGAGCAGGTTAGCTAACTTTCAAGCTGACATTAAACACAAAATCAATTGTTTATGAAGCTGAAAATGAGGCAAATAACCCTAATAAACAGGTAAGGTTGTGGGACAAACCTGGGGTCCAGCTCCAGGGACTGAGGGAGGAACTTCTCCACTCCTTCATCAGGAAATGCTTGTGAAAGCTGAGAGAAAAATGTTAAACAATTAATAAAAAATGAACACTGCAATGCAAAACCATATGATTAGATTTTATTTGTATAGCATTTTTTTTGGGTACTCAAATACATGGTACATAAGGCAACAAAGCATAGAATCTGAACAATGATGCATAAAAATCAATACCACAGCAAAAATACAATACAACAAGGGCTGCAACTAACAATTATTTTGATAATCGATTCTGTGATTATTCTGACAATGAATTGATTATTCTGATGATAAATTGGCTTATATATTTCAATTTAATGATATTTTTATTTTACTTTTTATTACAACAAAAGGGCAAAAATTAATTATTTTCATCGTTTAATAGTTGTATGCTGTCAACAAAATGAGAGAAAATTGGTAGGTTTCTCAATAAGTATCATCTTTATTGGTAGTTTAAAAGTTATTTTTCCTCAATTATTTTCTTACATTTTTTAGACTATGATGTCAGAGGGGCCCTAGCACTGTTTCTGCCTGTTATCTTTGAGATGGGCATGCAGAGCAAACCGGTCCAGAAGATTACAAAAACATGAAATCAGACATTATCAGACAGACCAGACTGCTTTTCTTTTAAATCAGTCATGGAAAATGAGAACCTGCAGCTCTTTGTTTAGTTTCAAGCAGAAAAAAGTGTAGAGACGGAGAGATATGCAGCGCTGTGGCTTCAGTCCACTGTTTCACATCAATATAAAACTGACCACCGTCTGAATGTGGCAGATCACAGGTGCATTTTTTAATTTTCACAAGATGAATTAGCCATAAGAATAAAGCTTTAACTGTTCTATCAGAGTCACTTTGGATTTTTTTTGTTATGATGACCAGGAAAAAAGGTTTTCTTGCTTTACTATATTCATGATGTTATGGTAACAAGCTGGTAAGCAGCGGCTTCATTACTCACTTCGCTGTTGGCGTTCACTGAACTGTTGACACTGTTGATAACGTTGAATAGTTTCAGCCCTAAACCTAGCTAAACAAATTGTCCACATCCGTTGACCACATGTAAACCATAAGCATAGCATTTCATTTCACTGCTATGCCGATGACACCCTGCTATATCTCCTGTTAAAACTCATCTATCCATACAGCTTTGACACTCTACTGCCACCATGAAATACTCGTAACTCCCTTTATACCTTTCTTTCTTTTGTTGGTTTTATTTATTTTCATTCCATCTGTTGTGCTTTTTCTTCCGTCTTTATGTGAAGCATGTTGTAAACTGTTTTTAGATAAGAGCTATATACATGACGTTTCTTCTTCTTATCATTATTATCCTGGGACAATATGTTTCTGGGGTGGTCCTGACCTGGGACAGCAGCTCCATCACCTCCTGCTGATTTCGGACAACAGACGACACACAACCATCCGACCAGTTGGCCTGGAGGAGTAGAAGGAGAGAGGGAGGATGGAGGGAGTGGGCAGGGGGTGGAGATAAAAAGAGCACAGAGGACAAGGGGGCTCATAAATATTCAAACTGACAAAACTGAAAAAAACAAACCCATCAACAAGTGATAACACAAACCAGACAACACATACACACACACACAAACCATATCACCAGATAACCTGGAATAAAACAGGAGGAAGAGAAGGACAGGGAGAGTGGGAAGTGGGGGGAGGCGAGGGAGAGGAGGAGTGGGTGGAGGAGGAAGAGGAAAAGGAGGACAGAGGATTAGGGGGAGGGCAGGGAGAAGGAGGAGGTGATGGAGGAGAGGAAGAGTTAAAACAGGTGGAAGAAAAGAGGGTAAGGGAAGAGAGGAAGAGAGGAATAGTGTAAATCTGGGGAGTGAAGAAAGGAGGCGACAAGTGACAAGAGGGTGAAACATGAGTAGTGTGTCTGTGCGTCTGCATGTGTGCGTGTGTGTGTGTGTGTGTGTGTGTGTGTGTGTGTGTGCTTACACGGTACTCACCTCGAGCACATATTCGCCGCCGTCGTCAGACTTGTGTGTAACTCGTCTCAGCACCACCCTCTCAATCACCACTGAAAGACGGGTAGATTGTTTCACAAATGATTAACTGCACTCAACATGTTTACACACTCCTACAAAGCTTGGCCCGGTGTACTAAAACTTCTTTGTATTTCAGGCAACGGCTGTAAAAGATCAATCAATCGGTGATGATTAGTTGAAATGGCCCGGAGGAATGTAAACTCACCTCACTCTCAAAAGTAATAAATCATGTGAAGCTAAACCACAAGCTACAGGTGTAGCTGTTGCGTTGAGACGTCATGTGCCGCTGGAACTATCTACCGATCTACTGCACTGTAAAGCGACACTGTACTATATTGACATCCATAGGGTTTCTCTTTTCTCTTGACCCCCATCCACAGGAAGATCAGGGTCAGTTACAGAGCAGCAGCCCTGGAGCTGGTAGGGTTTCACCCGCTGACACAGGTTTTGAACCTGGGTGCTCTGGTGGAAGGACGGATGCTGATCAAAGACTCAATGATTACTTCAACAGGTGCTGAGATTTCTGGCTTCCAAAACTCACTTTCTGGCCCGTACTCCCCACTATCCTATCTATTTTCAACTGCTCAACGGCGGTTTCCGGTGTTCCGGCATCGCAAGACATTTCGTTCTCAAGCCCCACAAACCCACTTGACGATTTGAGAATGGCTCAATACATATCCTAAAGATAGGACATTCCCTTAAAATCTGACTTCAGCTTTCCCACAGGTACGTTAAATTGCTATTTCTGCATCCCTTTTATTGCGCTGCTATTTCAGTGCTACTCTGTTTTGACCTCCTCTACCTGCATCTCCACCTACCCACACAGCCAGCAAAGACACTACTCTCTTTGAGAGCCATACCGCTCCAAACTGCTAGAGCTGCTTCTCTCTCCTCGGTCCTCACACATCTGTCCGCTGCCTCCAGCACAGTGAACCATTAGATATTCCTTGCTCCCTTGCTGACCCGGAGATTTCTGGGTCTGTAGAGACGCCGGCGGTCCACCTCCTACCTGACTGACCGTTCTGTCAGTTTACTGGGCCCATACCTCTGCAACATCCCAATCCTGCAGATTTGCACTCTGCAACATCCACTAAATGAGGCCTTTGCGCTCCACAGACTCTGCCCAGCTCCTTGTCCAAGCTCCAGTCATTTCCCATCTGGACTACAGCGACTCTGTCCTGGCCGCGCTGCCAAAGCACTCCCAACAGCCGCTATAACTCACCCGGAATGCTGCCGCCCACCTTGCCTTCAACCTTCCCAAATTCTCCCATGTAATCCCCCCACCTGTACCCCATCCACCGGCTGCCTGTAGCTATTTGTATCAACTTTAAAACCCTGGTGCTGGCATTCAAGGCTACTAAGGGAGTTGCATCCCCAAACCTCCGGGCCGTGCTCCAGCTCTAAGCCTTGGCACTGATTCTTCTCTCTCCTGGTTCCGCAACAGTGGAAGTCAGGACAGCAGTTATCTTCCCATCTTCACTTAACATCCCTCTCACCGTTTCTTTCTTTTCTCCCTTAAATAACATCCCCCTCTTCCACATCTTGCTTCTCTATTTGCACTGAAAAAATGCACCTGCCTTATTTATTAAAAATGTACCTTTTCTCCACCAGAAAACATTGTGACACTGAACAGACATTGATTTGATGGCCTGCACCAATGTTGAAAACCTGTGTAAATATTGCGCCAAACTGAAAGTTGAGACAACGCCCTGCATTGTTTTGTAAAATCGAGACCTAAATATCTTTCTGATATCAGTTCAAAACTGGTTTCCAAAGCTAATTTAATATGAATTATTACTGTGCCCAAATATCATATTGTGAAAATTTTGTTCTCATTTGGGTTGATGTTGAACTTGGCCACCTTCTGTGAAATGCTTGCCAGGCCCTTATTTTTTATACCTACCACTTTTTTATCACACCCATATGCACGCATATCTGCCTCTCACATGTGTGCATACTGCATGTGTGTGCATTCACATGCGTGCACACACGTTCGAATGCTTGTGTGTGTGTGTATTTTTGTGTCTCAGTGCTTGCCTCAGCCACAGAGGCATGTTGGGGCTGCTCCACTGCTATTAAATCCATGTGATTAGATAGAAGGTGAGAGTGAGGTGAGCTTAAATGGTGGGAATGCTCAGTAGATGGGTGTGTGTGTGTGTGTGTATGTGTGTGGGTGTGTGTGCGCACTAGACCTCCAGGTATCGATTTAGATGCATTAGACTCCAAACTCTCTATTTGAAACCACATCAGGCATGCAGGGACAAGCAGGAGGGGAGGAAAAAGAAAGGAACGAAGGAGCAGACAAATAAAGAGGGGGGGATAAAGGACTGAAAACACAGAGTGCACAGAGTGAGTGAGGATTAAGCAAAAAGAGAGAGAGCGAGAGAGAAACATAGATTGAGAAAGAGAGAAAGAGAGCAAGGTCTAGCTTTATGAGAGGATTAGGGGCACAGTTCAGCTTGATCCTTGTTACATTTTCAACATTTGGACAGGACTATCTGTCACAGATTTCTCTCTATCTCTTTCTGTCTCTCTCTCTCTCTCTCTCACACACACACACACACACATACACACATACATCCCTCACCACCTTGCCTTGTGCCCGTTGGGCAGCAGCTGTGGAGGGCTCTAAATGCCTTCTGCCATTCACACTAATCTACCCTGCCACACACACACACACACACACACACACACATACAGGCAGAAATGCATACACACATGCACACAAGCTCCACCTCCCCTACAAACACACACACTTTAGTAAGTCCGGCGGTGTGTGTGAGCGCGACATAATGATGACACGATCAAAAAAAGAAGGTGGTGTTATAGCTTTGCTTCACAGTCATTATCTCCTATAGAGACAACATGATGATAAATCTCTCTGTATCTTTCTCTATCTACAGTTTTGAGTGTGTTTGCTAGAAAGCACACTGGAAACCAGCACATGTATTTGAGGTGTGGCTGATTCTGCCTGGCTTGAGTTAGCAAAAACTGTAAACACACGCAGGTTCTTCGGGAAAAAAGCGGGGCACGGCATATAAACATGTGTCTGTGTGTGTGCTTCTCTTTGTTTTCTGCATTTCTTCATTCTGAATTCGACTCCGTGTGTGTGTGTGTGTGTGTGTGTGTGTGTGTGTGTGTGTGTGTGTGTGTGAGTGTGTAGTCTGTGTAGTGTGTTTTACGCTGCTGACAGCTATGCGGTGTGACCATGAGGTAGTGAGATAGTTCAGTATTGTGTTACAGACAGAGGCAGGAGGCCAAGACAATAACAGACTGACAGACTGGCCTGCACCTTAAATCACATGCACCCTGAAGCACCGGTCGGCAACCTGGCGATCGCGATCAACTGACTGAACTAGGAAGAATTCATGGTCAATTGCACTGCCTGATCAAATGAAAGGACTCTATATAATAAACAGGGGAAACGCTGTTGGTTGATTTGTTGTAGGCTGTCTGAGTGTTTTCTATGAGAAAAGGGAGACGAATGCACACATTGTTTTCATATCATTTCACATAGCAATATAGAAATGTATCGCTATGGGTTCAGCAGGTCAGAGTGGGCTTTTATTAAATTTACTTGAGGAAAATCTTGAGAGAGATTTCACCTAAGGTTTTACTACAATAGAGAATATGGTTCAAAAGGTTTGGTGATCACTGGCCCAAAGAATCAGCCTAAACCTGAAACCAAATGCATCCTTAAGTAACGTACTGCACCTTTCAGCTATGTCACATTTACTACTAGTCTTTTACACTCTTTTGCACACACACACACACACACACACACACACACACACACACACACACACACACACCTAGGCCTTAGGGCAGCATTCTTCGAGCTTAGTTGTAATGTTCAGATGTGCCAGCATGCCACATCTTGTTCAACTGGGCCTGACTGGGTGTCTAGCATAACACACACACACACATCATGCACGCACGCACACACATACACACACTTCATGCCCATATGCACAGATGGAAGGTTTGGATGGGGAGGGGGAAAGACACAGGCAAACACTGGGCCAGATAGAGAGAGACTGAGACAGAAAGAACACAGCACAAAGTAACAGAATACAACAGCACTGTACATATTTCCATTATAGAAGTGCCTTCAAACACTGTATCTATCCTATGTGAGTATTGCAGGATCAGGGGGCAGAGCAACAGTGCCCAACCAAAACTGTGACAAGCACATAAAAAGCAGGACTTCATCTGTACGGTCCGACGGCTCACCTTTTCCCGCTTTCCCCTGGTTGTTCTTGGTTGGCGCTGGTGCGTCCTGGCCTTGCCCAGAGGGGAGGGGCGGAGGCGGATGAGGAGGGAGGTCTGGGTGAGGAGGGGTGAGCTCCTGGCTGACCCCTGACGCCGGGTCCCCTCGCCCCGCCGTGACCCCTGACCCCGGCCCTGAACCCGCGCCGGCCTCCCTGGCCTGGCTCTGGGGGTGAGAGATCATGCAGACAGGGGTTAAAGCCACAGTCCAAAGGTTAGGGATAACTACATACATCATTTACTCCTCCGCTTAAAATAGCTGTTTGCTTGCTGGAATAGGCGTGGAATACGCTCAATAGGTCAAGCAGGGGAGACAGTGAACTCAAGATGGCATTTTGCTGCTGTTTTGTTTGATCGTGGGTTAACATGCAGGCCAATTCAGACCCAGAAATAACCGCTGGCAGTCCACTTCTCGCGTCGTATTTCATTTTTAATGTGAAATTCTTGTTTGCCTGTAGATGAGTCAACTGCAGAAAGGATTAACTGTAGTTCACTGTCGCAATGCTTGCCAAAACTGGGACATACTGTACATGAGCAAATCAAGCACAGCATTTCTCAACTGCGTTGCTAACCAACCGCCAGGCTATTTTGTCACCCAACATTTGGGTTGAGTTGAGCTGACTCGATGGCTGTTTCATGAGCAAATAGTGAATAATTCTTCTGCTCTGCTGCTCTGGTGATGATCAGCTGAGATTGGTGTTTCCACATCCCCTCCCACACCCACAATCTTGCCCTCATCAAAACCAGTTGTCCCATGTGGGCGCAAAAACTGCCAAACGCTAACTAACACAGATGCAAGACGACGCTCATCAACCCATGAACACTACACTGTAGTTCTGTGACTGGTTGAAGAAACTCAAACACTCCCAACGTCGGCTTCAGTCAGAGTCTCTCCGGCGCTGGCACACTGCTAAAACAAAGTGAGGAGAAAGATCTGGCAGTGCCGGACTAACCAATATTTAACCAGGCGAGTTGACTGAGAACGCATTCTTATTTATAGCAATGCCCTAGGGGAGTAGCTGCAGAAAGAAAGGTTTTACATAATGCTGCCCAGTGCAACCGCAGTCTTCTGCTGCTGGCCAATCAGCCTCTCCACAGGAAAGCTGGGGGTGAAGTGCCTTGCTCAAGGGTCATTCAGATCCGCCACACACAGATTGTCCCACCCCTTCCAGGAATTTGAACTGGCAACCTTGGCCTTCCCTCACCATTAGACTTTGGCTGCCTTAAAGTCTTAACGGTGTTCAGTGTATTTCAGGAGTTATTTTGTGATGAAATGTTGCAATTAACTTTGTCTACTTCTACTTCAGGTCGTGATTTCCAACGTTTCCCAGAATGCTTTTCAACAACCCCCAGAGAATGGGTGTGTGAACTTGTTGCTTTCAATCAAAGGTGGATAGGAATACACAGGAATAAGAAAAAACACCAAGAGTTTGTATATTTACAACAGATTTTTATCATCAAGTGTGATGCTCTGGAGTTTGGGATCATGCATGTTTTACTGTAAGCAGAACATTAACATGGCAATAGTGCACTATAAATTATCAGCCTCTAAAACAAAGACCACAGTTTGCAAACACAAGTCTAACCCTAATCTCCAAGACCAACAAGATTAAGAAATATTACACAAGCCCTGGGCCCCCACTGTAAACAATTTGTCACACTAATACACTGTGTATGTAGTTTATTGCACATTATTCATGACATGTAAACATATCAGGAAATTCCGAGGGAGAAAATGTCACTTTCGGGTTGAGCTACATAAATCTGTTCGTCATGGAAATTCAGAGGCATTAAGCCTGTAACATCAGTCTTTCTTCTCATTTATATAAAGGGGATTTTACATGAGGGAGGATGTATATTAACACATTTACTAATTTACTGTATCTCAACATGGAGTGTAGTGTATGCACTGTATAATGTATGGAATCTACTGAATGGTAAAGCAAATATTATAAACTAGTACTTACTGCAATACAATGCAATTGATTGTGAACATGCCACTGTCCTTTTATCTGTCCTAAATAAAAAAAAATGACAACTAACTGTGTATTGCTGTATGCTGTATGGTTCCAACTAGCCCAGAGGGAAAACCCAGCATGTGCAATCACACACACACACACACACACACACACGCAGAGTGAGGCAGTAGATCTGAAACCAATTAAGTGTGCTACTGCCACATCCGCATGTTACTCGGCCAGACCCGCCAACTCCTCCTCTCAGTACACTATAAGATAGGCAAAGGAGACACTGACTCAGGACTGGTTACATAAAGTCATAACAGGACTCTGGGATGAGATCAACACAAAACAGTGGGGAATATTGAGGGGAAAAACAGCAGAAAAACAAGTCCTGTAGAAATTAAACATCAACATCGGAACAATCCCATCCCTGAATATTGGTAGTGGCATTAGTACAGTAAATAGCTTAGTATAGTATAAAACATAGTCTGTATGCTGTGCTATTAATCCACCAACTCCTCCTCCCTTTCCTATAAAAGTCAGCTAAACTCTGCTGCTCTCTGTGATAATTCTGACGCTGGCATTGTTTTTTATGGATACATAAAGCAGTAATATAATAGGGTGATTATGCCGGTCTGTGCAAGCCCAACAGATGTAGCCATTGTATGTAGTAAAGTAGTACTTTTTTTTTTTTTTTTTTTTAACCGCTGCACTTCTGTTGCTTCACCCCTTCGGAGAAAATCAAATTCAACTGTTTTTTCCTCTGGAGTGATTCGGCATCCAGCTGCTTTGGGTTAAAATAAAGCTTATTCAGGTTGACTTTACGACGTTAGAGGAAGAACGGGCTGCAGTGCAAAGCCTAATAGAGGAGAGATGCATGATGTGGGACTTCTGTGATGGCTGCTAATGCACGAACTCCCCTCTGTTCCTTTTCCTCCTGCTCTGTAGCACTCTGGCTGGCTAGAGCCTGCTGCAGTACAGATACACACTGCGTTATAGCTATTGTGTCAAACAGATCTACTATGTGTGACAGCAGGCCCGGCTAAAAAGCTGCTGTACTGTAGATACTGTATGTGACTCCTCTGGTTTACAATGAAACCCTGTCCTTTAGAGTGCCCAGGGAAGGAGAGAGAGCCAGAGAGAGAGAGAGAGAGAGAGAGAGGGAGAGTGCATTTATAACTTCCTGGGGATTCACTGGAGACACACACACAGACATACACACACACACACACACACACACCACAGAGGGTTGATTTCAGCATAGAGAAATGTGCTGACCTGCACTAAGCAGGAGCCAAGAGCAACAAAACACTAAATACAAACGCTCCTCTCTGAGCTGGGTACTTTCCCTTCACTGCTCACACATGTTTAAACAGCGTGCCTGCCCACTCCTGTGTGAGCCTATATGACTGTGTGTGTGTGTGTGTGTGTATGTGTGAGAGAGAGAGAGAAGAGAGAGCGAGAGAGAGAGAGACAGAGTAAAAGAGAGGGGGGTTAGGGGGTGAAGCAAAAGACAAGCAGGATGAAAGTTAGAGTGGAAGAGAAATATCCTACCTTGTTTTCTTTATTTGCCTCTTTATTCTCTCTCTCTCTCTCTTTCTCTTTCTCTCCCTCTCTCTCTCTAGCTCTCACCTATAGATGAACTGTATATGTCTATAATTCAATCTTTCCCACACCTCTCTCTCTCTCTCTCTCTATCTCTAACCCTACATATTTCTATTAGTCATAATCCATGTCTTACTAACCCCCCTCCAATTCCTCTACTATGACTATCCCAGATGTTACTGTAACAGAAGGTTAATGAACAACTCAGTTCCCTGCAGCGGTGGGAAAGCCCCTCCACCCCCCCACCCCCCCACCCCTCCACTATGAACTCCACCTTTTATTACAACAGATTCAGGCAGAGGAAAACATTCGGTGGTAAAACATAAACACCACAGTCTGTCTCTCCCTGTTCTCTATTGTCATCGATTTTTTAGTATTTCACAGTTGCACCGCTGTTCCTGTTGTTAGAGAATGGTATTTCTTTTACAAGAAAGGTACATTGCTGCTAGTTTCGGAACATTTATCGAAGCAATATCGAGAGGGCTCGAATCCCAGGACCGGCTGTGAAAATGCGGGTGGGGAAAATGAATGAGTAACACTCCCCCCCTCCATCAACAACTACAGTCGAGGAGCCCTTGAGCAAGGCATTTAACCCCTAACTGCTGCAGTAGAGCTGCTCAGTGTCCACCAGTAGAAGACTGTGGTTGTACTGGGCAGATTCCAGGTTTGAATGTGTTGGGCGTTGCTGGAAAAGAGCAAGCATACTCACTAGATTTTCCCTAGATAAATAAAATGGTTCAAATAAAAAAAAAGAGTTGCAAAACAGGAAACTGTCAAGTTATGAGTATCAGAAACTAACACCATGTGTCATTGCTTTGTTTATATCCCCACCTTTCATACATACACATTTACGCATTTGCCAACTTGTACACACACAAATACAGCTCAGAGTGTATGAGGCTGAACTGAACTGAGCTGCTCTACGCCGCCTCCTACACATCTACCTAGAAGCAGGGGATCTGTTGGGAAGCACTATTTGTTTTTGCAGTGCAAAAACACCGCAGCATGACCGCTTGGCACCAAACATGGAGACAAAAGTTTAAAAAATGATCTCATGGATTACCACTTTAAGAATGATAGTGGCAAAAAATCTGCACTGAAATGAAAACAGAGTGGGTGTATTCTCCTGGGGTGCCTCCATGGGACTTTTAGAAATTCAGAATCAGCACTATTTTTGCAAAACATCCAAGGAGCGAGACGTGCAGTTGCTGAAGCCTCTTCTGACTGCGCCTCAGTCTTGACTTTCACACCGCACACAACTGTGCCAGAGATGGGCGATTACAGACATCAGTCAAACAGAGTTCAACACATTCAGACTGAGTGAGAAAGAACTAGCTCTACATCCTGAGGATCAGTGTTACTAGGGCATTGATCAAAACTTCCTTGCACTATAATCATCTGCCCTCTCACCTCTATCTGTACCTGTCACCAATAGCCTATGCCTTTTTTGCCACCCCCAGGGCTTTCAGGTGACATAACACACCCTCTGGCATTTCTAAATGTATAACTTGGCCCAGTGCTGTATATTTAGACATTATTTGTACAATCAATTCTCCAACAGACCTCCATTATGGCACCGAATGTAGCTAGGAGGTTTGTTACGCAACTGCAAACCTCAAACCAATTTACCTTCAATAGGGGATTCACAATGAATTATGAATACTGCAAAATCACCAGAGGGGAAGTGAGACATCAAGTCATTTGCATTTACTTAGACTCCATGTACCTGTTTACATGGCTCCCAAGAACTTAGCGATAGTGGATGTAACGGTGAAACAATGGGACTGACCGAAACTGGTCAATCAACACTTTCTCACTCTAATTCCTTTTCTTAAATAAACCCCTTCTACCTCTATGCTGTACTTTTATTTCTCTAGAAATTGAAGCTTATTCTACTGTTGCACTCACTGTGGATAAGAGCATCAGCTTAACACCTAAAATGTAAACTATAAAAGAACTCAATTTTGCATCGACACGCAAGCACAAGTAAACTGAGTCTATCGCTCCGTACCTTGTGCCAGCATGAGCAGTGTGTGTGGCAGGGTTGGCAGGCCGACAGGGGCAGGTAGGCAGCGTTGGCGTCAGGTAGGCTGCAGGCGGCGGGGGACAGCGAGGCCAGAGGTAGGGACACGGTCTGGTGGTGATGGTGATGATGATGCTGAGCGTAACAGACGGCGGTGCGATCCCCGCCAGGCCCCGCTCCCTGAGCCTCTCCTCCTCCTCCTCCTCCTCCTCCACCTCCGCTGCTCACCTGGAGCAGCCAACATGTTCAGTGAGAGGCTGGAAGAAGCTGCGAATGTAACTACTGTGCATGGAGACAGTGTTATTTGGAAGCTATATCTAAAAAATGGTCACATCAGGGGGGCGTTCAGAATCAATGCTCCCATTATCACACTGACCAAATAATAATAACTAATCAGTCAGTCATTGCTCCACTTTGGTCCCCATACATTTTGTGGATATAAGCAGGTTTGGAAGTTTTGGTGGCAATATTTCGGCTCAACAACTATGCTGGGAGAGTCCTGAATGTGATGCTGAACCTCTCACACACTAAAGGATATGGGTGATGGATGCATGCCGAAAATGGAATTATTAATCACTGAATCAAAGATCATGTATTTTGTCTTATAATGTATGTATTAGAGAGAGCAAGCACTCTTTTTGTCACTGAATTACATTTCTTTAATTGGACCTCATGATGCATTCCTGGTGGCTCTCATTCTACACTGCAGGGAGCTTTCACCTGCGAGCATGTAATTTACTTTGTTCACAGATGAATAACACTCGCCTGCAGTCTGCTCTTTTTAAGCAGGCAGCCTTTCATTGAGTTGGAAGTCTCCCCTGTAATTTGTTGTTCAGGTAACATGTCACTGTGCTGCGCTCGTATGTAACATGTTTCACCTGCTGACAATAGGTTAACAATTACTGTTTAGGAATAACCTGAAATTATGTCACCTGCTTATAGGATATTTTCTTTGAAATTCTGTGAAATTCTCACCTGCTGATTTGGGGGGAAAGGTGGTAATAACTGAGGAACACACTGCATAAGTCCCTTTCATTGTGCAGGACTGTTACCTGATATAGTCTGTGTCTAACCTGTGTTCCTTATTGAACAGGTGTGGTGGCACCTGACTATAGAGGAATTTAGAGAAGATATGACATTTGTTTAAATAAAGATCTCAATGCCAAATGGTCTAAATGTTCTCTATGTGGCATTTCTATACTTCCAAGAAAAACATTTCTGAAGGTATACTCTAGCCTGTTTTGCTAAACTTTTATCAATTATCATAATTCAATTATTTCACCAATAGTAGAATGGGTATCTGAACTGCATAAAATGCCCATTTTGACTCATATTCTTATTTTCTTTACAAGTGAAAAATAATCTAGCCAGTGTTGTGAGATAATTCCACTTGTTTGCATTTTCTAGAAATAAGTGTCAATATCTTGCAACAAGGCAGAGCAAGGAAGTTCACTCCACTAGTATCAAGAAAATGACATCTGATCCAAGGAATCATGTGTCATCTTGCATGGAAACAAGTGAAATTATCTCACCTCACTGCAGATATAAAGAGTCAACACTAGATTAAATTACTATTTAAAATGTTTTTTGCAGTGTGACAGAGCTCCTGCCTGAAGCCCTGGTCAAGGCAGGTAACCCACATGTCAGATCTGGACTTCCACCTGTAGCCCCCTCTGCTGCCCCTCTCACCTGCAGGATGTCCTGGATCTGGCTGAGCTCCTGCCTCAGCACCTGCTTCTGGTGGAAGCTGAAGGCCGGGTGGTTAGAGGCCATGGTGAACAGCAGCAGAAACTGCTCCTCGGTCCGCCCGTCGCTCAGCGGCAGGCCGTAGTTGTTGATGACCGTGTCGATGTGCGTCAGGGTCCGGTACAGGACCCCCGCTGCCTCCCGGTTGTCAGAGCCGAGCAGGGCGAGGGAGACCAGCAGCTTGCTGCGCACCACCTCGTCCGTGATGTTGGTGAGCCCCGACAGGTCGGCGGGGTTGTTGGCTTTGATCTCCGCATCCCGGAGAGAGTGGTAGTCCTTGCGGGCCAAGTCCTCCAGGCAGGAGCCGAGGAAGCGCAGCTCGATGGGGACGCAGAGGTCCAGCAGGCCGCAGAGGAAGTCCGCTCTCTGGGCTGAGGTGAGGGAGGAGAACCAGCGGTACACCCCCTCCCTCTGGACCCAGCTCCGGCTCTCCACCATCCTCACACATCAACTCTGCTGGCCGCTCGGGAGGTGGGACCAACAGGCCTGTACGGGCTGGACAACACCTCTGAAACACAGCAAGATACCTGGACTGGTGTTTTGACTCAAAGTAAACTTCACAACAAAGGGAGCGCGCGCGTGTCTGTGTGTATGTGCGTAATTGCGCACGCGTACGTGTGTGCTGCTACTCTCGAGTGGCCATAAAGTCAGGGGCTAATTTGTCAACTTTGACTTAAGTCAGTGACGGTGGCCGTTTCCAAGCCAACCAGTCTCAATGTTTGCATCCACGCGCATCGACCATAAAAGTGAAATGTAACAAGCGACAGCCGTTCCCTTTGTTGGCGGTCCAGCGGCGACAGCGCAGCAGGCCTTTCCGATCCATAATGTTTTCAAGTCGGTCTACGTGCACCAAAGTGTGCTGGTTTGTGTTCACCACGCAGCGCGGCAGGCACGAGCCCCTCGGCCAGCCGGACTGTGCTCTTGCCCCACGTCAGAGGCTGGTGGCGAAGAAACGTCCACGGTCTTTCCAGAAAAGGCAGAGCGGATTAAAACGCACCGTCCCATTCAAGGAGACACTTAACCATTCGGACACTTTGTGTGAACCGTGCCGCCCCGCTCTCCAGTCCCACACGGTAGAAAAAGCCCTTCCTGTAGAGTTGCTCCTCAGTCCTCATGGTTTCGCAGAACTTGTGAGGGACCGTCGGCAGTCAAGCACAGCCACCAAGTCCCTGCTAGCACCGCTGTGTTGGGGTTAAAGTTTAAAAAACAAAACTAGTGTGGCCTAAGCTAGTGCTACTGCCATTGGAAATAACGTTATAACATTTCTTTGACATTACCTCATCAAGAGCCACGGCGGGAAAAAATAACACTGGTGATAATGGAGTGTTTGTTCAATGTCTATAAATTAATTTAGTGCAAAACGTAGTCATACGCCCCCTGCATTCTGCCATGAGTCCTGAAATCGAGAAAAACAGCTGTGTATAACATTATCCCAACTCTGGCAGCAAAGCCAGCCCACCGTCCACAAACACCTGCTCTGATTGGATGCCAGTCCTGTCTGTATCCACGGCCTCTCCTGTGATTGGTCCAGAGGAATATCCGCTGCCCTACTATTTCACATCTTTTTCTCATGCGCTCATACATATCTCAGCTTAGTTACTGGAGCTTTAAAGCGCCCGTTACACTATTTACACTGATGCTTTATTATTTATTTATCGTAATAGTCTCATCAGTAGGAAGAAACACCCAGGGTTAACTTTGCTTCCTGGTCAGACTCATAGAAAAGAGGGCGACTGGCATCATGTAGGAAATACAGTTAGTCCATCTCTTAAGAAAAAGAACTATAAGAATCCAATAATAATTTTTAAAAGGACAGCAACACTTTAAAATATACAGGAAGCTACTATAAGTCCAAAACAATACGTACCACCGAAAAATCCTATAGTAATAAAAGTAGCACAAAGTACGCTAAGGTCACTATAAACTCAATATTGGCTATCACAATTACACTATGAGTTTCTATAAGAATATTTTACATACTATAGGAGATTGTAGTAGGAAAATCTAACTATAAACTTACGTGTGAGGACCACAAACGTGCTATAAATTATAATAATATAAGGAACTATAAGTTCCTGTAGGAATATTATAGTGGATGAATATTATTATTATTATTATATTAGGAATATCAGGCTATAGGGATTTTTAGTTAGGTATGAAAGACATTTTGATGTAATTTCATGATACTACTGCAAATGTCCTATATGCGCCTCATGCAGGTATAATAACCATATTCTCTAACCCTTATGCTGCTAAAAGCCTTTCGAAATCTGGAAATCTATTAGTGTTTCCTATTGAAAGTAGCCTATATTTTTTCACAATTGTCCCCCAGAGATTAAGTCCATTTGTGTTGAACTGTCACATGGGAATATACTATAAACCTTTTGACTGTTTTACAGCAGTCCCTCAGTGCTGCTGCTCTGTAGTTCATGTGTAAGGCCAGAAGATGGCGCCATTGGACCAGGATTTTTAAGGTGGACTTTGGGATGTGGTGTATCCATCACAAGACCTGACCATGCACTCTGGCATGATGAGAACATGACAGTATGAAAATGACTGTGAGTAATTTAAGCCTGTATTTTGAATGGAAGAGTTTTATTTTTACTGTAACATTTCTTTCCCCTTCCCTCTTTGTTTTTCCCCGCCCGTCTGTTTTCTTGTTTTCTGTTTTCACTCTCCTCCATCCAAACAGCTCTCCCTCTCTCCACCCTCCCTCTCTTTGAGAAGATGGGTCTCTAGAGATAAGCCCCGCCCCTTCCGTGCTGACCACGCCCCTCCGGTGACGGAGGAAAGTTCAGTAAAGGTTGCTATAGTAACCATACCCCTCCCTCCCAACCTGGCCTGTACCACTCCCTCTCTGCATCAGGGATGCTCTGTACCACACACACACACACACACACACACACACACACACACACACACACACACAGAAAGAGAGGAAAAAGCAAGACAGAGACACAAAGAAACAGGGGGATTAAAAAACCACAAGAGCCAAGAGTTGTTTTCTTTCAAACACTTTCATTATTTTCTCCACATAACTCAAAAACAAAACAGAGTAACTCCCAGAAACATAAAGAAAGAAAGAAAGAAAGAAAGAAAGAAAGAAAGAAAGAAAGAGAAAGAAAGAAAGGAGAGTAAAACTATAGAGAGAGAGCTGGGCATGCTGTAGCATGCTGCGGACTAACGGGGTGGCGCAGGGCATCGTCACCAGGCTGACGGCATACAGCAGAGTTTCTCAAACCTTTTCCGTCTGGGACCCAAATGGAAATCGAAACGTATTGTTCTGCCTCTTGGGGGGTGCAGGCACGTTACAAAATGTACTGTTGTCATGTGGGGGGGGGGGGGGGGGGGGGGGGAACACCAGAGACGAGCCCACAGCTATGAAGTTTGGGTTCCGATCCGTAGTTTCAGCGATGCCGTCGGACAGAGAAAACAACAGCGGTTCCTGCTCCTGCAAGTTGTTACCGATGGCAACAGACTCAGCCATCCCATCACGTGGGAGGACTCACACACACACACACACACACACATGAACATTAATGTACACACACACACACACACACGCAGCGGCTGGTCTGCAAGATGGGGATGGAGACAAAGAATTCAAATCTTCCTCTTCTCTCTCACACAGTAGAAACACCCAGAATCTTCACCCAACTATAAAAATAGACAAATTATTATAAGTGTTTATGACTGTGTGTTAGCCTGCCTGTCAATGAGGGAGCTGGGATAAGTGGAGGAGAGGCTGAGGAAGGTAAAGCCCGGCCTTGACTGCTACACTCCAGTCGCCTTGGATCATCCCATCAAAACCCTTTCCAATACTTTGATCGTTCCGTTTCGTCCCACAAGGGCTTTTTAATCGGTGTCATTTACTCAGACAAGATCAATGTGCGAAAGGAGCTCGGACCCTGCTGCTGTTTCACCCCGGGGCCTTGTGTGTTTCGGCGTCTCACCCAGATTCCGCCCCTAACCTGAAACTTAACCCGTCGCATGTTTTTCCCGAAGCCTTTTTTCCGAAGCCTTCAGAGTCGACACACAACTAAGATATACATACGCATGCATTTCTGTACTGTTATCAATTTTTGCGCTACAAAAACAAGGCAGGTGGCGATTGTTATTTTGTTTTGTTGTTGTTGTTTTTTTCAGACGTCTTGCAAATACGGTATAGCTAAAAAAAAAAATGTTGTCGCAGTCTTCGTAAGTTAAGTTTCGGGAGAGGCGGCTGGAGAGAGACGCGTTTGACTCAATGGTAAAACAGCAGGTAATAGTTGCTCTAAGTCAGGGCCAGGATACATTAGTGACAGTTTGAGGCAAGTGCAGATGGACGAACATCGATTTATCAATATACTTTTGTCTTGAGAGAGAGAGGGAGAGAGGGAGAGAGAGGGAGGGAGAGAGAGATAGAGAGAGAGAGGGAGAGAGAGAGAGAGCACAGCTGTCAGCAGGTGGTAGTGGGCTAGATGTGGATGAGCAGTGACTGGGTGTCCTCATGAGATCCTCTTGTAAAGTTCATCAACAGCGTGAAAGGCCACTGTGCTACTGGGAGACCACACACACACACACACACACGCAGAGTTGCCGGGAAGGACATCGCGGGTTGATACAGATACAAACGCGCTCACACACACGGCACAAAAAGTCACTAACACTCCCACACACACATGCACTCATTTGCTCACCCACTTACACTCCCCCACACACACACCCACACACACTCTCTCACTCTCTGCTTGAGATGAAGGATGAGAGGAGACAGCAGGGAGGAGGAGGGGAGAGGAGGGATGGATGGACATGGATGAGAGAGCGATGGGATGGAAGCAATGTGTGTGTTTGTGTGTGTGTAGGGTGGAAGGTCTGAGTCTGTCTCGTCTAACAGAACACACACGCACACACACACACACTCCGCCATCAGTAACAACACCCGGGCAGGCGGAGGAACCAAAAGGCAGGAATCATAAAGAGAAGTGGAGGGGCGGGAGGGTTACAAAAGAAAGAATATATCCACCAACGTATTGTACATGAGAGAAAAATGTTAATAAAGTTAATAAATAAATTAGAAGTTACAAATCTGTCGAAAACTATGATTTGAAGATGAAAAAGTCTGTCTGGTCAGTCCTCTCTGCAGACAGTGGAAGCAGACATCTCGCTGTAACGCCAGCTGCATCGCTCCTGGCCTGGTTAGCAGACCAGTTCAGCCCAGTTTGGACTGGTTTAGCCCACTTTAGTCTAGGTTTGAACTATTTAAAGCTCACTTAAAGTCCAATTAGCCCCCTGCAGTCCAGTCATCTGGACTGGTTTACCCCCTCTTTCGTCCACTTCTTTGGGACTAGGCATTTGAAACATCCTTCATACGACGGCTGGGCCAAGCTTAGCCTGGGTTGGCCCACTTGCTAGCCCAGTTGGAGGCCCACATGTGGCTGGGCGGACTGTGCTGTAAGCCCTCCTTGGTCCTAGTTTTGGCGCAGTCCTCTTGCCAGGAGCACGAAGGGGCAGCAGATTCACCGTAATACTCATATGAATGTTATAGTTGTTGTAGCATAGATAGGCTGACTCGGAAAGCAGTGCTGTCTTTAAATAAAAAAGTGGATAAACAAAATAGCCACTCCGATGTTGAGCAGAATCACCATGACGACCAGGATGGAGCTGTAGGCCTGCGTAGGAGAGAGGGAGAGAGGGAGAGAGAGGGAGAGAGAGAGAGAGAGAAAGGGAAAGTGTCAAGATCACACACATGCGCATGTTTTGACACAGCTGCACATTACATGCACACACACACATATGTACCATCATTAATATTCATCCATCCACCTGTCCAGTCAAACCAAGACACAACAGTCTTTGGACTCACTCTCATCTTTTGATATGATATCCATATGAAATAGTTGATGAATAAAGGATTCATCTGACTTAACTAACTAAATGAACTTAACTTCAATTGAAGCATGTTGAAGGAAGCTCCTTTATAGATTGAGAAAATGACATTTTGGAGATGTGAGGTTTTTACCCGACAACAGTGATATGCTCCTGTATTGAATAATGTGGATATTGGTTTTACTGATACTGTCTGCTAAGCTACTGACCTTGCTACTTAGAGTTAGCCTCTGCCACAGTGTGGTTGAGGTTCTATTCAGGTGTATGAAGTAGATCAACCTCTTCCTCTAAGGCATATGGAGCCTTTACTTGTATACAATGGCGGGGTCACAGTACATGCACCTCTTCTTTAGCAGTATACTCACCCACCCCCTCAACCTGCACTGTGGCAATGCACTGCCTGCATCACTCTTTCTTTATCTGTTTTGTATTCTGTCAGCAACTTATGGCAACATGAGATTACAGTACACACAATAGAAATGGGAAAAGTGATGAAAAAGGGCCATTTTTTGGAGAGACAGAATCCTTCAGCAATGACAACACAAATAAGTCCTGGATAAAAAGCTGTGAAATCACGACTGATTTTACTGCAGTGATTGAGAAGCAATTTGTATTTTTAAATAAATAACACCATGCTTTATTGATCCCCATAGGGAAATTCTCTTCTTGCCCCCTAATCAGGGAGGTCAGAGGTCAGGGTCAGTTATAGAGCAGCTGGTAGGGATTCAGTGTGTTGCTCAAGGACACTTCAGCAGGGCGGATGCTTGTTTCTTGCCTGCCTCCCTACTCACTATGACACCCTGCCACCTACAATAGTAGATCAGGAAAAGCGAGATGCTTGCTGACAGGAGGGGCTTGAACCCGGGTCATGTGGTTCGTGGGTGGTCTTTCCAACCAGCTTGCCACCCTGCGTGAACATGTGCAAGTAAATCAGCCTCTCTTACTATCTCAGCCCAGCTTAGCATCAGAAACAGCATATCTAACTACGCCATCATGGATACAGCACTTTCCTAACTCTCACTTTATTAAAATACATCTCGGCCATACGATATTTGCAAGGATTTATCAACAGAAGCGGTGCAAATGGAGCTATAGTTTTAATGAGCTCTAACTGTAAAATCATTTTAACAATAGCTGCAGTGGGAGAGGGGAAATGGGACTCGGAGTAACACTAGGCAGCATTATTAAGCAGCATTAGAGCAACATTGTTGTAAATGAATCTGTCCAGAGTGGCTGCTAACAAGGCGGCTGCTGATCAACCCGGTGAAAGGCTTATCACAGATCTGTGTCAGAGATGATTAGCGGACCAGAGGTGGACGAAAGCCTCCGATCACCCGCCTTTTCTGCCTTTGTTCAGCCAAGATCACCGGACTGAGAAAAACTTTGTCTTCTATGGTTCTATGGGTTAAGTGCCTTTGGAAGGGGGGGGGGGCTCTGTGAAAACAAAGCACCCCGAGGACCTGCGTTAACATCAGGGTTCAAAGTGAGGGGGAACCAGAGGTGATGCCATTCCCCCTTCAGCAGAAATGATCGTATGAATCTCTCTTGTGAGCTCAATATTTTTTAGGGGAAAACATATGGAGGAACAGCAGTTTACCTGCCCACCACTCCCAGTGATAAATCTTCAGCGCATCTCCCACTGCGCTCATTTATTTCGTTAACTGTCTGTTTTACAGCAGTAATTATTACTCTATTTTACCCTTTAAGTAGCGCATTAACTCACCTGAGTGACCTGAAAAACAAACTCTGAAACTGTTTCTACGTACGAAGCGCTTTCTCAACCCGAATCCTTAAGTAAGCCTCAATGAATCTGCAGACTTGCCAATGAAAATGCAGGGCTCACTGCTTATTTACTATGCAGAAAACTCAACAGAGGCTGTTTATCCTTAATGCTGTTGGTGTAGAACGCTCCAGTGTGGAAGAATGAGCGCTGAAAACGCCTCAAAAAAAGAAACATAGTAAGTCTGTGGTAGTTTATATTGGAAGAGCTGTGGCCTTGTATGGCATAGAGGCTGTGTGTGTGTGTGTGTGTGTGTGTGTGTGTGTGTGTGTGTGTCTGCATGTATCAGTGTGTACAATATTTGCATGTGTGTGTGTATTTATATGCATGTTTGTGTGTGAGCTTGTATGTACATATATATGATTACATGGGTGTATTTGTATCCATAAATGTTTGTTCATGTACTGTATGTATGCATGCATGTATATTCACGCATGTGTGAATGTTTCCACGCATGCATACAGCCGTGCATGTGTGTGTGTGTGTGTGTGTTGGAGCAGTCACAGTGCTCCCATGGTGTTAGCAGCGCTCCCTGTGTATATTTATCCGAGTGTGATAGTATCTGTGTATGCTGTGAACCTGTCTTACACAAATCTCACTTGCTTCTCTGCGGCTGCAAACATCCATCCCCCCCCCCACACACACACACACACACACACACACACACCACCCCCTCCGCCCTCCCTCCCCCAGCCGCTGACATACGCCCACCGATTGGCTGCCGTTGGAGCAAGGCATAAGCTGTTCCCTAGCAACAGAGCGCCGGTTAACCAATAGGGGGCCTCCTGTGAGGAAGGGGCTACTTTGCCAATCTGCTGTTACTAAGGTGCGGAGAGGACCGCTGGGGTTCTCTCTCCCTCTCTCTCTGTATCTGTGTGTGTGTGTGTGTGTGTGTGTGTGTGTGTGTGTGTGTGTTATCATGTAATAGGTAGCAGCAGCCACCGAACTACTAAATAACCAACTTCACTTCATTCACTGCGCCAGAGTCATCACACTACTACTGACAAATTTGTATTGAAGTGAGCAAGTGGTGTGAGGGGGGGGAGAACTGTGCTTCACAGTTTACACACAAGTAGAGTGAGAGCGAGCGAGAGAGAGAGAGAGAGAGAGAGAGAGAGAGAGAGAGAGTGTATTCACAATGTGCACGGTGCATGTCTGTAGCGTACGATGTGTGGTTGTAACTTGCAGCTGATGTTCCAGTTGGTTTCATTAGCTAATGCTGCCACTGTATTATCATCCTGGATTAGTGAGGCCGGGGCCGTCCACCAGCACTAAAGTCAAGACGCAGCCAAAAAAAACATTATTATAACGGCGTAATCCCCCGCAACGCTCGCCCATAGCACAAAAAAATCTTCCTTTATTTCACAAGGTTAAACCTCGTGCCTCTCCCCCCCAGGATTATCTTAATATGCGGGATAACATTGTGTTATGTCATTGGGGATGGGATGTATCCTCATGACAGTGGGCAACAAATCCTTTTAGTCAAATCAATGTGTGGCGGTGACATGACAGTTGTGACGGATGCAGCGTACAGCTGCTGTCCGCCGCAATACTGAGGCCAAGCACAGCTGTATAGAGGTTTAAACAGCTGGACTTTAATAGGAAGTTTATATATCTGTGTTTTATGTTTCTTTTAACATGCTGGTGGTACGCATGGGGCTGAAATTAGCCAAAATATAAAGTTTAGTGGTGACTGGTCTGTAAAATAATGGCTCATCCAATCCATCTGTATTTGTTTAGTTACTAAGCCATTAGACTGAAGCTGAACCAGAACAAATGAAAACATAAAGAGAACATGCATGCAAAATATGCTGACTCGCCGTTTTCCCCTGCATGTACAAATGCTTTCAATACAAATTTGTCAGCATATTGTTTGATAGGGCAAATGAGGGTGTTCATCACTGTCATTGAAAATCTGATCTTGCAAAGGTCATATATTTGAGACACACTGTGATACTGATACCAACTAGACTGTTAAACCGGTAATGATCAGGGACAATTCTGATGTCCTTGGGTTTTGAATTATATCTCACCATGAGATCATATCATATCGCCTCCCCACTCACTACACCACCCTGCCACCCACAGCAGTAGATCAGGAAAACCATTTAGTCCTCCAGAAAGTGTCTAAATGGTTTATTTTTTGATAAACTATTAAATATTCACAGTTACCTCTGACAGAGTATTCTGTTACCTGTGTTTTCAGCTTTCAATAGGCTCATGTTCATAACAGTCGTGTGGCTGCAAGGGATAAGTGTTTGAATTTTTGAAAATTTGAAGGACTTCATTGTCCAGAAATCACGTAACATAAGATCAGAGAACTAAGTCTTCTTGGTGGCTGGTGGGGCTGGAGGTGGTGAAGAGGTTCAACCGTCGCTGATGAGTCAGAGCGCTTGCTCGCTGCTGTCTAGGACACAGTTTTGTATTTCGCTCTTAAGTTTCAATTTGTACTTCCTGCTGTTTAGGACAGTTTTGTATTTCCATCTCAAGTTTCAATTTGCACTTCTTGTGCAGATTTCCCACCAGCGACCATAGCAGACATCTGAAATCATTTGTGCGTACAGGACGAATTGAAACTAGAAACGCCTAGTCTTGTGACATAAAAATCTTGCCTAGCCTTGTGTTGTATGTGTGTGTTCTACAGAGCTGTACCGGTCAGTGCTGTGTTAGTGGGAGTCTTACCGAGTTGCCTTTGCTCTGCATGAGGCTGTGGTCCTGTTGCTCTGGTGTGATGGGGGAGGACTTCAGAGGGGGGGAGAGGGTGAGGTCCCGTCGTAGAGGCCGCGAATCCATCTTCTCCCCCGGCCGCCCGCTGTCCAGCTTGTGCACCGAGTCTTTACTCCCTTCTTTCCCCTCCCTCCCCTCGCGGTTCTTATGCCTCTGTCTCTGCACGGCGTGCGAGCGCCCCTCTCCGTGAGCGTGCCCGTGCCTCTCCTCCCCATGCCCATGGGGCTTGTGGGTATTGGAGTCTCTGGGCTGAAGCGGCTTCATCTCCATCTCGTAGTTGCTCAGCTTCTCCTCGTCCTGCTCCAGCAGCCGGCCTGCCCGGCCGTGCACGCCCCTGTGCCCGGACGCCGTCCAGGAGGCGGACGAGGACGACTCGGGCCACCTGTCACTCCGGGCCTGTCTGTGATTGGACGAGCCGTGCTCCCGGGACTTGTGATTGGAGGAGCTGTGTTTGTGTCCGTTGGTGCGACCCCCTCCTCTCGACGACGCGCCCCTCCGCTTGTCCTCGCTCCAGCTGTTGGCCCGCGGGTACTCCCCCCCCTTCCCTCCTCCTTCACCTCCCCCACTGCCTCCCTCCATCAGCACCTGGATCTCCGTCTGCCCTCCTCCCCCTCCTCCCCCCTTCTCTCCTCCCTCCCGCACCCTCTCCCCGTGGTCCACGGCGCTCTGCCGGTGGAAGCGGGCGCTCTTGGTGCGCTGGGTGGGCCGGGCGGGGGCGGGCGGGGTGTGGGGCGGCGAGGAGGAGGGCGGGCTGAGGTCGGGGGTGGCTGGGTCGTTGGACGGGTCGTCGGAGGCCCCGCTCTTCACGTACAGGTCGGGGCTGTCGGCGGTGCCGGCGCTGCTCGACAGGCCCTCGCCCTCCACCTCGCTGGACACCTGGCGCTTCGGACGCTGCACCTCCACACCTGATGGAGAGAAAGACAGAAAGACAGTTGGGGAGGGGGTGAGGGGGAGGCGGAGAGGTTAAGAGGCAGAAAGAGAGCAGGGAACTTACTAGAGACGACACCAAGCTATGAAGTCGTTCCTATGACTGTTAGGGTTACACGGTCATCACTGTTTACTTACTTTACGCTTGCTTAACAGCAGTGACAGCGCAACAACACATCCAACAACAAGTGATATTTACACGCGTGTAATTTAAGTACATGTTACTTTCTGTGGGGAAACAGTGGGGTAGATCATGGCTGAGCCCTGCTGCAAAATGTCAGAGCCGATGTTTGTTGTCATAAAATGTCCCCGCAATAACACACACTGTTGTTTAACTGCGTGAGAAACAGACAGTCGCTGAGAGCAGAAGAGATGGTAAAAGAACAATCGCTGTCATCTCAGGTATCGTGTGTGGGAGTGTACAGTATGTGTCATGTAGTCTGTGTGTAGTGTGTGTGTGTGTGTGTGTGGTGTACAGTGCATGTTGTCGTGGGTTGGCTACCCACAGCGCTTTACAGGTGTGAGCGACAGAGGCAGAAACAAAAAGCTGGAGGGTGGTTGACACTGACCTTTATCACCAGCCTACCCACACACACACACACACACACACTCTCACACACACACACACACACAAACACATGTCTATGTGTGTAGTATGTTCATTCATGTGTACGCACACGTGTCGATGCATGTATGCCTGACTGGATAGGTTTGCGGTTTTCTATGCACATGGGTATTTTACATGTGTAGCGTACTCGCAGTGTGTGTGTGAGTTGTGATTTCGGGGTGTGTGTTTCATATCCACTGTTGTTGGGTGTAGGAAGGAGCGGGGCGCTTCTTGGCAGTGTGTGTGTGTGTGTGTATTTGTGTAATTATATGTGTGTGTGTTTCCTTCTCTGCACTGGTGCTTTCTGCATTTGTTTGGCACCCATCATTTCCTGGGTAATAGAAAGGAGGGGAAACGCAGCCGCTTGGCAGTGTGTGTGTGTGTGTGTGTGTGTGTGTGTCTGTGTGTGTGTGTGTGTGTGTGTGTGTTGCCCACCGTTTCCCGGGTGCTGGAAGGAAGGGGAGAACTGCTTGGCGGTGACCCGGGCCATGCGACTCTCCTCCTGGGCTTTCTGCGCTGCTCCTACCGCCGCCTCTGCTTTACCCTGTGCATGGGCCGTCCTGACAGGCAGAGAACAGAACAGAACATTCAACAGGATGGAAATAGATATCAAGAATCCAAATTTTGCCTCAAACATATCGCAAAGTAAGAGATTAAAATAGTGGGAGAAAGTACAATCATTTGCTGTAGTGTCCAAAACAAATTTCTTTTAGAACAAAATAGGTTGAAGAGCATTGAGGAGTTGAATAGAATAGAATAGAATAGAATAGAATAGAATAGAATAGTCCAAACATAGCTGAATTAACAGTTACTGACCTAAGGAATGATTAAGAAAAGGTGATCAATATTAAATGTTTTGACATTAGGTATAGATACTGCACATTAGCAGCTGGCAAGTGAACCCAGGATTAAGAATGGCTTTTATTAGAATATACTGTATATACCAGTATATCTTGATATATGTTGTTGTTATTGCAACTGTAATTGTTTATCTTTTTTGCAATAAGCAATAAGGCTCGACAATGAATTTTCATTGTTTTTACAATTTTCTCACTACGGAGGCAATTTTCTAGCTCTGTGGGGCCACTGCAGGTTAAATGAATATAAAGAAAACACTTGGCTGCCATATATTGCACGGGTAGTTTCAGCCAAGCAATCTGATTGGTCAAAGAGACACAGTCCAACCATGGCGATTCTATATTTTCTCCTTTTTTTTATTCTTATGTATGTATAACACTTTGGAGAAAACCTTTCAGACAGTACACATGCATTGGTAACTGCTGTGTAAAAGACACAGCTTCAATCACATCTGATTTATCTCTGCTACTGCGTCCTGCTATGGCTGACAAATCTCATTATAAAAGACACCTGACCCACAGAGGGTGAGACACCCACACACACACACAAGACCACGAACAACATATGGACATCAATAGATTACATGATACTTCACTTAGTGGCTATGGAGAGGATGCTTTCTATGGAGCTGCAGTACATACAATGATATAGTATGTGTATAATCTGTTGACACACACTGTAAGCTTCTGCCTGGAAATCAATTTATTATCACACACACACATAATTCATCCCTCTGCCTCTGTGCGCCCTCCTTTCACACCGCCTTCCTCTTCCTAACTGCTCCTTTACAAATCCCCTTCTTCATATCTCTCTTGCTCTCCCTTTTATTTCCCCCCGTTTTCCTTTCTGTCTCTCCCTAATTGCTCTTTCCTCTCCATCACAATCCCCCTTTTCATCTGTCTCCGTCTCTCTCGCCCCTCTCTCTTTCTTTCTCTCTGTCTCGCTATATCAAATGGATCTTTTCTCTCAATTACAACCCCCTTCTCACCTTCGTCTCTTTCTATCGTTCCATCTGCCTATCTCTCTCTGTCTTTAGAAGGGCTCTCTACTCATGTACAATAGCCTCTCCATCCCTCCCTCCCTCCCTCCCTCCCACCCACCCTCTGCCTCTCTCTGGGCAGTAACAGTCTTGATGCAGTGTAGCATGTCGATGCCTATTGATTTTTTCCTCTCTGCCTCTCGGTTTCTCTTTGCCCCTCTCTGCACTCTCTGCCAGCGCCGCTATGCCAGGCCCACAGCATACTCAACACCGCTATGTGTGTGTGTGTGTGAGAGAGTGTTGTTGGTGGAGGAGGTGAGGGAGCCACTGAAGGAGAGAGAAGAGGAATATCTTACCGTTTCACATGCCATAATCGCATGTACATGGATAAATTCTCTCAAAACACACATGCAGCCTCACGTTCACGCGGTTTTAACGTCATGAACACGCCGCCTCCCGTGCAAACACACACTCCTGCTAATCTCGCACAACCTGCTCTCACCTTGGTGCGTGCGCAAAGACACGAGAGACTCCCTTAATCTCTCTCTCTCTCTCTCCCTCTCTCATCCTTGCCTCTGTTACTTCCTGTCCCACTCCTGCCTCCTGCCCTCCACCCAGAACAACCTGTTTCTAGCTGGATGAATCGACTGCCTGGAGAGAAAAGCTGCCTTGTTCAAAGAGGGCTTGATTATACAACATAACATCCTGTCCAAAAGAAGAGGAAGAAAGAGTCGGGGTCTGGGGGGGGGGGGGGGGGGGGGGGGGGGGACAGAGAAAGGAAACAGATGTAGAGGTGATGGAGGAAGGAGGGGAAAAAGTGGGTGAGGGTGTAATGGAGAATGGAGATTGAAAAGGAAGAAAGAAGACGGAGTTAAAGGTGCGATGTGTAGCAATTTAACAAGAAGTCATTCATTTTGGTTTATTAGTATAATTACCATAACCAAACAAGATCATTGCTGAGAAGACTGGCAGCCTCTACCAGCCTCTACACTGTATTTCACACTGTGTGCGACCGGGTCGGAGGAGTGAAAGGCCGATGGGAACATCATTTCCAAAATGTAGATCCTCTTCAGTGGAGAGACAGAGCAAACAAAGGAAGGACAAGTAGCGACATCCTTTTTGCAATAGGGTTTATGGGAAATGTGGTCTTACTTTTGAGAAACACTAGCACTGACAACACGGCTGGCGTGAGATAGAGGCTACCAATAATCTTGACCGTCGCCTCATTTGTTTATGGTAATTGTATGAAGGTCTCACAATTAATTTGTTTAAAAATGCTACAGCAGAGGAGGAGGGACGGTGACTGAGGAGGGATATCAAAGCCAAACGGACGAGAGAGAGATATGAAAGGACAGCGAACGCAAGGAGAAGCAAGACAAAGAGAAAGCGATGGGAAGAGAGATACAGAGAGGAAGACAAACAAGGGCACAGAGATGAAAAGAGAGAGAGAGAGAAAGAGAGACAGAGAGAGAGAGAGAGAGCGAGAGAGAGAGTCTAATCCAGGACTGACACACTAAGCTCCTCCATCATCTCTGTCATTAGACTGAACCAGCTGATCATGATGAGGATGATTCATACCTGAGTATCGAACTGAACTTTCCGGTTTGCATCAGTGCTGCGAGTGAGTGTGTGTGTGTGTGTGTGTGTGTTTATTGGGCATTGGGGTTGCTGATGGTTGGAGGTCATGGGGTTGCAATGAATGGTTCCGTCCACAACACACCATGAGTCACTGGTCCGTTCATCTGGTACTAACTAATCACAGGAAGCCTGATGCCACGCCAGTAATATCAGCACATGTGACAGTAATAAACAGGACACGTCAGCCTAGCATCACACACACACACACACACACACACACACACACACACACACAAATCCATAATCTAACATCATCATCTTTCCTGGGAAAAATCCTCTGGCACACAAGTGATGTAAAGTTTGACGTTTCTGGTTTGTTTGGAATTAACAGAAGAAGAACTGTGTAGTTGTCATGAGCAGTGATAGCCACCATGGCTGAACAGACAAAGAAAAGAGAAACTCAAACTGCATCAACAGACAATCTGAGGAAAAAGACTGTAGTCACAGTACTGGACACACTGTTTGATTGACAGCTGATCTCTGGGAAGTGCAGTGTTTTTGACCTATTGGATGCGAAACTTTCCTCTGATACCAGCGCCATGTTAGTTGGAAGACGGTTTCGCTTTGTTCCTCCTTCGCTGCTGCCCAGATTCTGCTCCAGAAAGAGCATCTGCAGCAATTATCCTGCGACTGTGTTTCACCTCTCAAGGTTTCTGTGGGTGTTCCACAAGGAAATACCCTGCTGTTCTGTTCTGGGACAGAGAGAGAGAGAGGGAGGGAGAGGGAGTGATGGAGAGAAAGACACAGAGAGAGAGAGAGAGGCTGTCCTGTCCTGGGCTATGCTGCTGTCTGAATCTGGGTTAGACAGTACCGTGTGTGTGTGTGTGTGTGTGTGTGTGTGAGCCACAGAGATAGAGCTGTAGAGAGCTGGTTTACAGGCCGGTGCTGCAACTGTATTGCACAGATGGGGTCTTAAGGGTTTGGGGTGTAAAGCTGGATTTTCGCCATTATCCTATAGGTAACCTGCACCTGCGACACCTACCTGGAGCGTCCGCACTAAACTTGGCATACATTATATTTTCAAATTCTGTCATTGAGTCTGGGGTTTGGCTGTTTGTCCGACGTTTCTTAAAGGACATGACTATCAAAGTAATGATATCCTCTACTGCATGAACATGTAAATAATAAATCTAGGTAGGTGTAGCATCATCGATACTCTAAGCTAATGCTACGTGAACGCTAGCGTACATGTTCACTACACATACATGAAAGACATTATGCCAGGGATACATGTGTCTGACGCCTGTGTCTCCATTGTAAGTCTATGTAAATTCTTGGCATAATTTAGAGGTTTGGTCCAGACTTACAGATCTTGTTGCGATGCTAGGTAGGTGTTGAAGCTACTGGTGCTCCGGGATAATGGCGAAGATCCCACCCCTCTGCTACTCAAACTGCCTTCATGAAATATTTTCGTTCAAGTACCTTGCGTATAGAGATCTGGGTTTTTCTTTGCTTAAAGCATGAATAAACTGGCACCCTACTTTAAACAAGGACACTCTGTCCCTCCCCAAAAATAATTTTAGGCCCCTCTTGTGCGTGAGCTCCTGCCCTCCAAAATATCCGAGCACGATCCTGCTCAGCAGACAATAGCTGAAGTTTGCATCTCCTGCCTACTACCGCAACATCAGACTGTTTATCTGTCTGCCAGTCTCTCTTCCTTTCTTTGCTTTTTTCTTTCTTTTTAAAAGGAGTACACCAAGTTCTTGGGAGATTGGCCCGTTGGTCAACATACATATTAAGTGATGAAAACATCAACACCAAAATCATCCCAAGTTTCCCTTGTAGATCATTGATTCTGGTGCTCAATGCTAACACTTTAGCATACACTATGTTGAATGATAGTAGGCCACTAGCTCCCAAAAACTTTAAGCTACTTTAAGCTGTGGAAACACTACATGATGGAACAGATTAGAAAAAGTTTGGACACCACACACTTAATAACTGATATTCACAGATTTTTGTCATCTTGCGTTATAGAGGCGCACACACTTGACGACGAGTTGGATTCGAGGATCACACACTTGACAACAAGGTAAAGACGAGGATCACACACTACCCAACTTTTAACACCACACAATCCCAAGCCATGGTGGATATCGCTGCTTATGCTAACTACCCAGTTCTTCTACCCAGTTCTTCTTCTGTTGATTCAAAACAAACTGCTGTGGCTTCTGCTGGAAACACCAGAGGATTTTTCCTAGGAAAGAGCAACCAGACTCCGGGTGTTTAGAACAGCAAATGTAAAAGCTTTCATGAACTGGATATAGGTTGAATCACTGTTGTGTTAGACTGCGATAGAGAGCAGCAAAACTGACATTTCTTTAGATGAAAATATCATAAATTATGACTTTAAACCAAAGCAAAGAGATGGGGATGACGATTGGGAAAAGTAATATGGGAACAGATTAATTTCCTCTCCCTCAAAAATGCATTCATAAATACAGTTCGAGGAGATACATAACGGACATTTTTCAGGCCAAGTCTGAAGGTATTTTCATGTTCACATCTGGGGAAAAAAGGTGTGACTGAGACTTCTCTCTTTGTCTCTTTTTCTCTTGCACGCATGCTGTCGATGTCTGTTTTCCATACAGTCTGTCTCTTGACTTTCTGTTGCATTACCTCCTGTTCTGTACACTCTGTCTCTCCCTCTCTTGTCATTGTGTATGAATTATGCACACAGACACACTTACACACACACACACACAAACACGCACCATTCTGCACACCTCACCTCACTTCACTTAGTGATTTCTAGGACAGTTACACAGTTGTTCGGAAAGACAGAATAACACACAGACAGACAGACAAGCAGGCTGCTCAGGGATAGGAACAGGAGAAATGACTGTCACAAAATGAGACGGAGAGAGACAGACATGTAAACACAGAGAGATGAGGGAAGGCAGACAGACAAGTAAACCAACAGATAGACAAAGAAGTAGACAGTCTAGCAAACAGAGATAATAAAATAATAATAATAGAAACCATATAAGTAAAGAATACAGTCTGAATAAATCATTGCCACATTAATTTTGAGACACTAGTATAAGACCGTCTCCTCTACACTGCATTTTACATTGTGTGCCATCAGGCCAGATTTGGTGGAAAATCTGCTGGATTGCTTTACAGCACAACGGGATATTGCTTTATGGCACAAATCAGGAAGGGGGCGCTGCTCTTCAAGCACAAACGGAGTTTAAGCTTTCAGAGTTTCCGGCAATGGCAGATGGTGGAAGTTAAAGGCCGATGGAAAAATCACTTCCAACATGTTTATCCTCTTCAGTGAAGCGGAAGAGAAAATAAACGCACCTGAAGTGATGCCAGGGAGGGGGTTTATGGGAATGATGTCTTAGTCTTGAGAAACACCAGCACTAACAAAACCACTGGTGTGAGAGATGTTCTAATTTGTTTACAGTAATTATACAAAGGTATCGCAATTAATTTCACAATGATAAATTGATGTTTAAAGTTGGACAGACAGACAGACAGAGACTGTTCAACTGTCACAGCACCAACACACACTTGTGCATGCGTCCCCCTCCTATACAAATCGACATTTGGTGACATAATCATAACAAAGACAGTCAACGTATTGTATATAACAAAGCTAAATCATGATCTATTTCAAGCTTTACACTCAAGTTGTCTCTGACTGACTCAAGCTGCGCAGAAAACCGTCTCTCATGCAGTATGGCCTATGAGGAGCGCCTGTATTTCAGTCATTTTCTGCCATTTACTTTCCAATTTGGAGCCAGCAGGCATCTCAAATGCAGTATTAGGCCTCCTGTACATCAACTACAGTCAAGCCAGGGTGGGAAATGTATCATTTTAGCGCATCATGAGATTTGATTAAAACACACTTCTCCTGTCACTATTTGTCACTATTTGGTAGACTATCAGTACTATCAGTAGCCAAAAACTACTGTGTATGATGTGTACAGTCATATGCAAACAGATAAGAGAGGAGTGGAGCAGGCTACATGCTAGGAACAATACAAAAAACGGTCAATGACGACATTACAGTGGAATTTACCATGGAACCAAAATTCTTCTTTTGTTTTTACAAACGTCAAGGAAAGCGAATGCGGGCATGAATTGACATGGTGACCTATATCAAACCCCCCGTTCAGGAGTGCCTGTCCCGTGGCAGTCCATTGACTTGTTTACTTCTGCAAAATGTGACTCAACCCTCTAAATCATGAGCGCTTGGTCATGAATTACAGTCGGGGAGAGAGGTGGATGCGTTTGCTCCGATTGAAAATTAATAAGCATCAACAAAAAAAGTTGATTTTCTCTAGGAAATGGTTCATTTATGTTTGAGTTAAACTCCGAGCCGAGATAGAATACACATTTACTATTCCTGTGATCTTACTCAGTTTAAAAAAGGTCAGTGAACATAAACAACTTTCTCTCCCAAAGCTAGAGAGCAGAGAACCGAGGCTCTAATATATTAAGCCATCAAGAGCTGGAGCTGCTCTATTAACTATGAATTGGAGGTTGATTTTGCAGGCTTATAAAAGGTTTGTTTGAGGCTTTACATCCAAACAAGCTCTGTGTCACTGTAGTAATATCTACTATGAGCCAAAATGCACCCATATCTCAGAGAAAATCACCCTGGGGAGGGTTATAGTGTTCACAAGGCCAGTCTCCCATTCACTGTCAGTGGAACTGCTCAGATCGCTTTGGCTCTCTTGTCTCCAGCTTTGGGACAGGCTTTTTCATGTTAAGCTAGCAAACAACACTTCTCATGGTCATCAAAATACCATGGAAATGTTGCTTCATGGTGGATTTTCCCTTTGTGTTCATTGCTCAAGAGGAAAGCCAAAAAATCAACAATCTGATCAGCACATACATGTATGTGCACAATAGTTAAAAGCATACTCAGAGCCAAGGCCTTCAACATGAAATTATGAAAAATTCAGGATGAACGCATTTGAGCCTCCCCATTGTTTTGGAATACTGGAGCCTGTGCAGGTACACTTTGTTACCAAAATATCAGTAAATTATTAGTTAGGTTGGGACAAACTTCACCAAAGCAAAGGTGTATTGCCAAAAAATAGTTAGAAAATCTTTTTGTAGAAACAAACAGTTGAAAGAGCAGCTTGCCACACACATCAATCGTAAACACATTTTGATTTTGAGCCCTCTCCCCAAACAGCAGTAACCTGAATTGGGTAAACCTGAGTTTATAAGGCTGACATGAATCTTTGTGACATAAATTCACAGTATAGGCTACATCATTGTAAGTAGTGTCAAACTGGTGTAAATTACATGGGGATAGGGTCTCGCAAGCACTTAAAAAAAGGGGAAAATTATGTTTTTCTGAAAATATTATTGATTTTTGTTTAAATTGGTGGTTGTTCGCTTTAAGATAATCACCAACTGGCATAGTTTACCCACCTCATATTAATTACATTGCTGTCTACTGGCAAGGATTCCATTAGATTGGTGAGTATAAATCACTCACATAAACTCTTGAAATATTCATATCTGAAGTGACCGCTCCTTATCAGGGGTGCAGGAAATGCAAAAAGAAAAAGAAAAATCGCTTTTTCACAAAAATATTCTTTTGTAAAAAATATTAGCCATGGACTTCTGGCTCTCCCCAAGACAAGGCTCCGCTCCTTGGGAGACAGAGCCTTTTCCTCTACTGCCCCTCGCATCTGGAACAACCTACCTCCCACAGTCAGAGCATTGGACAGTGTTGATCCTTTTAAATCTCTTCTCAAGACTTACCTTTTTAGAGAAGCATATCACTTATGATTGCATTGTTAGTTTTAAGTATACGTAAAACATCTTTTTAAATGGTGTTTTAATGCTGTTTTGTTTTTAAGCTGTAAAGTGCTTTGAGTCATGAGAAAGCGCTATATAAATAGAATGTTTTTATTTTTATTTATCCTTTATTTAACCAGGTGAGTCCCACTGAGATCAAAATCTCTTTTTCAAGGGAGCCCTGGGGGTGTAAATGTATTATTATTATTATTATTATTATTATTATTATTATTAAAATGCAGCTCTTGCTGATCACCAAAATCTCATTTCTATTCGACTAAACTGATTTTATGTCAAAACAGTTACTGTTACTGTTACTGTTACTATTGAACTCATTTTGACACCAAAAGTACAATAGCATACTTGACTTTCCTCAACCAAGACGCACTCCTACCATCCTAATTTGTTGCAAATGGGATAGTTAAAGCTGCACTAGGAAACTTTGCACGTTGGCGACTCCAAATGGCAATGCGAGGTAACGGTTTGACAAATTTGAACTTCATTACCCAGAAATCCTATAAGGTTCATTTGGGCAAATTGGGAGAATCTACAGCGTCTCGATATGAAACGTTCTTCTCTGTTGCAGCCCCACTTTGTGATTTAGGCTGATGAGATGTGTGTATATATAATTAAAGTGCAGCTTTATAAAATAGCCTATGCTGGTCTGAAACTCAGTGCATGTTGCATGTGAAAGTTGCGTCTCTCTTTGTGTATGTGTGCCTTTAAGAGGAGTATTGAAGGGAATAGTATAGGCAATTGAGTGACCAGTGTGTTCCTTCACCTTTAATCTTCCTGTGTCACTCTATCTCTTTCTTTCTTTGCAACTGCGTGACTCATCAGCTTAACAGTCTCAGTGCAGATGAGTTAGGTGAGCAGCTGTAGCAAGCTGCGGCCACACTGCGCTCAGTAGCAAACTGTCATCAGGGCTAATAGGATTGGATCTTCACACCCCCAGTGAACACAGCAGATGCATCCCGCTGCATCTACAGACTGCATATGTGCAGACGCAGGCATGTTCAGCAGCTGTATCCACATATGCATGTAAGCTTGTAAGCATGGGGGGAACAGCAGGTTTGTGTGTGTGTGTGTGTGTGTGTGTGTGTGTGGCAGCCTCTAGTTCAGCCTCCCCACTCTCTCTCAGGCTGCTTGCCAACACTGTTGGCATAATGCGGAAGTCTCTGTCTCTCTCTCTCTCTCTTTCTCTTACTTTCTCTTTTTTTCTGTCTTACTTTCTTAGTGTCTCTCTTTCCCTCTTACTGTCACTTTCTCTCTTTTCATCTCTCTTTTTTCTCTTCTCTCACGCATGATCTATTCTCCGCCACATGCACACACAAGGACCCCTCCCCCAACAAACACACACACACACATATATACTGTATACACACATACATAAGGTAGTTGTTGACCATGATGTCAGTGTGCAACACATTACATTATTGATCCATTCCAAGGTCAACTGCAGATAGGTCATCAATATTAACCCTAACCCTATTTCAGACAACTGGTTCAGCAACTACTCAGTCACTAAATCACTGACTAAGGCTACATTCACACTGCAGGCCTTCATGCTCAGTTACAAATTGCTACTAATATCTTTTTTTTGTTTACATCTATTCTAGGATGTAACCCAATACAAATATGAACTGAAAGGTCATGTTGAAAACACATTCATGTGCAGACTAACAATAACAAAAGACGTCACATCTGGTTTTGTACCTACGTTTCTTCTCTCTCAAACACATTTCAGTTATGGTATGTGCCTGGAAGTTTTGATTGAATTGAGGCGTCTCCCCAAATAGCAATCAAGTCCTGTCTCTTGCCCTCCATGCTAAAGGTGGTGTAGTATGTCCACTGCCACGACACTATACTGGTGAGTGACCAATGGAAGCACGTTGGAACGACTTCAATTCGTACATCCTGACAGGCTGATAAGATAACTTCTCTCCAATCGCACAGTGTGATGTAAAGTGAACGCAGAAGTCGGTCACAATCTGCAAACAACTTTACGCTGGCTCAGCCAAGCTGCCATGGGCACCAACATTATGAAAACTGTCTCAGGTAAATGATGTAAGATTTATTTGTTGTCATGGCAACGCTGACAAATTCCGATTTAAGCAGTCAAATAAAGTTGTGTGTAGGTTGCATGCCTCAGGATCTGATTTTGTACAACATATCCATGTGGTTCAGATCAGAATTGAAATAATGCAATTTCATGCAGCTTTTTGCCGATTACAAAACATCAGATCTGTGTCACATGAGGGAAAAAAAATCAGGATTGGGACACTTTCAGCTGCAGTGAAAGAGTATGAGAGTGAGAGAGTGGTGGGACAAGTCATCGCCAAGTACCATTTAAAGATCTTAAGTCCAGTGCACGGAGTCAAGCAAGTCACAAGAAGAAAGCTTGCAATCCATTTGTTAAGTTGTGTGAACACACACTGGGAATATCTTTACTTCTTCTGAGCTTTATTGTGTAAATTCTTACTTTTTCTCATCACATCATGCCACAAGTCAGAATCAAATCTTGTCTTTTAGGAATGCAAGTCAAAGAAAGGTCCAGATTATTTTCTTCTTATCATGTCAAGTCCCAAGTCAACAAATTATGTATGGCACACCATTGACCAGCACAAAAACCTTGAATCCATGCAACTTGTGTGTTATGTATAGGGATGCACAGTACCACTTTTTCATTGTTGATACCAGCTCTGTGTACTAAACTTTATGTAATGTCTGATACCAAGCACTCATTACTTTTACTGAACATTATAGACGTAAACCATTGGTTTGGGGTAATATGATAAAAAAAAAAAATTCTTTCTTAATGTTTTTAGAGAGACATCCTTCTAGGTGTGAAAAGGCATGCAATCAAGTTGCTTTGCTTTGATTTCAGATGTTACTTGTGGCTATTGGGATCATATCAGCGAAATACTAAAATTTGATAGTATCAACCTGATATTAGCCCATTATTCAGTGCTGATGACATTTGCAAAGCATCTTTCATTGGACAGAAATTCAGTTGTGGAATGGGAATGGTGTGGAGATGGCAGCCAAATAGCCTTGCTTATGTTGTATCCCTGGGCTTATCTCTGCTGTGTAATGTTATGCAACATATTTACCTTGATATTTATTTCATTTTCTTTACCAAATCTTACAACATCAATCAACAAATGAAGGTTAAAACCAGCAGCTCTGACAGCAAGCGCTGCATCTCAAAATATTCTTCCCTCTCCACATGACTACTATAACATGACCCTATAACCTGGTTCCTTAAAACAACAAGGTCTGGGCCCAAAATGGGTCATAGGCCTACTTCTGACAGGTCCCCAGATGACAAGAGCATCAATGTGTATCCATGAGTACGGGTCCCAGGACAGCAAACAAACTTTCTTCTTTGAGTCCCTGCCTTATATCCCTGTCCAAGAGTTTCTAGCTTCTGCAAAGAGGGTCAGGACACGCCCATTAACATCCTAACCCCTGTCTGAGTTCAGTGAGCAGAGTTATCGCCTAATGAGAGCCGGCTCTCATTTCCATTCAACAGAACAGCCTCATCCGAGTCCTAGCGGCCCCCAGACAGCCTCGCTTGGCTTGCTGTTTCACTTGGACCATAACCTCTTTAACCCTGCTCCGACCTTAATCCTGCTCTTAATCTGTCATTGATCTCATTTATAATGTGGTGGAACCATCCATAGACAGAGCCAACATCCCCAATGATTCAGACACATGGGGGCATGGGGGGAGACAGAGTTATTACTGCTACACTACAGGGAGAGAGAGAGATAGAGAGAGGGAGAGAGAGAGAGAGAGAGAGATGGAGAATAGTGAGACAGAATGAGAGAAACTATAGGGAGGCGAGGGTTTATAGGACCTAGACTCTATAAACCTATGAAGCTATTAGTAACATTAGTGACAGTACCAATAATACTTTCTCTATCCCCCATGACCTAGAACTGACAAGCTAACACACACACACGCACGCACGCACGCACGCACACACACACACACACACACACACACACACACACACACACACTCACACACCACCACCACCACCACCACCACCTGTGGAGTTGTAGCTACCTGGACAGTGCGATCTCAGCCTTCTGCCGGGCGATGTCGGCGGCCTTCTGCGCCCCCTCCACGGCTCGGTCCACCTTCTCCCGGATCTTGCTGGCCCGGAGCGGGATCAGGTTCTTCCTCTTGCCGCTCACCAGGATGTTCTGCTTGTACTTCCCCTCCTCTTTGGTGCCGTCGGGGAACGTGGTGCAGCCGTAGCCGTGGCGCTTGTTGCTGAGCCACTCGCCCTCGTACTGCAGCCCGTCGGAGCGCCGGCTCACGCCGAAGCCCGTCCGCTTGTCGTTCTTCCACTCCCCGCAGTACGTCTCCGTCGCCGTGGCGTCCACGTCGTCGTCGGCCACAGCCAGCTCCGCGTCCGCGTCTCCGAGGCTGGGAAGGTGAAAGGTTACGTTGGTTTGCATGGTGTCAGTATGACAGTGTCAGTACACCAATAAAATGAGCAAAAAGGTAGGCTTTTAAGATAGCAGACTAAAGGGTTGCGGCATTTGAGGATATTTCCACATCAATGGCATCAAGGTTGGAATGGTGGAAGAATGTTTGGTTTTTAGGGATGAAAGCGAAGAAACAAAAGCCACAGTGAAGGGTCATAAAATCACTTCTCACTAACCTCACTCTCTGTTACTACTTTCTCTCCCATTTTCCAGTTAATGTTTGAGCTTAAAGGCTACTGATGAGCTTGCACTACACAACGCTCTTACCTGAAGTATTTCTCGATTGTACCATCTTAGCCTCCTAAAACCCTTTCATCACCTTCCTCTGTATCTCGACCATTTCCCTCCCTTCTATGACCCGGTGCTAACTAAAACACAGGCTCTTCTGGAGTGAAGAGTCTGCTGTTTTAAAACAAGCCAATGGACTCAAGCTGAAAATAATGCAATTAATCTGGGGCAGTTCTTTTAGTTAGTCTGTTTCAAAAGTACAACCAGGGTTGTAGTCAAGTCCAACTCAAGACCAGCACAATGATTTGGTCCATTCCAAGTCAAGACCAAAACCGAATCTGGTCTGAGTCAAAATCAAGACCGAGTATGGTAGAGTCCGAGCAGGACTCAAGATGAAGTCAAGATGAAGACCAGCAAATCAAGTCTTTGTTTTATGACTACAGTATACCTGTTGTGGTAAATTAAATATTATTTGATTGCATTTCAATCACACTTATGATAGCCTACTCGACTGAAAGGAAAAATGTGGCTAAGCAATTGTTATTTTTTAAATAAATGCCAGATTTCAAATCAAGAATTCGTCAATACTTGAAAGAACGAACTTCTCAAGAAAGCAAGAACAGAGAACATCTTTACAGTTAGACATGGACTGTGTGCTTGAGGCTGCATGATCAATTAAGACACACAGGTGTTCATTTTTCATGTTTCAACCCGCTCTGTATTATAGCGCAGTTTATTTGTGCCAACTAGTTTGGACACGATGCGTCGTTCTGTCAGTGAATCTTGGGGCTTCCCTTTCATTCACATTGGTCAAGTCACAATCTGATACATCCTCGATATTTTGAGGTTGGCAAGTAAACTTCCACAATCTTTATTTGTGCTCTGTTGTTTTTTGGTTTGCAGTCATACATACATATTTCATGAACAGCACGAAGCACCATAATCCTAGATACATCACACCTTCACACCTTCACACCCTCTACCCCCTCTTCCACTGCTCCCTTTTTGTGTCACTATTGATCCCCAAAGGAGATTTTCTTTTCTCTTCCCCTCCACAGGGAGGTCAGTTGGTTGAGATTCAGTGTCTTGCTAAAGCAGGATTCAACGCTGACGATTGCTTCTACTTGCCTGGTTGAGCCAGTAGGTCAGATTTCTACTTGCCCTTCATATGTTTTCACTGGCCCGGCAGGCAAAAATGACAATAAGTATTTTTCATAAATGTAAGTAATTTATTACTATAAAATGTTCCTAATATTAACACCAAAATGACAAAAATCACCAACACAAAAGTAAATGATTGACTGTGAAATGTAGGTAATGTATATGTAGGGACACTGTAATGACCTTTGAAATGTAGGACTTTTAACAACTGTAGAAGCTTCTCTGTAAATGTTACCAGCAGTAACATGGAAAAAAACACAAGTGTTTGTGGGAGTGGAAATTCATGAGGCTGATAAGTCTCTCCATTCATCAGTCTTGCCAATACATTAATCAGACCTGATAAGCCGCTGTCAGCCACGTTGCCAACAAACAGGCTAAGTGCTGGTGACTCTTGTTGTGGTCATCGAGTGTGTGCTTGCGGTAATTGGTGCCTTTAAAAATAAGCCAGCTCAATCCGCCGTACTCGGAATTTGACGACAAGTGTTTCAATTAATGTAAGACGGCTTCACCATTCTCAACCTAAGGAAACTGTTGTTTCCACAACGAAAGAAACAGCCTTTTACTTTTCGCTTTGTAAAGTACCCACCAGTATGTCCGCTCACTGACTAACTCTGAGCTGGCATCCAATATGATTGGTTAGAAAAGGCAAAAAAGACTGAAGAGTGGGCCAACGGCAGAGCAGAGAGGCAAAGCTTATTACCAATTATTGACCAATTAACTGGCCTAGATCAACTTCCTAGAGGCCCTGGGCCATCTCAGGCAATCCTAATAGTCAAACCATGCCAAAGACACTTAAACAGAGCAGATGCTTGTTGCTACGTGGGCTTCAACCCAGGTCCTCCAGTTGAAGGACGGTTTCCTCTCTCACAACTCCACCCTGCTACCTTCCTCCACTACCGCCCCTCTTCCTCTCCTCCCACCTTTCTCCCCACTTTTATTCTGATTCCTGTATAACCTGATGGTAGAGTTGACATCTGAAACACTGGATGTCAGTGCACTCAACCCAACCTCACCCCAACCTCATTCTTAAAGGGATACCTAGGCATTTAGAATTTGAATTGGTTCTTCACCACACATCTTTCACATTGTGGGGAAAAACTCTCTCCATTTGTCATCCAGTGTTTATGATTGTTAGCATTTCCCATCTTATCAAGTGGCCACAGCTAGCTGCAAGTTAACAAGTGATAGGCAAATCGCCCAAACAATGTGTTGGATGAAGAAAAATAAGCTACTACCCAGCAAATGATTGACACTGAATAGATGAATTGGAAACTTGTGTAAAAACAGCACCAAAATAACAGTTTAGACGACATCCGTAGTCGTCCATAGCTGCTACCTGAACCTACATATCTTTCTGTTATCAGTTCAAAATCGTTTCCACAGCTGTTTTGATATGGATTTTTACTGTGCCAGGACATATTGTGAAAATGTTGTGCTCTTTTGGGTTTATGTTGAACTTCACCACCTCCTGCACAATGCTGTTCTTTAAATCTTAATGCTGGGTAAAATTCCAAATATCAAGGTACTCCTAACATCTCCCCAGCCAATGTATGTTGCCTGCGAGGGTTGATATTTGAGGCAGTACATGAGAGATTAGATTCATTTTAGCCTTTTCCCTCTAGCACTTCTTTTCCTCTACCTGTTATCTGTCCGCTTTTCCCTCACCTCATCCTCTTCTTCTATCCCTTCCATTAACTGATAGCGGAGTTGAGGTCTGAAGTGGCGGATAACATGACAGCCTGAGGTTGATTCATTGAATAAGACAACAATGCAACAACAGCAAAGCAGTTAAGATTTCTTGAAGACAATGCAGAAGTTCAGCTATTGCGAGACCTGCGTTATCTTCACTTGTGCCTGTGAACAGCTGGAAAACTGGATGGAGGAATTAATAACACTGTGCTCATCCCAGCAGGGTTAGTCCCCCAACCCTTCAGTTGGGGTACAACCTCACTAACCCCTAGGCCATCCTGCCACTCCACTGGTGGTAGAGCTTGAATACTAAAGTACTACCAAAAATATGAACCCTCCCTATCATCTGCATGCATTATTACCTGATAGTAGAATTGATATCAGAGGCGGCGGAAGACACAGTACTCATCCCGGCCTCGCTCCTGAACGAGCTCTGCTTGGACCTCTGGGAGGCCAGCGAGCTCCTGGACTCCGACTTCCTCAACTTGAGGCCGGACAGGATGGACCTGCGGAACAGCCCGCCCTTCCTCTTCCCCTTCAGCAGCTCGGCCTCGCTGTGAGCCGTCAGCACGAAGCCCCCTCGCGACACCGCGGGGCTGCTGCCGCCGCTGCCTGTGCTGCACATGGAGACGCTGGTGGTCAGGGTGCCGGTAACGGGAGGAGGACCCGGAACCACCGCCCCGGTCCGGTCCAGCAGAGCTGTGCCGTTGCTGTGCTCCGAACCGGAGCGGAGGGAGTTTATGGAGGTGCGGAGCGGCGAGCGGATGACGGCCGCCATGCCGTAGGGGACGCTCTGACGCACGCCGTAGCCGTGCCGCATGCCGCCCACCCACTGGCCCTGGAACGTACCTGGAGAGAGACCAGAACAGATCTTACACCAGGTTTTATATACATTTTATACAGTATTAAGCCAGTACACAAGGTGCTTCTGTTATACATGGGAAAAGTACGGCTCCTGGATGTAGAAAAGTCTTCGAGGAACCAAAGTGCTGCTACAGGTCACTTCAAAGTTTGTGTAAAGCTCTACCTATATTTCATACAGATATATCTCTGCAGTAAGTGAGGAGGGATGGAGATTATTGATGTTTTGAAGCAGTTTCTCGCTGTGAACTCAGTATCAGTTGAATTCAGTATCACTTACGAATCATTGGAGAATCAGCTCTGTTGAAAAGCATAAAGCATCACATTTGTAATCTCAGCCAAATTTGCACTACACTGAGTGGATACTCAACATAGTTACCTTTATACAGCTGTAATCATACAGAATGCCAATGTTGAGAGCAGATTTTTTTATTTATATTGATGTTTATTGTATATTTTTGTTGAGCTGTAAGTCTTCTGTAATACATGACCTCCACTGTCTCCTTTTCACTATGCATGAGATACCTGTATGTCCTTGTACTGTGTCACTTAGCATAACACAGCAGTGTATTACCACAATCAATTCCTTGTGCGTCTTTATGTACTGTGTGTGTACAGTTCTACTTTTGATGAATTGTGCTAAAACAGCTGAGAAGTAGAGCATGTGTGTGGCTTCCTTCTGTCAGTCCATCTATTTCCATTCATCCACATCATCTCTCCATGCACTACCCGCACTCAGTGCTGCATAATAGTCCCTGCATCTCCATGCTGCTGAAAAGTAGGGCATCTGTGTGTGTGTGTTTCCATCATTCCCTCTTTCTCTCCCTGACACACACACACACAAACGGAAGTGTGTGTTCCAATCCAATACGAGTGCAAGTGATCCATCCCGCCTGCCCATATCTCTGATGTAACGGCACTCTGATTCATTCTGTACGAACGCACTCGCACTAACTAAACTACATGCCCATATAAGGACTGCAACCACGTTCTCTGTTTCTATTACAATTACTGCTCTTCTCTCTCATTGTCAGTACCCCTACACACACACACACACACACACACACACACACACAAGCAGGCACACACACACACACTTCCCTTGAGTGGGCTCAAGTGTCAGTGAAGTGGGCAGTGCTGAATGAAGCCAATCCCCACCATACTTGCTTACATCCAAACACACACACACTCACACAAACATACACTGTTGCTAAAACCTTCAGGTGAGTGAGAAGTGGTATTGCATCTGGGTCTGCCCTTTGTCATTGCGATGATATGCTGTCTTTTATCCCACACACACACACACACACACACACACACTCACAAACGCAGACACAGACACACACAAGCTGTGTCATAGACAGATGGCCAGCACATCTGGTCAGGCCTTTGTAATCACGTCAGTACACAGCTGTAAGACCATATGATAGACAGATCAAAGAACACACACATACACATACACACACACACACACACACACAAACAAACACCCATGCAACAACGTGACAGGATTACCATTCCATTAAATGACCGTCAGAAAGCTTGAGTAGGAGAGCCAGACAGAGGGCAGTGGAAAAAGAGAGAGACAGTTTTGAGAATCCAGAGAGAGAGAGAGAGGAAGAGAGGAGGAGAGAAAGACAGATAGAAGAAGAGAAAACATCACCTGTGTCTCTGTGTAAGTTACAGTTTCTGCTGACAGTGCAGAAAGAGTTACTCAGATGGAGAAACAGAGAATCAAAGACCTGCCTGTCTGTCTGTCTGTCTGGCTACCTGTCAGTGAATGTAACAGATTACAATGACATTTTCGGTAATCAGATTACTGTAATGTTGCTATTTGTAATGAGTTACCCCCAACCCTAATGCACAGTTTAAGAAGACATACAGTAAAACCCAACCAGTGTTCACAACTTGCCTCATATGGCTTAGTGGCTGCTCAAAATTGATTTTCTCCGTATACATAAAAATGTCAAAAAAACAGTAGACATTTGTGAGTCTCTTGAGACATACAATATTCAATATTTAATTGTCGGGATGGTGTGAAGAAGCTTATGCCCTATGAACAAGAGGAGGGATATATGCACATCCCAATGACAATTTTGTGTAGTAACTTAGAAGGAATCATGAAAAAGGAGAACTAGTGGTCATAATTCTTCCTTTTTTCTTATCGTGATTCCCATCCAAGAGCATGTGTGAGTGTCTGGTATGGAAAACCTGAAGCGCTCCCCACACAGTTTTCTCTTCAAATATGTTGGAGCGTTGGAAGCAGTGTGTGTGACTTTCTCCTTTTTCATGATTCCTTGGAAGCCTATATCCCACCCTTAACTCTGCAACGCTTGAATAAAATATTTAGTGGAGTACCAAGGTCTGCCTTTTCAATGTCTGCCTGGCGCTCTCCATGGTGCTGAAACATACAATCTGAGAAGTGAGCAGTTAGGGGGATGAGTACCCATCAAAATCAAACCCATTCACCCAACAGAGTTTTACGAGATATTGGAGCAAGACATGGAAACTCTAGGAAACATGAGCGTCTGCTAGAGTGAGGTACAAATGATGGCTGTACCTTTTGGACAAAAAGGCACAAGGGTGTACCTTTTTTTTCCTGACATTGCTCACTTACTTCTCATCATATTATTACTATAAACCTGTCACAGCCCTGTTGAAGAAATAGACTACTGGCTATATAAAGGCCACGACCCCCCCGGCCTACAGTTGCGAGGAGAATCCGCTGCACAACTCGCACGCCAAAAACGATTTCACTGATTCCGCCTGGAGGCCAACAGGAAGCGCTCTGACATCATATGGGCATATATAGCCTAGCGCGGGGGGGCAACGAGGCAGCGGCGCGGAAAGAGTTAACGTGGAAAGATCAAAGCCGCGGAAACATCACAGCGGCACAGTGATTTGATCACGCGCCAAGCCCCGGGCTGAATTCATAATCGTCTCTTTAACAAATGCGCGCCTCTCCTCTCCGTTTCTAGGTTAAAAAACCATCTGTCTCTTAGGGTCTGTATTTCATTGTAAGGAAACAGCACTAGGAGACACATGTCAAAATCTGCATATTCTGCTTGTTATTGGGAACTCTACTGCTTTTTCTTCTTGCGGGGTCTATTTTCAAGAAATGAGACCACTATTCACGCCTAGCATCCTCGTGAAAATGTCTCAATTCTTGCACTTCATGTTCAGGAGGAGTCATGGTCTATAATTTGTGTGCTTCTATATTATCGTCATTGTGGCCTAAAGGCTACTAGCTGACACCTCAACATATCGACTTTTAAATCCCAGCAGTGAGAATGAGAGAGCACGGTGTGAGAGAGGCGGTGAAGGAGTTGAAATTGGTGATTTTATATGAATTATTAATATCTTGTTTCACCTAGTCAGCACTTGCACGTCGGCGGAGTGTCTGTGTTTGTGTGTGTGTGTGTGTGTGCGTGTGTGTGAGAGAGAGAGAGAAATGGGGAGGGAGAGTAATATTACACAAGGACAAGGCTCGGGCAGAAGGAGCGGCCTCCATCTGAACCTGTGAAACTGACCCTTAAACTCAACACCATTTTGTCTTTTTGTGCCTCTGGTCATATTCGCCGTTGGAGCTTTCAGTGGCAGCCATGTTAGTTCCTCAGTTTAGAAAGTTGGGCGTCTCACCATACCAATATTATGGGGAGATTGTGGCAACATGGCGACCCAAGTGCACCCTGGACAAACTCCCTCTGTCATTAGCATGTTGAGTTAGCGCTGTATCAGCACTGATGCGGGGCAGACTTCCAAGTTAGATGTTTGGGGTTTTCATGTTTCAGACAGCGCCGCTAATCCTCACTACAGACATTAAACCACTCCCATTACATAAGCTAATGCCTGCTGTATACAGCGGGGTTGTGGTGGAGGATGTGGGTATTAGCCAAAAAAAAAACACTGAAGCGGAATGGAAGTTAGTGATACTTCTGAATGCTTTCTTTATTGTGGAATTGAATTGCATCTGAGGGAAAGATGTGGATGCACAACTGCTGAGTAGGTGGAAGTTCCCTTGACCCACCATCCAGTATCACTAGACTAACACATGGGTATAATGGGCGTTATCTTCTTAGAGAGAAGCAGATACAATGTACTACACATACTGTACATGTGTGTGCCCTTGACTACCACTGGATTTATATTCCAGTTTCACATGCTATTCAGAATGATAGTATGATAGTGTAAGGTACAGATGCTGTCTAAACTCATCCTGTAAGAAATAGACAGAGAGAAATAAGAGAGGCAAGCAGAACTTTGCCAGGACAACCCAGAAGATAAAAGAGCCGTACACAGGCAGACAGAAAGACAGGTGGTAACAAAAGACAAGCAAACAGACAGGCGGGAAGCCATACAGACAGGCAGGCCAGATAAACAGCCAGACAGACACATAGCAGACACACGGACAGATAGGTAGGCTGGACAGGCACACAGACAGACTAGCTAAACTGTGGCAAAATCAACACTGAAAGCAAGGTAAGTCAGTTAAAAGCTAAACCTCCGCCTGCTTAAATCACTGTGTGGGAACGTTATCCGTTTAAGAGATTTTGCCTGGGCCTTTTTTCTGCCTGAGTCTTTCAGATTTTCCATTTGAGGATTATTTATCTGGTAAAAATTTCATAGAAAAGGTTCATCATAACATGGTGATGTTTCATTGCCCTGAACATTCGTAAAATGACTCCACCTTAGCTAGACGTTTTGCAGTTTTGCTGGTTCGATGTGTTTATGGTATTGACTGACTCTCAGTCCTATCTGTCTTTCATATCTTACTTCAAGGAGAATACCGCTCAATGTAGGAATTCATATATCCCATGTAAACATGACCAACTCTATCGAAATGCCAATGGGCTATCTTGACTTATACCCATTTGATTCCCTAAATAAATTGCATTTAAGGGAAGGGAGGCAAAATGTACAGCTCGAAATGGCTGTGAATGGCAGCTAGGATGTCAAGTGACAAGCAAGGATATTACATCTGTTTTGTAATAAAGATGTAAAGCCTGGACCCTTGATAATGAAGGGGAGACTGACTTTATGGACTTTATGTTTGAGTTGTTTATGAAGTGAGACTGCAATCTTATTGTGTTTTTCACTGTCCCTTCTTTGTACTCTATGTTATGCCCCTTGTTCCATGCATTAATGTTGTGTAACTATGCATCTAAGCTAGGTTGGCAAGGAGGCGTTGTGGTTAGAAAGAAGGTCCTGTAACTGGAAGGTCGCAGGTTTGATCCCTTTAACAGCCCATGTGTACATCAACATCCATGAGTTCTGCTAAGTGTCCTTGAACAAGACACCGTTCCCCTACCTGCTCACTCTAAAACACCAAATCAGATTCTTGGTACATGTAATAGACTTATCACTTAATAGTTTATCTGAGCAAAGAGCAACACGCCAACTGGGCACCGATCTGTAGCAACACAACCTACTTAGAGACTGCAAAGCTTTGTCAAGGACGGACGTACGCCTACAAGACAAACAAGCAAAGTCTTTGCAGCATGGCATACCAGCCACAGGTGACCAGTGTCAAGACCACAATTTGTCACAAGTCTTTGGAAACTATTTGTGATACTTTTGAAGTAAAACTCTTTTCTATGAGGTAGGTCAGCTAGAGAATGTACGGATCCAATCTCTTGCTCAAGGACACTTCAGCAGGGCGGATGCTTGCTGTGAAGGGGGCTTGAAAATTCTGTCTTATAAGTCTACGTCTGCCTGACACCACTGTAAAAACATCTAAAAAAATGCCAAGAGGGTGGTTCCAGGATGCTGCAATTTACTGTTGAGCTCTCCGGAGCTGTCGTGGGCCACATTCAACCAGGCGTCTGTGATAGCAAGTGTCTCGACATAACTGCTGACATAACCGCTCTCACGCTTTTGCTCTTAGCATCTGAGTAAAGTCGAGTTCGTCTAGGGCGGCACAAGGGATATTCAAGTCAGATCCTGTGTGTTTGACACTGTATGGTGGCATATTAGCCAGGCAGACACAACAACTACTACAGCTGCTATAATCTGTTGCTGCTCTGTCCTTGTACACGGCGGCAGTAGTAATCTCTCCCTCTGCCTGTGTGACTCACTTCATCTCTCACCGTAATGATTACTGAATCCCTCTATCGCTCTCTTTTCATCTTTCTACTTCTGTCTCTCTCTCTCTCTGTTTCTCTCTCTCTCTCTCTCTCTCTGCGGTTGGTAATCAGTCAGCTTAGCTCTTCATCTCAGTAAACACCATTAGCCTGGCCGGCCAAACCAGCCAATCAGAGCCCAGGAGAGCCGGCTGGGCGGCCAATAGCAGCGAGGAACACTGAGTCCCTCGTGACACGCTGACCTGCTGCATGTCGGCGAGCGTTGCTATGGAAACCCTACTGTACAGAGCGGCTCCACGGAAACGCAGTGGAGCGAGGGAGGAGAGAGAGAGAGAGGTAGGAGGAGAGGAGAAAAGCGAGGGAGGGAGAGAGGGAGGTTGGCAAATGGAGGAGAGGAATGAAAAAAAACAAACAGCGGTGATAAGATAGAGGAGGAGTGTTTCCTAGAAATGTGGCATCAGGTGTAGTTGGAGGGGAGATTAGGACAGGCCGTCAATTTAGACCTGACTGTGGGAAACGTGGCTGACACAGTGCGCTCCCAAACTACGTGGGCAGCAGAACATCTTTGAATGTTTTGGCTCCCTGCTCTTATTGCTTTGGATGTGACAGAGCCCCGAGGTTAGAAAGGTAGACTGTCAGCTTTAATCTGAGAGCCGCCCCTATTCAGCCGCATCAGATGAACAGTTAAAGAACTGTGGCCTTTTCGCGATCAAGTTCATTTCAGAGTGCCAAAGGTACTTACACAGATTAACATCATATTCAACCATGTAGTCATGTTTATTAAGCAATCAAATAGTCTTAATATGTGATGACTTCTATAGTCCTCAACCATCATCTTAATTTCAGGGGTTCTTCGGAGCCTTTTTGCATTTCAGTGTATCCTTCTATTGAACTCTTGGGAAATTAGTGGTGAGAACACAATTCATCTTGACGCCCTATAGCAGGAGCATTATGGTCGGGAGCTGGTTTAATAACTTGGACCTTTATTTACTGGTAGTTGTTTAACCAGTCATATGTTGCACCACTGTAATTTGAAGTCAAGCCTTGTCCACAGATGCAGGAGGCAGAGAAGTGCATCTGAAGATGAGAGGCTGGTGACATTTATAGGTTCCAGACATTTTGCACATTAAATATTCCTTCAGTGTAAAGCTGATAGTTTGCACTATAAACTCAAAGTCATTGCATTATTTCAAAACCAAAGTGATATGATTATAGAAGAAAAGTGCATTCCCTTTTCAATTCATTTTTAGAGTTCAGTGTAGCTATAAAACTGTAATAACAACATGGCTGTCTCCCACAGTTGTTTTCATTATTAAAAACATCTGTTCTCAGCAGACATACATAAACACACTAAATGACCTTTAGGCGGCTTATAGCCATCAGGACTGACTTTCAGTCGGCACAGATGATCTTGTGGTGTGTGAGGGTTAAGGACATGAATGTCTTACCTCCTGATCCAATCAGGATATCACAATTGTTTGATTTTTATGACTTGAACCTGGACAATCCTTGAGGTACTCTTGAAATCTGAAGGGAAAACTATGGCACACAATGCCCGTTCATTTAAAGTAAAGGGAGAAGTCCCGCCTTCATGTTAAAGCAGCTGAACGATTGGTCAAATAGTATGTGTCTTGACCAAATAGCTATTTTATGTACACAGAGAAAAAATGATTGGTCGAAAAGAGGAAACGAGCGTCGACTCTGTTCAGTTTAGACTCAGTCATTGGCTGACACCCGATCCAACTCTCAAACTAGTCGAGTCGAGGAATCAATACAGAGAGTGTGGAAAGAAAAATGCTGCACTTCCATATTTGTTTGCGTGTTTCAATAGCATTAGAGCTTGCGTTTTTGACAAATTTGTGTGCTGTGTGTTGTTAGCACTCCAGTAGTGTGTAAGCTTCGTCTTTACCTCATCATGCGTGAGCCTCGACAACACAAGACAAGTCCTGTACTGTAGTCATGTAGTGTGACCCCAGCCTTACCAGGACTAACTGCAGTTCTAAAAACTTCCTGCCTCTGGCCTGTCTAAGGTTTCACACTGGCACCGTCTAAACCGGGCTAACACCGACTTTAGCCTAGCTTAACTAGCCCTGCTCTGGAGCAAGTTTAGCCATGACTTTTGAAGAACACAGCCCCGGGCTAAATGATAGGCTACAGGGTGAAAAGAGACTAAATTAGCCCAGAGCTAAAGATAACCCAGGGATAAAAAGGTGCAGTGTGAAAATCACTAGAAAGAGAGAAAGAGAGAGATGTTAATGGTGGTTAAGTCAGTTAGCCACAGCAAGGTGAAGCTTATACTACAGACAATACTGTAGCAGTACATCACACAGATCATGATTATAGAAGACACATTCCCTCTTGGGACACTTAAGTATTTCTCAATTTAATCCTATTAAAGTCTATTCTGTCCTGTCCCTGTTTTCTTTATTTTCAATTCTGCTTTGTTTCCTCCTCCGGCTCGATCAGCTCCTCTCTCTATGAAAGGCATCATTTTACATAAATTTGATCACCTCATAGATTTATATAAAGGACATACGTATGCTGTTACAATAAGGACACTGTGTACTGGAGTCATCTCACTTGGGGAGCTTGATAAACACTCATAACTAGGCCAATCTCTGCTGCATTTACAGTATGTGGGTTCAAATACTTCACAGAGCTACAGTGCCTCTCACACACATCCCTCTCATCCTTCTCATCACTTTATTTTTGCTGTTCGTTTTTGTCTTTCCCACATCCTCCTCTTTCTCGTATGTTGCCGTAACACACTCACATCCTCAGATTCACAGTATCTCTCATAATAATCAAATCATCATTATCATATGATGATTACCATCCGTCCATTCCATCCTTCCATTATCTGTCCATCATTTCATTGATCCATCAACATGTACATCTGTTGATCCTTCTATCCCTCCCTCCATCCATCCATCCCATCTGTCTATTTATCAAGCTGACTTCTTCTCCTTTGTCCTGATTCAACCCTTCTAGCCAGTCTGGTCTGAGGATATTGTAGGGCCGCTCAGGACAGTTTGTGTGCGCGCGTGTGTGTGTGTGTGTGTGTGTGCGTGTGTGTGTGTGTGTCCAGACTGGCATTGTATAAGGGCCTGCTAGTTGTAGAGTTATGTAACAAGGCTTTAACTGCATGTATGCTACTGTCAGCCACTGTTGCTCAACTCACACACATACCACTAGGTTTGATGTGTGTGCATTTTGTCTGTTTTTGTATGTGTGTGTGTGAGTGTGTATGGGTGTGTGTGGGTAAGTCTGCGCAGGCATCTGCGTGTGTCTGTATGTTTTATACTGGAATGCATATGGTATGTGTCTCATTAACAATGACTGAATTGCTAATCTTAGAGACGCAAAATGTGCATTGATAGCATTTATTTGGATTTCACTTGAAAGGCTCTGCACTGATGCTCAAAAGATATTCTAAAAAAATAAATGGAAGGTCCTTTAAAATATGTTTGAAAGTGTAAATTGGCTTGAATTTTATGTAGTGAAGGAGAAATGATTTTGATTTTGATATTATTTTACCTGAATGGATATTATTTCAGCTTTTTACTGCAGTCAAATGAAAGATAAAAAGGTATTGTGAATGACAGATATATCACATTGCATCAAATTGCAATGCTTATTGTACTGGAAAACACTTAAACTGGCAACATTATCTTATCCTGGCCAATTATAAGTGTCATGTTAACACTGCATTGGGATGTTTCTGGCAATTTCCACCATGAGATGCTTGCTTTGGCCATTGTCTTTTCCAGACTAGGACGGTAGGACGATTGAACACATCTCAATCCCCTTTATTAATACCTTAATATATTAATATGAAAATATATTTGTAAATGTATATTTAGCTTCACAGGCTCTTAAACAGACGCAAAATTCTAAATCGTTTGGTCTGCAGTCTATCTGATAAATTCTTTTCACGGTATATTAGACACGATGCAGTGGAGAGTGATGGGAAAAGTGGGGAAATCGAGGGTGGAGGTATGGATTCCAGATACCTGGGCTCTCTGTCAGCTCATCACAACACTGCAGCCTGCATTGTGAACCACTTCTTCTGCCCAGGACTCTTTACATGGGACCTGCTGTCCTCCTCCGTCCCTCTATCCCTTCACTCATCCCTTAAGGCTGCATGGCCTGAATTTAAGGCCTCCGAATACACGGCGTGTCCTTTTGCGGCTGAGGTGAGGGGTGAGGAGAGAGAGAAAGGTTTTTGGAGGAGAAAGACAGAGAGAAAGAGAGATAGAGAGAGAAAGACAGAGAGAGAGAGACTGAGAGAGAGAGAGCAGCTGCAAGCCTTGTCCTGAAACACCCCCTCAATCTCTGTATGTGTGTGTGTGTGTGTGTAGACAGGGCGCGGCGACGCTAAGGATGACCTGAGGAGACCTCTGGACTGACTCCTCCCACATCTGTCAACTCGGAGACTGTCACTGGCCTATTCACCTGTCAATCATTCTCAAGTAACAGGTCCTTTTCACAGGGGACGAATGTCAGTCACTCACTAATATCACTACTGGACAGGTACTGTTGGGTTCTCTCAGACATACGGACACATTCGTGAACTCTCGTCACTCTGTCACACACTCTGTGTATGTGTTATCCATCCTCCCCTCTTACCTCCATCCGAGTACGTCTCCGTGCCGTATCCGTCCTGCAGCCCGTTGTTCCACGTCCCCTCGTACTTCCCGCTCGTGCCCGTGCTCTCCCGCACACCGTAGCGTCCCTTAAAGCCGTGGGTCCACTCGCCCTTGTACACCCAGCGGCCTTTGTTCTCCACGCCCACGCCGTGTCTCTTGCCCTGGGCCCAGGTGCCTTGGTAGGTGTTCCCGCTGGGCCAGGTGTAGACGCCCAGCAGCTCGAAGCCGTGGGCCCAGGACCCGCAGTACTCGCCCTGGCCCTTGGGTCCCGTGCAGATCCCGTGGCCGTGCGCCTTGCCCTCCTCCCACCCTCCGCAGTATGACCCCCCATCGTCAAAGTTGAACCTGCCGCCAGTGGACATGCATGAAACAGGTCTTGGCAATTCCCCCGAAGCCTCGACAAAAAGAAAAGAAATGAAAAAGAAAAGGGAGGAAGAATAAAGAGGGACAGGTTGGTTGCTACAACCAATCCATGGAGCTTGAGGTGGAGTTCTGATCGAGGTTGAGACGGTTTGGTGAGGTTGGTGGCGAGGGCCGGGGTGAGGAGGAGGAGGAGGTAGAGGAGGAGGCGGAAGGGAGAGGGAGAGGGAGAGAACTCCCCAAACAAATCAAGCAACGCTTCCCCTTCTGCCCTCTGTTGACTCGGAGAAGAGGAAGGAGAAACGAGGTGAAGAACAAAACTAGGCCCCCCAACAGGAGCGTCAGGGGTCTCCCGGTGTGGTGGGAAAGGGCCGGGGGGGTAGCGCGACGCCGCTCACACCATCCTCTTGGCGGGCCGTCCGTGGCTGTGTAGCTTCGGCTAGCACCTCCGCACTTCTCCGTGGCAGGTGAGAGAGGAGGAGAGAGGGCCCGGAGCTGCCATTATCCCCTCTCAGCGGGACGCAGAGTTTATACCATCAGGTAGCTGGATCGGCCTGCCATCGGTCTGCCAGTGCCTACACAGTCTACGACGCACGCAGAGAACTCTTCTTCTTCCTCCTACTCCTTCTCCTTTTCCGCTCAGGCCCCCACGTTCGGCCGCCTCCTACCTGATGATGCCTCCGCCTCTCTGGGGCGCGGAGCCGAGCGTCTCCCCGGTGGCAGCCCTCTAAACCCCCAAGCCTCCAGCATAGAAACCAGCCTTAGGCTCCCTGATCAGCCCCGAGGCCCCAGCTGGAGCTCAGCATGCAGAGCCGAGCTGTAGCATGCTGTATGATGAAAAAATGTCCTCCAAGCCCTGGTGGTGTGGATACTCTCCTCTCCTGGTAGATCGCTTCTTCTTCGAGTCCGCCCCTGATGATCAGTAAAAAGACCATGTAAAGAGAGAATCAGAATCTATCGCTCTCTATAAGCTTTTGCAGGTCCAACCATCCTCTTCTACGCCTTGCTGATGCCCAGCCTTCGCTATCATGAGCCTGATCGCACGGCGAGGAGCACACACATGCAGAGAGAGAGGGAGAGAAAGAAAAATGGGGAAAACACATAAGGTAATCGGCTTGTTGTGTTTTTTTGTTGTTGTTGTGGTCTGGTCCTGTGGTGCTGGAGAACAGCAATGCAGTCTCCTGCCTTACGCACACACACACACTATATGCAGGCACACACACACACACACACACACACTCTCTGACAGCAAGTGCGCACACGCAGAGAATGAAAATAAACAACTGAATTGATTAATTTCTCCTCCTCTCTATTTCCCCTCTCCCTCTCTCTCTCTCTCTCTCAGTCTGTCTGTAGGTCTTTAATCCACTGCGTCCATAAGTGGTTTATCCTCTGCGTGGGTTGCGTTGAGGTTGCCCGGTTGATGAAATACCATCCATCTATATGATCCTGTTACAGTCTGTCCTGTCCTCTTCAGCATCTCCTGCTCGTCTCCATGTTTCCCTATGGAGCGCTGGCTGACGTACAGCCTGCCTGCACTGCCTGCTGTCTCGCTCTTACAATCTCTTCTCCTCCTATGGCTGGATCTCTCTGTCTCTCTCTCTCTCTCCCTCTCTCTCTCCGTATGTGTGGATGTCTCTCTCTCAGAAATCTGCTCATTAGAGAGGACTGTTCCAATGCAGCCAACCAACCCCCCCCCCCTCCCCTTCAATAGCACACTCCAGCTCTTAAAGAGACACACGCTCCCTTCTTCTCTCCCAAGCTTATTCCTCCTCACCTGTAGCTTTAGCTTTAGCCTTTTATGCTTTAACTCTGCCTTTCTCTGTCTGTCTCTCCCTCTTTCTCCCCTGATCTGACGATTCAAGGACGCTTTTATCTGCAGCAAATACATGCTGATGTTTTATGGGCATTGCCAATCAATAAGGAGCCATAGCGTGCGGGGCAGACAGGCGAAGCTTACATTTAAAGTCACTGATGGATCTTTTACAGTAGAGAGGACTCATCTATGCACACACAAGTTATGAATATCTATACATGTCAGTGTGTGATTTTATTCAGTTTACCTTGGGAAGAGCTAAGTAATACCTGATAGAAGTCTGATAGAAAAGTCTAACTGTACTGGTATTGCAGGTGCAGAAGGGACCTCCTGCCATACTGGGGACCCTACGAACTGAAAGGACATACTGTATGTAGTGTCAGATTTCCACATCCCAGTCTGGGGCATTTGGTCTTCAATATGTGTATCACATTCGCTAATGCTGCTGCCTGCAAGTACAGATGAGTAAAATTCAGCAGCACTATTCCAGTTGTTAATCCCATTTTTTCCACTTGTTAATCCCATACAGTTTGACAGATTAATCCTCGTCCACCGCGCAAGATTTCCTGTCAATGGCGAGATCCACATCGAGACGTTTTTCAGATGTCAGAATGGAGTCCAAGATTATTCTAGATAATCTAAGATTATTCCGGAGCTAGTTCCCCCAGAAGAATTTTAATGCTAAAGTCATCTTTTCATCATTATCAGCCAAAGGACAAAGATGATCTTGCTACTAAGAGGCTTTGATGAAACTAGGCCGCCATGATGGTTTGTACACAATGGTCAGAATCTAGCGTTAAGATCCTCCTTATTGATTAGCTGATGTGGCTACCAAGAATCTCAGCACTACAGACCCCCAGTCTGTGATGTCAGTGCCCATGTGGGTCACTTAGCCGATGATTAGGGCTCAGTGTGATCAGAAGGGAAATACCGGGCGATGCAGATGCTACTGAAATGATCCTCTGATGTGGCTTAGCTCCCCTCTAACCTCTCCTCACTGCTTCTCCCCTCCTTTTCCCCCTGTTCAGCTCCTCCACTCCGCACCTCCTCGCCTCTCCTCTGTTGTCCTGTTGTTGTTGTTGTTGTCCTTGTCCCTCTGTCTACCAGTGTCTGGGAGAGCTAAGCCAATTCCAGCCCAGATTACAGTAATAAAATCACTGTGGGCCTGGGGATTAAGGCTTAGGCCACTAAACACACTGGTAGTGGAGAAAGAGAGAGGAGTGGAGAGGGGGAGGGAAGCGGTAGAGAGACAGAGAGAGAGGGAAGAGGAAGAGAGAGAGGAGGGTGAGAGTGGGTGAATGTGGATTTAGGCAGGGGAGGGACGGGTGAGCGCGACTTCCTGACCACCACTACGCAGGGATTATGGGTTAGACAGGTCAGTAAGACAAGTACGAGGATGGTGTGTGTGTGTGTGTGTCTGTACATGTGCGCACATCCTAACTAGCTTTACTCTTGCCTACGCTTACGAATCCTTTGTAACCTCAGAAGTGATTAGAACTAACAAGGCGGCGACAGGATCATTGATCAGGCAAGGAAGAACTAGCACCGACATGCTCAAAGGTAGACCTCAAAATGTTAACGTTTTTTGACCATAGTGCATTTCAAAAACCAGTGCACCTCTTAGTGGGTTCAGACAAAGACTTGGACAACCATTACATCTCAGTTTAAAATGTATTCGGCACACTTTCCTTTAAGGCAGCCCCCATCCAGCAGCTCATTGTGTTTGCTCGCCATCTGGTATGCTCCAAGTCAGCTCTATGACATTTCCAAGTAATCAATAATTGGCCTTCCTTCGGGTGGTCAATAATTAAGTGTGCTTTGGAATTGTATGCCTCAGGACCAAAAAAGAAAGACTGTGAACCACTGATTTTATCATTGGGGAAAATGATTCCAGATCTGCGTTCCAGGCTAGATAACAAATAGTCTGGTGTTCATTCAATGGTCAACAAGGGCCAGTAATCTTGGGACTCCTTGGACATCTTCATTCATAATAACCTGGCAGCCAAAGCTGATTCTGGTTCAGTTCTCCTACATATAGATGCTTTATTAATACCACGCCTGGAAGTCTATTTTTGTAATAGAACACACACAGAGTGGCGAAAGAGCTAGAAATATCCAACCGGCTAGTATTGACGTAGCCGTACTCTACAAGTCTTGACTACCTCTCTCTCTCTCACACACACACACACACACGACGACTGACGTCGCTGTGACGATTACGCGCTGCGTGCCCCCCCACGTCAGCAATGCACCCAAAAAAAATCTCTCTCTTTAGTTATTTATAAAATCTTTTTTTGTCCCGGAGTTAAAATAAAAAGGGGGTCGCGGGAAAGAGAGAGAGGGAGAGGGAGAGAGAGAAGGGGCCATGAAGGAGGGAGAAGTGAAGGAGGGGAAGGCAGCCTCACCCTCATCCATCTCTCCTCTACTCTATTATTCATCACCCTCTCCTCATCCCTCGCTCCGTACGCTGATGGAGGATAAAATAGGTCACCGAGGGATAGGCTGGTGCTCGCATAGTGACTGATGTCTTCCCTGACACATCACTTGTCCTCCTCTCTTCCTTCTCCCCTCTCCTCCTCTCCTCTCCTTCCTCCCTGCAGCATCGGCTGTCTAGTCATCCCATCTCTCTCACCTGCTCTCCTTCTCTCTCTCCCTTCCCCTCTTTCCCCTGTTGCACGCTCTCCCTCCCCTCACGCCCTTCCCATCTTTTCATGATTGCTGCCGATCCCCCGGCTCAGCCCACCTTCCTCTCTCTCCCTCTTCTCCCTCTTGCTTGTTTTGGAGGAGTAAAAACTCAGACAAAGAAAATGTGGTACTGCTATCTATCTGCAGGGGGCACACGAAACTAGCGTATCTGTGAATGGATTACCTGGCTCACACTCACGGGGGAGAACGGCCTAGTAAGCAAAACTCAGGGTGGGAAAAAAAAGCAGCAATTCAGCTGGGACGATGAATCAGGTGGCCAATGTAAAGCAGGGAAACTGGACCAATCAGAGAAGCAGAACAGGGAACTGAGGATGTTTTGATTTTAACTATTTCCTTAAGTACTTCCCAAGTTTGTTTCTACTTTCTGGTCTACCTTCTTACAAGTACCTATGGTAGTTATTGAGGTGCAGTCTGCCATTCTCAGGTAGCTTTATCCAAAAAGACTTCAAGTATAAAAGGAAAGTTGCCCCCAATGAAAATTAACCCCTACAGCCAGAGGGTAATTTGTTCAGTTTTGTTGGTTTTCGTTGAATATACCCTTAAACTCTACATTACTAACAAGGGGGAAATCACCTTTCCCTTTACATTAACCAGCTGTTGAGATGTTGACACCTTTCAGTCTGTACCTACTGAGTTGAATTGACTGTATTGAGAAAGGCAGCCACTAGAAGGGGACAAATCCCTTCCAGAAATACACTGGTACATTTATGTAGTTCTTCTGCTTTGTCAATCTTTAAAACTTTACAAGGTGCAAGGTGCATAAAGTTTAGCATTATTTGAATAATTAGATGAAATGCATTGCAGTTTGACATTCACATTGCCTGGCAGATTCCAGGACCATTTGAATGTGTGGAAACATACAGCCAGCCACGTTATAGAGAAATCTGTAACAAACAACTGGTCAAAGTCCTTAGTGAACCAAAACCACATGACATTTGTTCTCTACACTGACCTGGACTGAAAAGTATGTGTATATGGTTTCAAGTATTTAGACAACTTTACTTCGCCAGACACATGCAAAGCGAAGTGTTAATATCAACATAAGTTTAATACTTAAACAATAACTGTTACTTGGCAGAGGGCTTTAGATGAGTCATTTTATTAAAAGTGAATGAAAACAGTTATGGTTAACAAACCATGATGCAAAGTTCATTGTATTGCTGCCAAATGAAAAATAGTCCATATATTCTAATTTCTTTTTAAAAGATTGGAATATAGTACAGCATTTTTTTCTATCAAGATTCTATTTTAAAACTTCAATGAATCCACTTCCAGCACCAGATGATTTGATGTACACAACCTCTGTATTTTTCTATGTTTTTATGCATTACGTGTAGTTTAACAGTCCAAAAGGTGACATTTACAGTTTCAAAGAGGTTGTATAAAAGGCAACGTAGTTACAAACAAGAAATATTTTACACACACACACACACACACACACACACTATGATTACTGATACTCATATTCTCTCTCTCACAACACACTCGCAGACAGACATTCAAACACTTTGGCCGTGTCCCACTACTGGTCTTCATAGAAGACTTTAGCCATGGCGAGGCCGACCTTGGCCACCTTCTTGTCCTTGGCGTCGGGGCCCATGTTGGCGCGGGCCACTCCCGCCCAGTACTGCTCTGTCCGGGCCTGGTAGTCCGTCACCGTCTCCCCCTCCTGCACCGGGGGGTGGTCGCCTTCATCTGGACACACACAGGCAGGTAGAGAGGTTAAAGGAAAAGGACACAGAAAAGAAACAGACAATGAAGAGACAACAGGCAGATTCATTCCTTGCCTTCCTCATCCTCGCTTTCCTCTTCAGACTCCTCCTCCTCTTCCTCCCCTCCTCTCGCCTCCTCCTCCTCCTCTTCCTCGTCGTCCTCTGACTCCGACTCCTCCAGCCACTCCTGTGTCTCTGCGGAGAGGGAAACATAAATCCTCATAAATCCTCACGCCGCACCCTTCGCATCTTGGCCTCTCCTCTCTTTTCTCTCCTCTTGGTTATCCTCCTCTCCTCTCCTTATCCCTAGAGGCAACACAGATCATGCTGAGTCGAGATTTTAGAAAAGCAAAGCAAGTGCCGGACTGGTCTGAAATTGTGTGTGTATTCCATGTGTGTGTGTGTGTGTGTGTGTATCTGTGTCTATTAGAGTTGGACAAGTTGACTCAGATCGCTGGCAGACTCACTGGGATCCATTTCAATCAGAACTTCCCACTGGTCCATCTTGTGGAGGTCGAGGCAGTAGAAGTCGTTGAGGGTGAACTGGCGGTCGCCCACCTCGAACATCCCCCCGTACAGGAACAGCTTCCCCTGGCGCACCGTCGCCATGGCGCTGGACCGCGGGCAGGGCTCCACCAGGGGGGCTGAGGCCGAACCTGAGGAGAGGGGAAACTACATCTCAACCTCAAATCACTGGCATCAATGTGAATCTGAATTTCACTGAATTACCCCTAAAAATGATTTAATAAACAGCTGATAATGCACTTAAGCAAATCTGCATGTTCTGTACATGTTATTTACCTCTGTAAATGAGAATTTGAATTATACTTAAGTGAATATACTTATTCTGCACATACATATGGCCTGTATGTATCTGCATATACGGCATTGTATGTGTATGTATCATCTGACATACAATACATATTTTGCACATCCTGTATCTATTCTGTAAATTCACATATTTTTTCATATTTTCTCATTGTTATACATATTGGATATATGTTGAAATTTTTGGTTGTGTCATGTTTAAAACCCCCCATTCACTCTATTTTTACTGCTGCCTATTACTATTTGCTGCAGAAACAAGCCAATTTTCACCCAGGGACCAATAAAGTTTCATTAAATCTAGTATAAAATCTATTTCCAATCCTTATACTTGTCAACATCATTATAGTGTGATTCAAAATCTAAGTGGACACTTGTTATCTAGAGTGACTTAGAATGAGTGGGAAGGTGGGGTATCTCAACCACTTCGCGCGTGTGTGTGTGTGTGTGCGTGTGCGTGTGTGTGCGTGTGCGTGTGTGTGTGTGTTAATCTTGCCATCGTCTTCCTCCTCCTCCTCTTCCTCCTCCTCCTCCGCCCGCGCTCCAGGAATCACTTCCTTAATGGTCATCACCGTGCCGTCCTCCGCGACGATCTCCTTGACGACCTCGACGGGTCCTTGGGGAGCGTCGGCCTCCTCCTCCTCCCCCTCCACCTCCTCCCCCTCCGCCCCGCCCTTCTTCCCCCTGCGACGCCGCTTCTTCTCCGTCTTGTTGCCCTGGGCGGACGGAAAGACGGAGGGAAAACCGTCAATATGACAAACGGCCGTAGCGAGCGGTCGGGGCAGATTAGGAGGCTGGCTGAACCCGTTTACCACTTCATATTGTAGCGGTTTGGCCGGGTGCCTGGGGTGCCAGTCAGGACTTGGCTTAAGGACTTAAGGACTTAAGGACTTAAGGTCAATTGTCTGGCAGTCAAACCTGACATGCCCCGTAAAAACCATGTAAAGATTCATCTCATTCAGCCCAAATTAATCACACTCACCGTTTAAACATTCTACAAAACACACAACTTTTAAAAAAGCTAAAAAGTTGATATGCTGTCCATTAATACATCCAGTAATTCAGTAATGCATGAGTGTATGAAGCAATTCTCAAATCTTTTCAGGCAATCCAGCAAAAAGCTGTCCGTTCCATATAATCCAAAAGCCAGTTTGTATTTTCCCAAAGTTCTTTCAATAAAGTGTTCAAATTAATCCATAAGCCTGCAGTGTTTTCCTCTGCCGCTGAACAGAGACGACAGACTCCACTGCCTGGGGAAGCCGCCACTCCAACCTGAACCAATTTCATTTGTACTGGTTTCAGTGGAGAGTTTTAGTGGACTAAATGCTGTCTTACTGTTACAAGTGCTGAATACAGTACACAGCTGGGTCATAAACTTCAGCATATATAATTGCATTAAGTATACTTTCCTATATCCATTTTCCAGTCATCCCCCCCATAAAATTGGTTCTGCTTGATTTGTCCCTCCTGCAGTTTCCTGGCACCTCCACTAGGGGGCGCTCCCTACCTGTTGAGAAGCACTGCCCTAAGTTGAGAAAGAGTTTTTGCTACAAACATGTCGTCGTAAAACCAACCTGTTCTCTGCCAAAAGGCAAAGGGGTCCTATTGGACATAAACTTAAAGTTTTAAATATATATTACTAAGCCAAGCAGTGTTAAATCCTGCTTTCTCTAACTTTTACTGGCTTTGATGATGAGAAAGATGCTTTACAATGCCATAAACATAATGGGCCCCACCTGGGGCAGCACATTTTATTAAAAGGTGAGTCAAGGAGTTTCTGCAGAACAAAGGTTAGAAACCACACAGCTGTAGCAGTACAAATTTGCGGCTTTGTATTGTTTGTTTATTTACACTCCAAGCCAGTGGGCGTGCATTGAGATTAAAGAGGCAATTGTAACCTAGGAAAACTGGAAATACCAGTGACAAAAACTCAGAACAACGACAATGGATGTGGTGAAAGAGCGACAAAGGCGGCTGAATTTGAGGATTAAAAGCCACTTGATCGCTCATAAGTGGGAAATCTCCTCTAACACGCTCAGATCTGTCTGTGATTGGTCTGAAATATCACTATCTCTCCTACTAACACACCTTGTGTCCGTACGAACCTGCTGAAATTCATTTACGCAGCAAGTGTACCGCGGCCTTCCAGCTTACCCTGAGCTGGGCGGGGAACCAGCGGTTCTTCGCCGTGTCGTACAGGTAAAGGTCGTTGAAGAAGTCGCCCTCCAGCGTCTCCTCCTCTTCCTCGTCGCACACGCCGCCGAACAGCACGGCCCGCCCCGCCGGGCCCACCGCCAGGGAGAACCCGGAGCGAGGAGGGGGCTTGGTGCCGGAGGGATTCACCCTAGACCACGACCACTTCTCTGGAGGACGGAGAAACAGGAAAAAAAAACACTTTCAGACCAGCAACCTTTAATCTTTATTACATCACTAATAATTCACTAAAATAAACAATTAAGTTTTTAGTACCTTGGTCTTCCTTCCCCTCTCTCTTCAGAAGGAACATGTCAGAGTGAATGGTCCCCTTCTCTACATCCTTCTTGGCTTTCTGGACACACACACACACACACACACACGATTATTAGGCAGACCACATTAGAGACATTACTTCTATGGGAGATGCACACAAGCAAATAAAATATTGGACCACACACGCACACACACACACACACACACCGCTTTAGAGTATCCTCCGTAGATGATGACGCCCGAGGCATCAGGGGTGGAGGTCATCTGGCAGGCGGAGCGCGGCGAGGGGGCGGAGCCTGACGGAGAGAGGCGGGACCAAGAGAAGGAGTCCAGGGAGAAGGAGTAGATGTCGTTGTAGTAGATAAAATCCCTACGAGAGAGAGAGAGACAGGGGAGAGGCAGGAGAGGAAACAGGGCAAGTTAATGGTTTTTAAATCCCCTAATGGCCTGGCAGCAAGTTCTTTATTCGATATGCCCGTTCCATTTGAGCCAAATGGATGTCTCATCTGGCGCTGGTCCTTTAACCATCCAGAGAGCAAGAAGCAAAACGACTGGGGAGGCAGCGTTTAGATTTTATGCCCCTTGCTGCCTTCCAGTCGATACTAATTCTGGTTTAGCTGTTGCAGCACCAAGAGTAATAGGATAGGCTTAGAGTTAGGAATAGGATATAAATCAGAATGGGGCAAATAGGGGTTATAGAGGCAACCAACAATTTCAACACTCAGAAATATTAAATAGAGCTGCATGAATGAAAATGTGCAAAAAAGTATTAGCAGTAGAATCAGTAGCAGCAGAACTTAGTGAGAAAGAAAGTCAATGTGAGATAAGTGCATTATGAAAAAAGTGAATGAGCCTGCTAGATCTTCAATGCCTCATTCCCACAACAGGTGACATTACTTACCAACACTTTCTCGAAAAGACGTCCACATATCATAGTTAGAAAAAAATCTACAGAAATGATTTGAGGAGGGATAGACGAGGAGAGCATCCCCTCAGTTACAGATATCAGACAAAACCTGCCCATCATCCTCCGTGTTAAACATGGAGAAATTATCGTAGTTTATAATTCAGAGACCGTCTCCCTACCTGGTGCTTTCATGGAAGCCTCCAAACACCAGCAGCTGTTTCTTGCTGAGGACCATCCTGTGTCCGCTCCTACCAGACGGACCACCAGGCGCCCTGGAAAAAAAAATACACACTTCCAGTCATTTCTGATCTCTAATGTGTTTAAATATTGGTTTAATGGAAAGCAAAAATACACAACATACAGAATTTAGGGGAAAATCAACACCCTCACAGCCACAGATCTGGAGGTAAAAATACACAATCAAACAAACTGCTGACTGTTAACACATACCTGATGTTCTCTTGCATATCTACTAGCAACACCCACAGTATATCAACCAATCCATCAATCAACCAAGTATTTATAACCCCCCGCTCAGGTTCTTGTATTCACAACTTCAATCCATCTACCAATCCATCTTTCCATTTATCTATCCACTCGTCATTACATCTGGTCGATACGTACTTGATGTTCTCCCAGGTGTGTGTAGCCAGGTGCAGCACCCAAAGGTCCTTGTAGTGGTAGAACTGTTCCCCGTCTGGAGAGGCAAACTCTCCTCCAAACACCCACAGCTGGCCCCCACCCTGGGGAACCACCACTGCCTTGGGGGAGGGAGGGAGGGAAGGAGGAAAAGTTAAACTGAGTCAGAAAAGGAGGTTTGATGTCCTACTACTCCTGCTACTGTACTCTGCACCCTTGTGGTTATAATTAAGAATCAAATAGCGACTGCAGCTGATCATACTCAATGGGCCTCATTCACGAAACGTGCGTACGATCAGATTTGATCTTAAAGTGTACTTACGAACGTTTCCACGAACATTTCGGCATTCATCCTTTTTTTTCTTACCTGAATTTGTTCTTTGGTACGATCAAAATCTACGTGTGTTTGGAAACATGCGTGGGGCATTACGCATAAAGTGGTTTCTGCTTAAAATGCCTTATTCTTTAAGGGAAATCTATTAAAGCAGTCCCAGACCTCATATCAACAACAAAATGTGTTTCAGGCCATTTGTAAGCCTGGTGATAATAACCATATTAACAAAGCTAGGCCGATATGAACAAATTCATAGGCAATTCTATTCAATTGGAAACATGAGTGATTAAAGTGATTAATTAGTATCGTATATATATTATATTATTATATTATTTATTGATCAATAAAGTTCTATCTTATCTTACCACAGGAGCAATAGACTGTGCACATCAAAGCACCGTCTCCAAACGCTTTCCCTATTTAAATCACAAACAATAAGACACCATAAACATTCAATTAATTTGTGACGCCAACCTAAACCTCCTACATGTGGTTTCCAGCCGCGACTCGGTGCTGCAGAACAGCAGGGTGTCGTGCGTCTTGAGCAGGTGCTGCTGGAGACGCACGGCGCATATTGGACTGAATGGAAGTTAAATTAACCAGAGTCTCAAGACTAACTAGTTTGTCTCTAGGTGATAGAGGTTCTGCACTGACCACATTGCTAATAACACACCTGATAAACCTTCAGACCCCTCAGCAGAGATCATATAATTATCATACGTGCACTCGCTCCGCCACAGAGCGAGCGCAGCATACTGAGCTGGAAGGCTGTGATGAGTTTGGACACCGCAGGAAGAAAGCTCCTGTCAAGAGCTACAGTCAAAACCAGCAATATTATTATAAAGCCTAAAGTCTGAGCTTACCATCAGATGGAGATGCTGCTTGAATTAAACCAGTGCCCAACTCCGCTGATGACTGGACACCTGACCGCACAGTCTCCATATTATTTCCCCAAACATTTTGGCAGCGCCCTGCCCTCCGCCTGGAGCTAATAAACTGCATCTATTTGGAGTTAGACTATCGCCCTCGCTTTTTAGATTCTAACTGTAAGTCAAACGGTTTCTTTTTAATTTAATTCAAGGTGTGTGTTTCTGATGTTGCAGCATTGACAGCATCAGTAATTTATTGCCATGTTTTCTTTCTCAGTTGCTGTCACTCCACCGCTTACACTTTTAAAAAGTATATATATTTTTTTCTCTCACTCCCGACAACAACACTTCTATTTCAGAGTTTGAATTTTTCTTCTTGGGTCTGTTTGCCATTCTCCACTACTCCAGTAATGCTTTCCATTTGCGCACGACCCTTCAGACAGCAGACCTTTTATGGAGTTGCCAGGGCGTCTACCTATGCTAATCAGCATCAACAGGCACGCGCATCTAATTAAGGAAGAAGTGGCATTCATCATCAGATATACCTGGAATACGCAAAAATCGAGACTCTGCGCATGCTTCATGAATCCCACGTTGGTTTTGCGTAGGCATGTTTCTTAAGAACAAAAGTAAGAACAATTTAAGAAAAGTTTTGTGAATGAGGCCCAATAGGTTTCATGGATTCCCTACACCGGTACGATGTACCATACTGGAACCATACCAAAGTGTGCATGAAAAGAGGTGTGAGGGCCTCTGGGGTCAAGTATGGTCACCTGGTGAGCGCAGCGTGGGGGAGGAGGGTTAGGGATCTCCGACTTCACCCAGCTGTTTTTCTTGATGTTGTAGAAAAACAGCTCGTTGTACAGATACGTCTGCAGAGAAAGGCAACAACATTTTTTTTCAAATTAAGGGTTATTTCTGTGGAATTTCTACTTCATCAGATTGAAAAGACAAAGAAAGAAAGACAAAATGATAAGCAACAAAGGTCATGAGCTAGATTTTAGTCCAAAATTGTGTGAATACCTAGGATTCACCTATGTGACCACTCTTATAGAACAATCTCACATATCTTATACACAACATACAGGACAACGCTATTACAGACACACTATACAACGGTGAAGCTATGCTGGTATGTGATATAAACATAGACTGGGCTTAAAAACATAGAAGCAGCTGACAGGAAGAATAAAGATGGTTTTCCACATCACATCACTGGCATCCCTAGTTACTGGCTTATATTGCCAAATTCTCCCCAAATCTAAGGTATGCTGAATAATACTGTGTCTGTGAGCTGATAGACATGGTAGGCTACTTTACCATATTGTACCAGCTATTTACCAACAAAATCAGTTTGCATCTTCAGAAGAAAGTATTTTGAAAGTCTGCATCCCAAGTGAAAAACACTAATATGCACTAACAAAATATATTAGTGAAGTTTTGACTACCTTCCTTCCATTGAAGAATTCCCCTCCAAACAGGATGAGTTCATCTTTCTCCGGATGGGGAGAGAAAGAGGCATTCAACCTGAGAAGCACCAAGAGACAAGAGACAGACCGAGATAAGATTTATCTTGCTAGCATGGGTGACAGCAGTGATGCATGAATACAATCTTCTCTCAAGAAGATGTAGTCTTTCACCTTGGTGACGGAGGGGGACAAGTCGTCTCTACAACCTGGGTCTTCTTGGCATCCAGAGTCTGAAACTCAGCGATCAGGGCCTCCAAATCCTCCTGGAGAAGGAAGGAAGGAAGGAAGGAAGGAAGCAAGCAAGGAAGAGGGGGGGCAAAAAGGAGGAAAGAGGGAAAGACAGAAAAGGCAGGTGGAGGATATGAATGGCTTTAGCTAATGTTACTGTTAATGTTGGCACTAGTTAATGTTCCATTTGTGTGACACTACACTGTTGAATTTTTAAAGCGGCATGTTAGCTAGTATTTTTTAGTAAACTATCTAGTGAACAGACCAACAGCTAGCTAAAAGTATTTTTCACAACAACAGATAAACAGTCAAGCACATTTGAAATAAAGTAAGAAAAAGCTAACAAGCTAAGCACACGGTCAGGATAGCAGTAGTCCTAACAAATGTTATAGTGTCATATGATAAATACGAATCATTAAACCACTTTGGACCAGTTACCTCTTCTCGTTTGGACCTCTTAGAAACCTTTTTCTCCATTTTGGCAGCTGTCTTCTCCGCTCCCTTCACCTTCTTGTCTTTCTTGCCTTTTTTACCCATGGCTGCTGCGGTGCACTAACGAATATACTTGGCAACACCGAGAATTGTATCTGTTATGTGAATGAAGTCTGTGCCACATGGAAACCTAAACAAACTCGCATGTCGAGCCGAGCCTCTTCCCTGACAAACGAAGGTTTACTTCCCGCAACAAAAGTGACGTAAAGCGCAGTGTGGAAATGCGACTGCGCCCTCTAGTGTTTCGGAGGAGAACTGCAGCTCAGGCGTCTATCAGGTAAAGTTTTGTAACTGAACTTCAACTTGGTAACCTAGTAAGATTTTTTTTTTTGTCTGTCCCTTGTGCTATTTCACATCAGTCATTCAGGCTCCATATTCCTCCAGGGTGTGTGGAATGTCACAGAGAGAGAGACAGGTACTAATGAGCAGCAAACCGTCTTGACACCCTGAGGTGGCATCTGTTTACCGCCGAGACCCCTCTGACACATTCACTCACATGCATGTCTGCACACAGGCATACACACACATACTGTGCACATTCATGTGGACTTGTATAATTGCACAAGTGTAGAGTTATTATGCACCAACACAGATATAAACACACGTATTCCCTCATATTTAAACACACTGCAGCTGCTGCACACAGCTCTAACACTAATTGAGCTGTGTGTAGCAGTCTAACTGAACCTATTAAGATGCATGTGCACATGCATGGACATATACACAAATGCACGCACACATACACACACATAATCACACCTGTCATTAAGCTCTTCTCTGGTTTAAGCTTGTACCAGAGAGATGTATCTGTGTTGTTCTGGGCCTGCTACCTCTTTGGGGAATGGGCTGTGTGTGTGTGTGTGTGTGTGTGTGTGTGTGTGTGTGTGTGTGTGTGTATTTCATCTGTAACATCAAAAATGATGCTTTCTCTCTAATATATGAGTTTAATGAGAAGATACTGAAGTGTAGGTAATTTTAATCAACTTTATCATTCAGAGAGACAAAGAGAAGATAAATAGAGGAGGAGAGATAGAAAATCACAGAGGAAAAAGACAGTCAAAGTTAGTGAACTGCTTTTCTTAATACATGGTAGTGACACATACTGTCTTTGTGTATTTTAAAAATTGATAAGTAATACACAATGTAGCCAGCGGAGGGCAGCTGTAGGTTTCATTGGACCAGTCACTGTAAACCTTCACAGAAGACTGGAGCACTTGAGCCACAGCATTATAATGGACAGCCTCATCCTGGTGTATTGTGGTAATTCCCTTTGCTACATACTGAGTGCCATTAGAGAGCTGTGATAGGACATGAGCATTATTTTACATGTGGATAGTGGACAGTGGAGAGATGAAATATCCAATAAAACACACTGGAACATTCAGTGATGATGCTTTTGTAGTAACACATTACTTTTTCATGTGTCACATATCAAACCAATGACAATATCGAAAGATCTGTGGCTGCCAACTTAAAGCTGCATGATGCAACTTTGCTCATTATTGGCCCCAAATGGCAGGAAGAGGCGACTGTATGAAAAATTTTAACTTGATTTGAACTTCAGTATATGACTCCCCTGATTTGCATTGCATTTGCAAGAACGGTGAGAAAGTCTAATCTATCCTTTCCATTTCTGTGACTGGGACGGGCCTATCAAATTAAATGGAACTCTTATCCTTCGCCATTTACCTCGTAATCCCTTGTAATAATTTCCTGTGTGTTCACACTGATTAAAAATGAAATCCGCAACCTTTAGAATTGACACATACATTTATCAAGGGCAATTTACGTTAATGGCAACACCTTTTTTTCCAGCCATCTGTCAGCATATTGTGATATTCATTTTCCTTCCCAGCGCCTAGATACACACACAAAACCCCATGCACGCACTCTCACACACACAGACACACACACACACTCACACACACACATCACATGACTGTCACTGTCCACTGCCCTGCCTACCACTCACTCCTGACTGCTAACCTTTCCCTCTAAACAGGCTGCTTTGTGAGACGCCTGAGGGTTTGCACGTCTGTGTGTGTGTGTGTGTGTGTGTATGTGTGTGTGTGTGTGTGTGTATGTGCATGTGTGAGTGGGGGGTGTGGTATGACAGAAAGCGAGTGACCGTTTACATCAGCATACGAGTTTATCTGATCTTTGTGCATTCCTGGTTGCGCGTGTGCATGCAGAGAGAGAGAGAGAGAGAGAGGGAGAGAGAGAGAGAGAGAGAGAGAGAGAGCATATGTGGGTATATTTTCTTCACCTCGGGGCCTTGCAGGGGGGCAGTCACACATTTCATCACAAGCTCTCCACTCGTGCTGGTATGGAGTCCAGTCAACCAACGAATTCACATGACACAAAACCTCATATTCACATTATATTCATAATTGTGGGTGTTCTTTCATCCTGGGCTCCAAATATGAAATATACTATCGCCTCTTTGGAGCCGGGCTCAATAAAACATATTGTTGATGTCATGTGGGGACCCACGAGACACGGGCCCACAAGCCATGTTGGGTCCCAGCTCACACACATACACAGTTTTAACTTCTGTATATACATTTTTTTTTTCTTATAAAAATCTAAATCAAGTCACAGTAAGATATAATAAGTAGAGCATAGCATAAAGTATTGACACAGGACTTCAGGATCAGTGTATTATAAGGGCCTGCAAGGATGGAAATTTTACTTCATTTCACCAGTCTGTTAGTCAGGGCGAGGCTGGTGCCACATTGTTCTGTACTAGGCATAATTTGAATGGAGGTAAATGGAGATGGCAGTAACCTGAAGTCTCTGGTCTTGGGTCTCAAATCCTGCAAACTCCACATCTGAACTCCTAATCTGAAGGTTTTGAACTCTCAAGCCACACAGTAAACATCAGGTTTTGGGCTGTTGACTCATAATCTTAACTCAATCTACTTTACTTGATTTGACGTGACTTGACTTGACTTGACTTGACTTGACTGCTGCCCTCGCCTCTGTGAATCTTAGCGCTGACCTCAACCCCTTCTCATCACTGCATGCTGCCTCTCTTTCTTTTTTCTTTCTGTTTTCTCCTGTCATTGTTGTTGCCCATGATTCTGTCACTGTTTTGCCCGGCACCTATTGCACGCTAAGCCGTCCCGGGTGGGGGATCCCTATTTGCCTCAGCCCGCCCAAGGTTACCAAGTTTTTCCTACTAAGGTTTTCTTGGGAGTTTTTCCTTGTGTGCAATTAGGCTCTAAGGCTGGGGGTGCTGGGTAGGTTAGGTTATGTATAGGTAGATTGTCTTGCTAAAATCTGCTCTTGTCTGTCTTGTGCTTTTCACTATGCTTGTCCTATATCATTTTGTTCACCACTGATTTTTGGTTAGTTAGATCTAGTTAGGTTAATTCTCTGTAAAGTCCTCTGAGACATGCTTGTGATAAAGGGCTATATAAATAAACAAACTTAAATAAATAAACAAACTTGACTTTGACTTGACTTGACTCGACTCGACTCGACTCGACTCGATTTGACTTTGACTTTTGACTTGATTTGACTTTGACTTTTGACTTGACTTGACATGACTTGTTTTGGCTCGACTTTGATTTGATTTGATTTGACTTTGACTTTTGACTCGACTCGACTTGACTCGACTCGACTCGATTTGACTTGATTCAACTTTTGACTTGACTTGACATGACATGACTTGACTTTGACTTTTGATTTGACTCGACTCGACTCAACTCGATTTGATTTGACTTTGACTTTGACTTTTGACTCGACTCGACTTGACTCGACTCGACTCGATTTGACTTGATTCAATTTTTGACTTGACTTGACATGACATGACTTGACTTTGACTTTTGATTTGACTCGACTCGACTCGACTCAACTCGATTTGATTTGACTTTGACTTTTGACTCGACTCGACTCGATTTGACTTTGACTTTTGACTTGACTTTGACTTTTGATTTGACTTGACTTTTGACTCGACTTGACTCGACTCGACTTGACTTGATTTGATTTGATTTGATTTGATTTGACTTTGACTTTTGACTCGACTCGACTTGATTTGATTTGACTTTGACTTTTGACTCGACTCGACTCGACTCGACTCGACTCGACTCGACTTGATTTGACTCGATTCGACTTGACTTGACTTTTGATTTGACTTGACTTGACTTGACTTTTGATTTGATTTGATTTGACTTGACTTGACTTTTGATTTGACTTGACTTGACTTTTGATTTGACTTGACTTGACATGACATGACTTGATTTGACTTGATTTGACTTGACTTACCTTGGCTTGGCTTGGCTTTGATTAACTTGACTTGGCTTGATATGCCTTAGACTTGGTTAACTTGATTGACTCAGCTTGCCTTGACTATACTTAAATTGACTTAATTTGGTTTGACTTCACAAGTTAATCTGACATGACTTGATTGACTTAATTCTAATGAATTGACTTGTCTTAATTAAACTTCACTTGACATGCTTTTGACTTGACTTGGCAACACAGGTACTTCTCCAGCGTTAGCTCAGTGAGCCAAAAAGTGAACATGCTCATCTTCTCTGAACAAATGTTGTTTACTCTGATGAAGACATAAAAACAGATGGCTGGCTTGCACCTGTGCTCATGTGCGTAAATAGGCACACACACACACACACACAACCACAAGCCTTGCTTGTGTGACTCAGCATCGTTTACATCAATGCTGCCCTCGCCTCTGTGCCATCTGCCTGTTAGCCTGGATGGACAGATAGTGTCTGGTCGTGACTGAGGATGGAGGGAGAGAATAAAGGAGGCAAATAAAGGAGACAGGTGAGGAGATGAGGAGAGAGATGCTGTCACCTGAACAGATAGGAAATTACCCAGGCTCTGGTTATAGGGGTTTAGAAATAGAACACACACACACACACATACACACACACACATGCACACTAATATGGAACATTTAATACCATTCTCCCGTTGCCCAGAAACAGAGCAACCGCCTCTCACACTCAAATTACCCATCTGAACAACACACACACACACACACACACACACACACACACACACACACACACACACATTATGTCTGCTATTGCATGATGGATTGGAGCGTGTCGGACAGGTTAGGTGAGGACAGGCAAACTAGTGAGAGCCAGAAAGATGAATGAGTGAAGGTGGAGAGAGAGAGATGGGGAGAGAGAAGAGATGATAGAGAAAGATGTGTTATGTACTGGAAAGGGTGGTGACAGGCGGAGGTGTGAAAGGTTGTTGCGGATTCAGAGGAAGTGTGTGCTCGACATCAGTTCTGAGAAAAACACACATACCGCGACCCAAAACAAATGTTCTCTCTTTCTCTTCTCTCTCTCTCTTTCTGTGGCCACCTTTAGCCAAAACACCTTATAGTTCTGGGAAAGTACCCATTTCAGTATTGAGGTCAATATCAACCCAGATGCTGGCAGGGTTACAGTAAAAGGCAAAGTGATAAAAACACAATAGTAAAATACAATGATAAAAACAGAAAAAGAAGAGACAAATTACGACTTTGTGCAAGAGAGATTCAAGACTAATACACAAGGGGCTTGTAAAAATATCTCACTTCAAAATAAACAAAAGAAAAATAATCAACAAATTTAAAAAAGCAGAGACATAACCAAATTCGATAACTGGAATTATTGAATTAATTAAGATATGCAGGACCTCCCTTCTCTTTCTTCTCACTCTTCCCTTTCCCTCGTTCTCCTTCCAGCCTCCTCTCCCTCTGCCCTTACTTTCTCTTCTTTCTTCTCCCATTACTTGCTCTTCATTCCTTCATCTCTCCCCATTCCTCCTCTTATAATCACACCTCTTTCTCCTCCTGTGGCCTCCTGACCTCCCCCTCTTTTTTGCTCCCCTTCCTCATCCTATTCCTCATCCTCTATCCTTTCCAGGCTCTATTTATCCTTCTCTACTCCTTTCTCCTTTCAAGCGCATTTCACACCAAAGTGTCGCCACAGACGTAAACAAAAATCAAAATCTGTCAAAAAAAAAAAAGTCAAAATCTGATCAGTGGAAAAATAGTGGTGAGATGCATCACACAGCAACAACTTGCAGATGTGGGAAATAACAAAATGTACAGGGCGTGTGTGTGTGTGTGTGTGTTTCACGTCCTCTTCCCTCGTCTCCCTATAACTTGTCCTCCTCCTCCTCCTCTTCTTCTTCCTCTGCTCCCCTTTAATCCTCACAAACAATAGAGAAAGACAAACACCAGCAAACAGAGACTTTTTGATCCCAATGCACCACCCGGTGTGTGTGTGTGTGTGTGTGTGTGTGTTTGTATGAGCCTACATGCACGTGTGTGTATGTCCCAGTGGGCATACATGTGTGAGTGTGTGTTTGAGTGTGTGTGTCAATGTGTGTTTGTGTGTGTGTCTATTTACACAGGGAAGTGAAAATCAGAGCCAGTGTACTGCTCACACCTGTCAGTGTTCCCTGCAGTGTGTTTGTTGGACTGTAGCCACCGCTCTGCTATCTGGTTTCCTCTTACGTGGCCTTTATCAGCAGCAGCAGAGTGTGGGAAAGCAAGAGAAAGAGAGGGAAAGAAATAAAAAAGAAAGAAAGAATGAAATAAAAAAGGAATTGGTATTGTTGCATTTGTATAGTTTGTTTAGCCATCACAGATCACAACTGTAGAAACAGATCTGTGTTTTAGTTATACAAACTTGGAGTTTTAGTGAGGCAGAGCTGCTCTGGAGGCAGAAATAATCTCATTGGTTGAGTTAAACCTCAGTGGGCGGAGCCAAAGAACCACCGTTTTTCTGGCTAAGTAACATTAGACTGAAGCCTAGTGAAAAAGCTAATATCATGAAGCCTAGCGTTCTTGATACTAACTGAATAAATGCAATTTAGCCATACTAAGTTATCTAAGTTAGCTAGTTAGCCTAGCTGACCTTCCAAATTCAAACTAGCCATACTAGCCTATGGGAGCATTAAAACAACACCTTTTTCACACGTTTAAAAAAGCAACCTACACCGCAAGCCTGCTGTGTGTGCACTTGAGAGCACGTTTTTTAGGGCAGGGATTAACAAGCTTAATTTAGCTAACGTTAAGCTAGCTTGCAGACACCGTTCAGTGTTTACACTGCTTGGAATTACTGAAATCATAAACACTGACCCAGGCTTACAATTTGCCAGTTTGTCGTCTTACATTCAGTCTTGTGGTGAATGGCAAGGATGAGCTTTTCCTCCATGTTTGTTCTGCAGTCAGTCATGTTTATTATCAATGTTGATTGGTCTGCTGTGGATGATGTACTGCCCTCCCAACACTCGCTCCACACAAAATAGAAGCAGTTTCAACTATGGCGGCTCATAAAAATGCAAGGTGTGTTGCTTTGGCAGAGGAGAGAGCACCTAAGACCTGAGTGCGTGGTTCCATAGAAAACAGTGAAAAAGAGCGGGCAAAGGCGTCGTCTGAACGCACCCTATAGCTATCCAGGGAAGCTAGTTAGCTAGCCTGCTGGCCTTCCAAGATCATCAATGCCATGGCCATGAATGAACGAGAAGTCATTGGCACTTATATATTATTATATACTAATGCAACATTTTGATGGGATCCCGCAAAAGTATGCATAAACGTTATTTTTGTTTTTATTTTCATTTTTATCCTTAAATAAAAAATAAAAAATAAAATAGCATGAAAATCTTCAGATGTAAGAATATTGAAATCAAAATCTCATATCACGCAAACCCTACTCGAGCTCAGTTCTCAGGTGGTCTTACTATTGTAATAATAGAGTGAGTTTGTAATATTTGAGTGAGTCAATGGAGCTGAAAAGGTTGATTTAACTCACTCAGTTGAAACACTCTTGGGCTTTAGAGCCACTGCCAGTTTGCCACATTTAGTTTAGTTTTTACTAAGGGTGTACATGAGCATGTGATGTGCACATGAAATAGAAATGCAGTTCAATCCTCAAAAGGTCATTGCCCACCAATAGCCCTGAAGCAAGGAGAGGTCTTGGCATCTCAATTTCCTTTCTCCTTCTCTCGTCTTTTCCTGGCTGCAGTACCCAATGGTATGTCTTAATTACTTGACACTCATTTTGAAAGCTTAGAAATATGTTGCGCTCTGTATGAATGACATTTTCTCTCTTCTCCTCTCTGATCCCTGTGCCCTCAATATTTTATGGTATGTCATAATTATGTGAAACATATCTCCTCCACTATCACAAGCTCTGCTTTTACTTATTAGCATTTCGGCACATCAGCATTCAGTAGATGAAGTAGAACATGCAGCAGCAGAGCAGCAAGTATGGACAGAGTTGTGCTGATAGGTTTCTCATGGGAAACTCAGCCTACTTTGGACAGCTTGAAGGGCCCCTCGGGTGGTGTGGCTATGAATAGGGAAATCGGGCATTGTGTATATAACTTGTCTTGGACAGGGGGTGCTGACTTAGAATCACAGGTTGGGTCACATGGCCTCGGAAGAAAACTGATCATCACATTCATTCAGAAAAGCTTAATGAATAAAACCCCCTGCTCTGTTAAAAGACCCTTAGCCAGTTTGATTTGTTCAAAATGCATGCTGTAGAGTTTTGTCCTACACAGAGTGTGTCAATCCTGTATTGTGTAACTGTCTTTTATAATGTGTCAGCACCAATTAATCAAGTCAAATTCCATGTGCGCTTGGCAAATTAAAGCAATTCTGATACAGAGATTGTTACCCAAAAATCACAAAATGAGTTGCAGTCACAATGGTCTGTGGGATCAGCTCATTTCATTGCCATGTGAATTGTTGAGGCCGTTCATGCAAGCCTTGTTCAGACATTAGATACGTTTGATTTGTTCAGTGCAAGGGATTCAGTCGGAGTCAAACCTAAATTTGCAAACAAAACGACCTCCTCATTTTTACTTATAACATTACTGAATTGACCGACAGACCGTCACACTACAACAACCTTTTTTAGACATCTCTCTTTTTCTAGCCAGATTATTACATATTATTAGCCATTATTTGCACACAGTTCTCCACTGGACCTCCATATTGGCGCTGGCCTTGGTTGCTAGGAGATTTGTGATGCAACTGCAAAGCCTGTTCAGGAACTGACTAACTCATTAACTCACTGGCCAATTTCAATCAAGGCAGCAATGCACCTGTTTTGTATCTTATTGTACATTTTTGATAATTATTCGAGTGGTCCTCAAATTTTTATTGTTAAAACCATCTCATTATATTTTTATGCCAGGGTGCTTTATAATAAACTAGAACTTGAACTTGAACTTGAACTTGAAGTCGCCCAGCAGGTTTGGCGTACATTGCATATCTGACAATTAAAACAAGTTGGAGAATTTGAATTACTGAGGGATTAGGACCAGTTCCTGGAAGACAGCCAGTATTGTAGTCTTTAACAAGGCATGTAGGCCACAAACTGTCTGTGTGAACATTTGATTCAGCCCCTGATTATTGTTCTCAGCCGCCTAATTAAGTGAGTCAGCATTCACTAATTAAATTCCTCAGGGCACCAAGATGGAGCTGCAATATCACAAAGCACAAATATTTCTAAAATTGCATTTTATCTGGTTATGTTTTTTCTCTATACACTTGTCACGTTGTATAATTAAAGTATTTGAATGGTATTGTTAGGGTTAGGGTTACCAACCAAGGGGCACTGCCATTTGCAAGCTAACTACAATTACCTCTAGTCACTGAGATCATATTTCATTGTACATGAATGGCCAAAGGTGATCACAATGTAGGTTTTGTAAACCCGTGCCCAGAGCCGGAACGGTCTCCTGGAAAGGCCTAAAGCTCAAGTGTATTCCAGTTCCGCATTGTGTTGACTGTGATTTAGTATTTCCAATTACTGAGTCTTGTTAAGGAGAAGCATTTCTCTTTCATCAGATCATCGTTAGACAGATTTATAGACTTGTTTTTAGTGGGGACAAAGCGGCAATAAAACAGCAGGGCTATGCCTAAAGATACAACCAAATCAGGGATTCAAAAAGAAGTACGAAGAAACTCAAAGTTCAACACACCACCTGGGTCCAACTTTCTCCCATTTATTTTCCCTAGGTCCCATGTATTTTGACATGCAAGTATAACATGCTGATGATAACAATGAGGATGCTGTGCAGCCTCCAAGCTTTATTCATGGCTGAAGTACCTAAAAAATCTTCCAACAAAGACCGAATCTGCAAAAAATCCTCAAAATTCATCTCAAACAATGTTTTGGGATCCAGTTGTTGGATTGTGCCCAAATTGTGGAAGACTTAGACGTCTTCAAAAGTTCCCTACCAACCCCTCACCCCCTCCGTTTTGGGTCCTCTACACCACAGTCACATGACAGGTATCAAAATAAAGGTTTTACACAAGCATCTCCCAGAAGGTTTGCAGAAAAACCCGTCAGCAGTGACAGGAAACCTAGGGTCAGCCGAGGCCTCTCTGTGAAATGCCGCAGCAACCTCCAACGCCATACTGCAAATTCCCTAAACACTCTTTCATAGTATCGTAGCGCGTAACTCGGCTAACTGGTTCAAGTCCTCATTCGGCGCGACTGGTGTGTTGCGTAGGGATGTAATGGTTCTTCGTTTATACCATCTGTGTTTCGGTTTTATGAGCAGTAGAGCGCGTTCTACAGTCAATGTATATATGGAAATAAGTAGCATTAGGAGGGTGGTGGGGTGTCCTTCAACAGATATGTGTCCTGCTGAAGAAAATCCCTACAAGAGACTGTGCCAGAGACTTGGGTAGGAGGAGAGAAGTTCTGTCCATGTTCATGCAATTCCTACTGTCCTCCAGTAGATGTTGATAAAGGTCACAGATTACTTAATGCCCCTTTAAATGTCTAAAACAGGGATGGTCAAGGTCAAGAGTCATTCCAACCAGGGTGTTAGGGTTCACATGGAGTCCGTCCCACATTTGTTTCCCTTTTTTTCTCTTGATGGGACAGAAAGGCCTCTGAAACAGCATTTTACCCTAACCCTTTTTTTTTTGTCTTTTTGGTCCACCAGGTGGAGTGGCCCACCCTGGTGATTTGATTGTAAGTGGAACACTGATGCATGATGTATAAAACATTCAATGTGTTGTGAAATGATGTTGCTGGAGACACCAGTTGGTGGTCCAGAATGCAAAATTGGAATTGACAGAAAGTGTGCAGCATGATTACACCAGAAGTGACCATTTCTATCCACTTTAATCCCATGGTCAAGACACAGGTGTCAGAAATGAAACTTCTCCTTCTTCACACTTTATAACTTCCAATCCTGGACAAGGTTAAGTGTAAGGTGTGTGGGAATGCACAACATAATAGATACAAGCAGGGGCGGAAATCACGGGGGGGACAGGGGGGTCCGGACCCCCCCTTCCTGGGACTAACAGAGAGTTGTCCCCCTCAATATATCATTGTAAACATAACTATATAATTTTAAATAATATAATAATATGCATTGAAAGCACTTGTGCTAATTATAGACGCAAAACAATGCGTTTTTAAGTTTCGAAAGATTGAGTCCCTCTCTCATACGCCTCACAGTGGTTTGGTCCACTGCCTACCTGCCTCCCCGAACCCCCCCACACACACATTAGCCCTCGGTACGAGTGTGTGTGGAGGATCTCTGGAAGTGTGTCAGTGGTGGCAGACCTCCAGTAAGTAGCTGAGGTTAACTTAAAACAAAGGATGTGTCAGACATTTTTCTTTACTTCTACCACTCAATAGAATAAAACACATTCACAATTGTAATCAGACTACATTTTGTTCCGTTACCTCGCGGTTGAATCTCGTGCGTCAGCGTGTTGGTACGGAGCCGCGTCTCCTAATGCATGTGTGTGTATGGAGGCAGGAGGTCTATCCACAATTAAAATCATCATAACTCGCTGAATTTTCGACCGATTTTCAAGCGGTTTGGTTTGTTACAAATGCCAGACATGTATTTATGATACAGAATAGTTGGTTAAATTAAAATGCGGGATTTCATACCAAAATACTTTATCTTTTGTAGATGGTAACAGTAATATTTCTATAATATAATATTTAAGATTAACTTACCCTATGTAATTAGGTTCTAAGTATATTATTTTTTTCTTACTGCATGTAAAATGGCTGCCACTATGTTATTTTGTTCATAATTTTGGAAATAAATGAAGACTTAATTAATAAAAAAGACATAATTACAACAAACATTATGTTAAATATAAGTACGTTTCTGGCAGGCTTCATAGCGTTCTGGACTTTTACACATTGACAGCAAAACATTAGAGATCTGCTTTTTCGGGAAAACAAAATCTAATTAGGCATATATTAGCTTTAGTTCAGTTAATGGGTGTTGCATCTCACCTACTACTGTAAATAACCTGCATGCTGTGTGTGTGTGTGTGTGTGTGTGTGTGTGTGTGTGTGTGTGTCTATTTGTCAGCCAGCCAGGTCAGTTAAAATGGCAGAGAAAAGAAAAACAGACATCCGATCATTTTTCAGTGCACTGTAAACCTGAATGCTCAAATTAATTAATTGGATTAAGTAGTGAAAACTTAAAATATGTTAAAAAATTCTATTAACTTAAACATTTTGAGTGCCTGTAGCATTTTCTTACTTTTGAGTTCATTAAACTAATAATTTTCGATTCATTTGAACTATTTTTGCGGATTAAGTAACCAGAATTTACAATTATAGATTCAATTGTACTTAGAATTCTACAGTTTCAACATTAGTGCGTCTGACGTCAGCAACGTCAGTGCGGGTGCGGGAACGTGCCAGAAATGGTGGATCTGCAGCCTCGTGTGCTTCTGTGTTCTTCGTTTCGCCCGGTATCAGCGCTGTTGGATTAATTGTAAGTATTAAACACGAAATTAGATTTTGTTTTAATGATTTGTTGATATTTGGAAGTTGAACGTGCTGAGCTAGTATTCAGGTTAGCCACGTAACGTTAAGCTAGCGGAACTGTAGCCTACCTGAATTGGATACAGTGATGCTAGTTAGCCAAGCAGGCTAGTCAGAGGCTAGCTCCATTGGGACTGGCGCTACACTGCGTGGGCGCCAATCTGTTACACGTGTGAAACATATTGTGTGAAAATATTTGCAATATAGTATAAAATCGGGGCTAACGCTTTACAGCTCACAGGGGAAATGCGTAGAAGAGTAGCGGCCATTTTTCAGACCTTAATATGAAAACAGTTGGGAGAAGCCAGACAAAAGTGAGATTTTATACTTAATTGCAAGTATATTCAAAATATGTTTTACTCGTCTAAAAGAAAAGGGTTCAAGGCTTTCAGAAATCTTATCATATTGGCAAATTTTGGTCTGGAAACGTTGCCTACATTAAGGGTTAATGGCGCAAAGATTTTGTCCGGGTGATTTTTAATGGAAGGCGAGACTGGCGCCCACACAGTGTCAGGAGTTTAACAGAAATGCCTGCATTGTTTGCATTACTTGCACGTACAGTTAAAGATGTGGTTGTGGAAACTGTTTATGTCAAACCTGCAATGGTGCATAGCAGAATGTAATTTATGACACTGTGTTCATAATCCAGGGAAACCAATCAGTGTTTGAGTTGCAGTGCTGAGTGAACAGCCAACGTCACACCTTCACCATGTGTCATTAGGTTAAATGAGTTGGTTAAACTAAAGAGAAGTTATATTAATTCAAAATAAAGTTGGCATTACAGGTTTTAGCAAATACTTTCATGGATATTGGACCAATTTTGAAATTCTCACACCGGCCCAAGCCTACATTCTGTATAGTTTCACCAAATTTGACTAATGTTGAACTGACTAATTGATGTCACTGTACTGTCCTTTTCCTCTTTATTTAAATGTAGGTGTATGCAGAGTTCCAGCGGATCACAAACCAGAACCTGCCCAACACATTCTATGCTGAGCTTGATCGCCACACTCCTCGTTTGATGACCTTATTCAGACAGAAGGCATCCAAAACTGGGAAGACAGCAGATGCTTTGGCTGAAATTTTTAAAATCCATGATGAACAGGTGAAGAGATTACACATTTCACATGTTAAATCTGTGTAATATTGGTGTTATTTTTAATGATTCAAGTGAGCTTTTGAATTACACAATTAGTCCTCTCTATGTCTTTGCCATTTCTCTGATTGCCCCAGATAAGTCGGCAGGTTATTTGTGGATTTATGTCCAGATATCAATGTGGTGGCCAATTGCTTGGGACTCTTTGGCATCAGGTTTGATTAGTTAATTGATTAGTTATTTACACGTCTGTTGTAATCTTCATAGGAGTTACATGATATCCACACAAGGCGTACCACTGTTCTACATGCCCTTCCTGTGTATCTTCGTGAGGAAATCTCTGGATTTTTCAGAGCATGCATGGTAAGTCCCTTTGAAGAATTATCAGGCCCATTACCTTCTCTTTTGTGCCCATGGTGTTTTAGATGAAGTGGATGTGATTAATGTGATCTCTCTTTCATTCTTTCAGGATGATACTGATGAGCCAGAGATTGGGGATGCACCAGTGGCCCTCCTTACAGTCGTCAGCGACAGTGCCATGAGTCCAGTTCACTACCATCCTGTGAGAATCTCCGTCGTCCTAGAAAGTGATGTCGTGGTCAACCTCCCCAGACTTGCCGATGCCTTCCTGGTAATGTTTGGCCTGATCTATGCACTACATCTCAGCTATCCCAAAGGACTGACCAACACTTTTGAATTCACTCAGAAAATTTTACTTGGTATGGAAGGTGGTAAACTGTCACCCAGGCTGCAGACTCTCAAGAATGACTTGATGATACATGTGTAGTAGGGATGGCAAGATCTGCGTATCTCATGTTACGATTCGATACGTGATGTGGGGTTCACGATGCGATACAAGACATTCTGAGACACAAATCTTTCCACGATGGCACCAGCTCGCTAGAATGTAAACCAAAAAAAATGTCATTACAAAGTGCAAACAATGTTATTTGGATGGAGAGTTTGTGAAATTTTAATGGGCAAGCCGGGGCAATTTTCATTACTACAGCAGAATAAAATGTAGCTAATATCACATTTTTGTATTGTGATATATTGAATTTTGATGTATTGTCCCATCCATTCCATGTGTAGAAATTGGTCTGAAAAGCGGAAAAAAGGCTATTTTATGGTTGGACATGTACCCTCTAGTTCAAAGTTATTTACTTACTACTACGATTTTCAACCAGGTGTCCCAAAGTACACACTGTACCTTTGGACTTGTTAATGTAACAGTTTTACCTTTTAACATTTCTTGTTATATGTAGAGTTGTACGAGGAGTTTGTAAGCTATTCATGACATTTATGAAGGTTTGTTTACAAAGTTGCTGCACTAGGTTATCAACCCGATGGCCCAGATGTACACACTGTGCCTTTATACTTGTTAATGTAATAATTAGACATTTTAACAGTTTTAGTGAAGAGTGAGAGAATTACATGCAAAGTTTATAAGCTATTGGTGACATTTATGTAATTTTGTTCTTAAAAGTTGCTGCCCTACTGCCCTAAACAGGTTTTCAGCCAGATGGCCCAACGTACACACTGTGCCTTTGCAATTGTTAAATAGCTTTTCATATATATATATATATATATATATATATTTTTTTTTTTTTTGTGTATATTTTTTAGATAAATATAGTTTATATATTTCTCTGTTTTTTCTTTTTTATAGTTATTTATTTGTCTTTCAAATATTTATTTCACTGTGTGTGTTAAAAGGGAGAGGGTGGCACGAAAAGTTTACTCTTGGAACAATTTTTGAGTTCTCTGCACTTTGAATATGGTGTATATGTATATTTTTTAAGTTAGTGGTACTCATTGTAATTAAGGCAATCAGTTGCCACAATTTTTTTAAGTTTCGAGGTAAATGATTTTAAGTTTCAAGAAGTCAATGTTTTTGAGTTGTGAGTATGCAAAAGATTTAAAAAGAGACTAATAAATATTGAGTTTATTGAACATGAAACGCTCAGTTTGTGTACTTAAAATTATTCAGTTATGTTAACTTATTGTATTGAGAGAGATGAATGAATATTCTAAGTTGCATTAACTGAAAATATTTGAGTTGACTTAATCAGTAATTTGATTTAACGCTAATCAAATGGTACATGTAACACTAACTCCAAATATTTAAGCTCTGAAAACGTGTGACTTTTGAGTTCATAAACTTAAAAAATCTAAGGCAATCAGTTGCCTTAATTTTTTTGAGTTCTGCTAACTTATTTGGGTTTACAGTGTGCACCGAAACGCCAAGTAGAAAGACCCCAGTAATATCAAAGGCAATTTGATAAAATCTTCATAAGAAAGGAATGAAGTGCTTATGGAAATGTTTCATAATGGACCTCTATATACATTTAATACAACAGTACTTTTGGCGGCACCTTTGGTGTCCCCTTCAGGAATTGCTCTTGAGAAATTTTTCTGTTTATTGTCCCCCCCAACAGTGAAATGAAATATCCGCCCTTGGATACAAGGGTACTGAGGCAATAGATTGGTCTATGTTTTTTTTTTGAGACAATGGAGATGGGCAATTTTGACACATGCAACTTGTCAGACAGTGTTAAGGGTATAGTGTTTGGAGGTGAGATGCAGGTTTAGTTGGGCAACTGATGTAATTTCTCTGGGCAACAAGAAGATGCAATGTCACAAAGCTTTGAACAACGAAGCAAAAATATTATCAATATTCTGCACAAAACAGTCAATGCATATGGCAGACCAAAATAGTCACAATTAAATAAATAAATATGTCAGTGAAATAAATAATTACATAAATAAATACATAAATAAATTAATAATTGATTGATTGTTTTCCTTTCATTTAAAATGTATTAAATAATATTATTCCAAATTAAAGTTTTCAAAGTGGTTCTTTTATTTACCTTTTTCTTTTTTCATTGCTTTTTATTTCATAACACTTTTCATAATGTCTTAGCCGTCTGTCAATCAAAGTGAATGGGGCGGGATCTATTTGCTGATTGGGTAATCCTTTGCAATCGATTATTTTTCCTGGCTCTGAGGCTGGTCTTGCCCCATGGGCGAAATGCCCTTAAAAAAGTCATAATATTACGAGAATAAAGTGGTAATTTTGAGAAAAAAGTCAAAATATTACTTTAATATATTATCAGCACTAAGGACCTGACACCGCGGGAGAGAAGAGGAGCAGTTCACTTCCCCACAGCTCCCAGCACTTCAGCTACACTCAGCTAACAGCTAACAGGTAATTGTAGGGAAAGTGTTTGCTAACTCTAGCTATGTTTAGCATGCATTCCTACCTATGATTCCTACTATGGATGTCAATTTTGGGTAATTTTTCTTGGCCCAACATCTGTCATCGACCCACATTATTAACAGTTAACTAGGGAGATTTTTAGGCTAGGCTACTTCCTGGCTCTGTTGAGTGCACGGATTCTTGTATTGATTACTGTCTTCTACCATGACAGACATTACTGTCTTCTACTACGATTCCATTCTATTCTACTACAACTCTAGTATTTTTACTGTAGCTCTACTGTCATATAGTATGACTCTAGGCAAAGGCAAGGCAAACTTTATTTATATAGCACATTTCATACACAAGGCAAAAACAATGTGCTTCACATAAAACAGAAAAAATACATACACAGACCACAACTATTTAAAATGACATTAAAAAAGAAAGATAGAGATAGAGATAAAATAGGTAAAACACACATAAAAGAAATAAAAGAAATAAATAAAGAGAAAAGCCACAGAGAAAAGGAATGTTTTGAGCCAACTTTTAAAAGAGCTGACAGTGGGAGCACATCTCAGTTCTTCTGGAAGTTTATTCCAGTAATTGGGAGCATAATTACTAAAAGCAGCTTCACCTGATTTAGTTTTCACCCTGGGAACAACTAACAGACCGGTCCCAGATGACCTCAGAGGTCTGGGTGGCTCATATCCTAAGAGCAGGTCAGAAATGTATTTTGGAGCTAAGCCATTTAGCGCTTTATAGACAAGCAGCAGAATTGTAAAATCAATTCTATGGCACACTGGAAGCCAATGCAGGGACCTAAGAACTGGTGTAATGTGTTCTGTTTTCTTAGTCTTAGTCAGAACTCTGGCAGCAGCATTCTGAATGAGCTGTAACCGCCCCAGAGTTTTTTTGGGGAGACCGGAGAGAAGACCATTGCAGTAGTCTAACCTGCTGGTAATGAAAGCGTGTATCAGCTTTTCTAAATCAGGTTTTGACATAAGACCCCTTACTTTGGCTATATTTTTAAGATGATAAAAAGCTGATCTTGTAATGGTATTGATATGTTTGTTAAAATTGAGATCGGCATCCATAATAACACCAAGATTCCTAGCTTGGTCTTTACTCTTGAGAGACAGGGAGTCAAGGTGAGCCCTAATTGTCTGCCTCTTTTCCTTAGTGCCAAAGATAATCACCTCAGTTTTGTCTTTATTTAGCTGAAGAAAGTTTTGGCACATCCAGTCATTAATTTCCTCAATACACTGAATCAGAGAATCTACAGGACCAAAGTCACTTGAAGAAAGAGATATATATACACTGTAACAAATTTCCCTGTTAAATTACAGTAAACTACTGGCAGCTACAGTTGCCAGCATGAAACTGTTATTCTACAGTGTACCTACTGTAATTTACAACAACAGTTTATTACTGTAAAACATATTACAGTACTGTGCTGTATAGAATATAAGCTTTACAGTATAATACTGTCAGCTGTTTGGTTGCCATTATACTGTTATTTTAGTGTTCCTACTGTAATCTCCATAAACAGTTTATTACTGTAAAATCTATTAAAGTACTATAGAATGTGATCTTTACAGTATAGAAGCTAATGATTTAAAAATGTTACATTTCAAAATGAAAACCCCTGAAAATTGCTAGCATAGAAATGACTTGGACAAGAGATGGCTTTACAACATTAGGCTTTTATTAAAGCCAGTGCAGTATCAAACACATTCAGTAACTGACAAATTTAAAGTAATTACATTTTTGTGAAATACAGTCCATAAAAACACCATTCCTCATGTTGAACAGGTTCTCAATCTGCATGTCCTAGTCCATGTACCCTGAATTCAGTTTCCTTTTTTCTTGAACTATGACAAGAGATGGCCATGTAACATTACATTTATTAAAGCCACTGCATCAAACACATTCAGTAGCTAACAAATTTCAAGTAATGAAATTCTTGTAAAATACAATCCGTAAGAAGAATTAATCATGTCAAACAGGATCTCAACAATCTGTATACAACTTGCATACCATACTTAATGTACCCTGCCTTCAGTATCCATCTTTCATGAGTTATGATCATGTGCAATAGAAAGCGAGTGAAAGAACAAACCTGGAACTGCACAATTGAGACAACTGGACTGAACTCTACTGAACTGAACAGAACACAATGCTGAGACTTGTTACCTTAAAATGACAACATGAACATCTGGTTGCAGTGTGGGCTATTCCTTTGTGAAAGTGAGGTCCTGTGTGGAGATGTGTTGTGGGCTACATAAAGCCCCACTCAAAGTCCATGAGGTTTTTTATAAGGGTGGCCACATGGGGATTCACAGTTGCTGCCTTTTTCTGGACCAGCTTCCCCGTCTTCTTGGACACCACCTTCCCCTGGCTGGCCTTTGTTCCCCTCTCGGGTTGATACCAATGAAGCGCCTAAAAATGTAATAACAGAGAAAGCATATAAGATATTAGGTGTGGTAAGTAAAGATTATTTGCACTTAATACGGAACCCCATCGCATTCACCAAATAAAGATTCTAAGATGTTTTCTCATGATAATGACCTCTGTGTAATTATGAGAGAATGATCTCATTTTGAGAAACTATTTTATCATTATGAGAAACGAAACATTTCTCAACGAAACGAAACTTTTCTCATAAATAACAGACCAGTTGTTGCCATTATGACAGTATCTGAGTCGTCTTTATTTCAACTTCGGTTTGAGGCATTAGGAGACATTGGTATCTTTGAGTAATGTAGACAGCATTAGATTACTTTGTCAGCAGTGTTAAGCAGACTGATTTTTAGGACTTCGGTCTGCAAACTTCAAGATAAAAATACCCATTACAATGCTATCCTTAAATGATTTCAGAACAGTATTTTGAATGTAAAATAAATATCACTAAAATGAATCTGATGACACCTAATGATAATGCCATATACATTACTCAAGGATACCAATACATCCCAATTACTCACACCAAGGAGGAAATAAAAGCAAATCAAACTAGTGTCATAATGGCCTTATCTTCTGGCAAAATATCCTGTTAATAACATGATTAAAGGCCAATTTTGGTATTTTTGAAGTTAAGACTGTATTTCTGACTTAAAATAGTAGAAGTGCAGCCTAAGTGCAGTCTATTGCAGTTCCAAATCGCTGCTGTGGTTAATGTAGCCTAAATAAGGTTGGCCAACAAAACTGTCCTCATAGATTTCAAAATCTGGAAAGTGGGTAGTCATTGTCAGTCTTTATACCAAGATAAAAAAGAAAAAAAAAGTTGAAACTTTCCCATCTACCTTGGTTAAATGACTGACAATGGCTACCTGCATTCAATCATTTTGAAATTTATGAGGTTTTTTTTTTATTTTGTTGACCAACCTTATTTACTTCATGAACTGGAGTATTTGAACCTGCAGCAGATGGAGGCAGACAGAGCAAGGAGAGAGAAGCAGAGGACACAACCTGTAGCAGCAAGGCTGATGGACTAAAGACTGAACGTAGGACATTTATGGGTGTTTTTCAGTGCTACATCGCAGATGGCTTAAATGGAGTCCAATTTTTGGTGGCAAGTTTCTCAATACTAACGCAAATAGAGAAAATGTTGTATTTACCAATATACACCATGGTAGAGAAGTCACAAATAAAGCCTAACTTGTAGTAACTTCAGAGAGCTCAAGAAGTTTTGTGAGCCTACACCATTACTATAGGTGTAGATGTGGGAATGCATTCAAACACAAGGCAAAGAAAAATTTAGAGGTGAAGGAAATGCCTAAAGCCAATGGAAAGACCCCAAAGAAGGGGAAAAGACAGCTTCAGATATGCATGCATTATTCTGGGTCCAGACTGCACACCCAAGCGCAGTGAAGCCCTCCTCTATCCCCCTCACTCTATTTCTACATTTCTTTCTCTCTCTATCCTCCTCTCTCTCTTTTGATATCAAATTCAAATTTAAATGAACTTTATTGGCAAACACGGCAGATGTGAGAGCAACCTAATAACGCTCTGTATATCTATCTGGTCTATTACTCTATATATTAGCATGTAATGTGTATACTTTTCTGACACTTTGCTTATATATTTTGTTCTGCAGTGCTTTGGCAACACAAAAACTACTGTCATGCCAATAAAGTTCTTTTAAATTTTAATTTGATATTAAAAGAGAGAGGAGGGGGATAAAGAGAGAGTAATTCTCTCTCTTTACCTCCCACCCCTCTCTCTCTTTATTTCTCTCAAACACGGAAGCGCCTCAAAGCACAGCCTGCCTCCTTTTGGCAACCATGTTAGTCGATTGGATTGTTCAGACTGGTCGTGCTGCGGCGTGGAGCTCTGCACATGGCTGGTGCAACGATAGTTTCAGTGTCTAGTCGGTTTTCTCTGCATGCTGCAAGCAAATTTCACAGGAAGAAGAGAACTGCCAATAAGGTAACCATGCAGACTGTATTTTCTAATGTGTTCTGTTGACCTTTCAGAAACAGCGGTGATGCTATTTCTAACAAATACAGCTGATGGGACATTGTGAAATTTGATCAAAATATGAAAGAAAATCAAGAGAAATTAAACTTCAGGAGAGCAGTGGGAAAGGGGCGCATGGCTCACGCAGAGCTCAACACAGTGACATGGCCAGTCTCAACAGTCCCATAAACATTAGTCCCATTAACATGGGCGCCAAAAGGAGGCGGGCTGTGCTTTGAGGCGCTTCCGTGTTTGAGAGAAATAAAGAGAGAGAGAGGTGGGGTGAGGTGGGAGGTAAAGAGAGAGAATTACTCTCTCTCTATTCAAAAACATGTAGTGTGATAATACATTCGGTCTGAACCCAGAGTTACACTTGAATGCACATGCCAGCTTCAACTTCAACTCGCTATCAAAAGGAACAACTGTAATCGGAAAGTCGATATAGGAACAAAAGAGAGAGCCACTGATTTAAGGCACAGCTTATAGTAAATGACAATTCAACATTCCTGAACAGAGCTGGGAAGAGGGGCAAAATATCCAAACAATATTTAAGACTAGCAGAGGATTTACCTTTGAACAAACTCCAGTATCCTTGCAGCTTCCTCTTGGTATTGCAAGTTGAACACAGTAGGTGGCGAAAACTGCAGCAAGCCCTGTGATGAAGCTTGGTTGGATGCCTTCACAGATGACATGGCTTTCAATGCTGATCATCCAACGTCCAATTGTGACTTCGTCACCAGCAACTGATGCAGACAACAATTATAGTTAATGTCCCGAAACAGTATCAAATATGGGTATCAGGGCCCTATCCAGGCATTTTTAAGGTATTGGGATTGGCTACAACACACCCGATGAAATTTTGAGCAATATATTTTCCCTTTTTTACTCTATTTATATCGAGTATCATAAGTTATACTGCTGCAAATCATTACTTTCCATGACTTGGGATGGCAAAAACAACATCGATGAGAGAACTACATCCATGGGAGAGCACAACAAAACATAAGTTTATGAGACAGATACAGAAAGAGAGAAATTAGATAGACAGACAGACAGACAGAATGACTTATGTTCTATACTCCATGCCTTGCTTAGGTGACACTTACCCAGCAGTATCAGTCGTGGACTGGCTGGGAGGGTCAGGGTGCGCTCAACATCGGCTGCAGTGGCAGAAATAACATGGACAATGGTATCCAAATTAAGAATGAAATTGTGTGTACAGTCATAGTAGACATAAAAAAAATAATGCTAAACAAAACTTACATCAGCAAGGAGTATCAGTCCCTCTGTTCTCTCATCGAAGTAGGCCATCAGCAGCTGGATGACGCGAAGAACATTTCAATCAACTTTTTGGCTCTTATTTGCATCAATTTGCATAACAAGCAAGTTTCCCCTCCCTAGGTGGGGAGAAAAGCAACATGACACATCCTACAAACCTTTTCACTTGAAATAGCCCCACAACAAATGGTAAAATACAGCCTAGTCCCTTACGTAGATTTTACAACAAATCAATGGAAGATCACATCTTACCTCGGACATTTGATTAGATTGCAAATTACGTTAGCTAACATAAGTTAAATGCGAATGACCAAGCTAGCTAACTTAGTTTGTTGATTTGATTGCTTAGAAACTCAATCCCGTGGCTATGAAAATCAAATAAATCGACACGTTACTGGTAACGTGGTTCAACAGAAAGATATACAATTTTGTCCACTCAGAGTATGCTAGCTAACGTTAAATGAAAACATTAGCATGCATGCTTGCAACATGCGGTTAACACCAAGTAACGTCAAGCAGTAATTTTGACTTTGTTAGGCTTATGTCATTTCTGCAAAAAAAACAACAACAGTCAATACAATGTAAATTCAACACAAAATGACATAACAGGGTAACGCTGACTTTGATAAGATCGCAATTAACTTACCTTGTAGGCGAGGAGGAAAGCAGCTCCGTCCACTTCTGTGCTGGCAGGGTCAGAGTCGGGGTGAAAATCGTCTTCTTCAATTCTTCCTCTTCTTATTATTCTTTCTTCTATCTTGAATAAAATCACTGATCTATAATATTTTACGCCTATTTTTTTTTTTTATTTCTTTACGTTGACTGTGTGCTAAATGAGGTGGTGGGACTTGATGCAACATGACTTTGCTCATGGGCGGACAACAGACTCAAGTCTGACTTAACTGAAAAAGAAAAAATACTGTATTATACCGTAAGATTGTACAGTAGCTTGCTGTTAATATTTTGTTCCTCAAAGGCATCAACATTTACAGTATTCAACTGTATTTACGAAGAACGGTACATTACTGTACAAAATTTCCTGTATTTTTACAGCAATTTGTTACAGTGTAGAGCTGAGTGTCATCTGCATAATTGTGGTAATGAATGCTATTTTTCTGTATGATATGTCCTAGTGGAAGCATGTAGAGGTTGAATAAAAGAGGGCCAAGGATTGAGCCCTGTGGAACTCCACAAGACAAGGTTACCGATAGACACAAAGTAGTTCCTCCCTTGCAGGTAGGTCTTGAACCAATTTAAGACCGGGCCAGAGTCCAACCCAATTTTCTAGTCTATCTAATAATATTGTGTGATCAACAGTGTCAAATGCAGCACTAAGATCCAGAAGTACAAGGATAGAAAGCTTGCCTGAATCAATACGAAGATCATTCACAACTCTAATAAGGGCTGTCTCAGTACTATGATGGGGTCTAAATCCGGATTGGAAATGATCAAAGTGAGCATTTGAAATTAAATAGTTGTTAAGCTGGTTGAAGACAATTTTTTCCAGGATCTTACTAATAAAAGGGAGATTGGAAATAGGTCTGTAATTACTTATCACAGAGGCATCCAGGCAACTCTTTTTTAACAGAGGCTTAATAGCATTTGGGAAAACACCAGACAAAAGAGAGCTGTTAACAATTTACAATAGCTCATTCGGCAAACAGCTAAAGACATTTTAAAAAAAGCTTGTGGGCAGAGGGGTCGAGGCAGCAGGTGGACGACTTAAGCTGTTGTATAGTGTTCTCAAGTGTTGAGTAGCCAATAGCAGTAAAATTTGCCATATTACTTACATTATTTATGCATGAAGGAAATGGAGGCATAACCTTCCTGTTAGACATGGAAGCACTGATGGTTTGTCTGATACTCACAATCCTATCACTGAAAAAGGCGGCAAATTCATTACATTTAGCAGTAGAAAGAAGCTCTGGGGCAATGGATGCTGGGGGATTTATCAGTCTATCAACAGTAGTAAAAAGTGTACGTGCATTGTTTGTATTTTCACTAATGATCTTGGCAAAACAGGATTGTCTGGCATTTCTCAATTCTATGTTGTAGTTTTGAAGCTCCTCTGTAGATATCATAGTGAACCTGGAGTTTTGTTTTTCGCCATTTACGTTCAGCCTTTTGGCATTCTCTTTTCCGTTGTTTTACAGACATAGCATTTCTCCAGGGTGCTTTTTGCTTACCAGAGATTTTCACCTTAACTGGTGCAATGTCATCAATGGCATTCCTAATTTGACAATTAAAATTTTCACAGGCCCTGAGGCAGGATGTCTGCAATTGTCAAGTTGTTTCACACTTATCAAATTTGATAAGTTTGCAGCATGGAGAGGGTACGTCTTGCTTATTCTACTACTAGTCAAAACAGGAATGGGGAAAGTTACAGGCACTGACGTAAAAAGTCTTGGTGGTGGTTGTGATCCAGCAATACGTGTATTGGGTCCCAGCTTGATATGGGAAATTTCATGAGTACCAGCTACACTGTAGCAGGGACCCCAAGGCCATCAGTTGTTTGCTTCTCCGGTGTTGATATCAGCAACGCTGGTGTGACACAGTGCGCTTGGCGCCTCCAGGATGGATGAAGGTGGAGGGGGGCAGGGAGGGGGAGGGGGGCAGGGAGTTGAAGGGGGGGGCATGGGCGAGGGGGACGAGGGGGGAGAATTGATGAGCGGGGCTTTGGGGGTGGTGGAACCTGAGGGCTGGCTAGAACGATGCGGGGAAGGGGTCGGGGTCGGGGGTGAGTTTAAGTCCGGCATTCACCAGTTCTTCCATCTTATCTGTGAATCCTAACAGAGGGGAGGCGGGGGAGAGGGAGGGGGAGGGGGAGGGGGAGGGTGATCTGGAGGAACAGAGAGCTCCAAGCTGAGGCTGGGTCAGGGACTGGGGCTGTGGTGAGAGTGACTGGTCATCTGTGGGTTGCTGTTGAAGTTGGGACTGAAGTGTGTCAGAGTTGAGTGAGTGTATCCGGGAGGGGGGCAGATGGGTGATGAAGGGAGTAGAGGAGATTGTCCGTTAGTAGTTTCACTCCAGACCCGTTTAGATGGTGGCCATCTGCTCTGAAAAGGTCTCTACGCCCCCAGAACAGGTTAAAGTTATCAATGAAGTTCAGTCCTTTTAAATTGCAGGTTTTGGACAGCCATGTATTCAATCCAAGTAAAAAGTTCAATGAAATCCAGCTTCAGCAGTTCCGACTGCTCTCTGCGAATATCATTTGTCCCCACATGTACAATGATTTGATTCATTTCTGGGTGGTCAGACAGTACTTGAGAGATTTTTTCACTGATGTCACAGACCATTGCACTTGGAAAACAACAAGTTTTGATCATCTTACCGCTTATGTTTCTGATAGCGGCGTCTCCAACAATGAGAATGTCCGGCACAGGTGTCCACTGGGGGGCCAGGCTTCTTGTCCGTCCAAGTCCGTCCGCCTTTGACTTTAACCCTTTATCTGTGCGCACCTTAGTCCGTCGCCGTTCTTCCTTGTGCAAATGATCAATAGTGGTCGCCATTTCTGATTCACACAGATGCAATAGTGGTACAAATCTATTTTCCAGCCGTAATGTCGGGGATGACTGCAGTCTCTTATTTGCATTAGTCTGCTGTCTATTTGTGTGATTATTTTTGGGCTTTGCGCCCAGCGTATACCAGTGGGTAGTAGACTCAGTCTGTTCAGTTAGTTTCTTTGGTACTGGTTCAGGTTTACCAAGTTTTGGGAAGGTTATAGAATCATTCAATGCTGGCACTTCATTAGCACTCTGAGCCTGAGTTCTAGGCTGTTTTAACTCACCGACTGAAGACATTGGAAGTGTGTCATGAAGTTCTCTGTCATTTTCCAATGCAAAAATTCTGGTTTCTAGTAAAGCAATCTTCTGTAGCAGTTTATGGCAGTCCAGAGTGTGAGGAGGCATCGTGTATTCCCGAATGGTGAAAATGTTTGAAAATAGGTGATCACGACCTCTGATCACTTTAATCCTGTAGAATTAGTAGTTAACAGGAACTCCCACTCGTATTTTTGTGCATTGCAGCCGGAAAAACAGGAAAATATTGCCGAAAAATAGATAAGCAGGCAGGAGCAAAGCAGAGAGCGTCTGTAGTGTTGGAGAGGCGGAAGCAGATCTTTTTTTTAACACAATACGTTCTTCAAACACAAAATGTTTTATGGTTTAGTACAATAGCCTCTTACTGTAATGTCTGACAAGGTTGGAGAACACTTTGGGAGGGACCGTGCCTCCATGCAGAACATTTCAAGATCCTTGATATTCTTAGGTTTGTGCTTGTGGACTGCCCTCTTCAATTCAGACCGCAGATTTTCACTAGGGTTCTGGAGACAAGATGACCATTGCAAAACATCGATTTTGTGTTCCCGCAACTATTTCTGTGATGATTTTGATGTATGTTTGGGGTCGTTGTCTGGTTGAAAGGTCCTTCCGCGGCCAAGTCTCAACTTCCTGGCAGAGGCAACCAGGTTTTGGGCTAAAATATCCTGATACTTAGTGGAATTCATTATGCCATCGATCTTAACAAGATCTGGACCACTAGCAGTAAAACAGCCCCAAAGCATCAAAAATTTCTAAAACTTTTTGACTATTGCCCTGGCTGTGCTTAGTGGTATTTTACTATCTGTCTCCTCTGGGTTGAAAGCTCTTTGATTTTCCACAAAGTGATGGATGACATCACTTTTACATGTGTGCAACCTCATATTTTGACCCCAATGAAACAGGAAATGATGAAAGCAATACAGCTGGATTCTGAGATCAATAAAAAAAAATAGAATTTTATTTATTTTATACAATAAATTTTGCTCATTTGGTTAGGGTTAGGGTTCAACTGTTCAGGCAGAGATGACCAGGGAAAATAAATATCTGGGTAAATATGATGATCAAGATCGATCAAGAAGTTGCCTTTACATTTTTTATTTAATCACACAGGAATGTCTTTTTGCAAGGCAACACTTGAATAGATGTTACTCCTGTGTTTTCACTTGGTTAGTTGGTTGGTATTGGAAGTGTTGCCTACATTGCCTACAAAACTGCCAGGTGTATCAGCACTTTTATATCCTTGATACGCACACTGTGTAACATTTTGGTCAATGTTGCAGGATTACACAGCCCAAGTAGATGGATAAACACTCTCACATCGTCTACATGGCAACTTCTAATGCTATGGTATTATGCTGCAAGTCTGACTTCAATTCCTGTTGACCGACACATTGCCTTGTCATCTTCTCCAAAATGTTGCGTGTTGTATCACAAGCTATATTCATGTAAAGAATGGATTTCTGTGCACTCCTACCACTGACAATTGGTTTTCAAAGTATGATGTCTAATGTCACTTGAATGACACTTCAATGATTTCCTTTTAAGTAAAACCATTTTCCTGCTTTTGTTTCAGCCCAACTTTAAGAGCCACATAATCACCACCAAGAAATGGCTGCCAATCAATAGCTGTAGGTTTTAACGTTAATTGCCTTGTCACAAAGACAGTAAACCGTAAGTACACTGAATCTATCTGCAGAGCTGTAAGCAACAGAGAGAGCACTGCACTAACATTGTCAAGTAGATCTATGCACTGTACTGTAAGGTGCTTTGGACAGAAGTGTCCACTAAAAGGTACAAGCCAAGCCCATTTCCACTCACTGTTGATCCAGGAGATATAGGCGCTGACGCGGGTGAAGGCGGAGGGCTTCTTGGGGTAGTTGCAGCCCATGCTGGAGCCGAAGTTCACCACACCGCGGACGTCCCGGGAGCCGTCAGGGTTCTGGCGGTTCAGGGGGCCACCAGAGTCTCCCTGAGGGGTAACAGAGCCAGACGTGATGTTCAGGCAAAAGATGGCGAAAACATTTAGAAATTGTACATATATAATAATCATTATGGCACTGTGTAAAACTATTCTAAACTGTAAGGCTGGTATATTTTCACAGGAACTCCATTTCTATATTACATGAGACTGTAGAATAAAATGTAGGGGTTGTGGGAAATGAATGTGACTCACGTTGCAGCTAGCCAGCTGTCCATCTCCTCCAGCACAGATCATGTTCTTGGTGACCAGGCTGCCTCACCAGTCAGGCTTGGTGCAGTTGGAGTGGCCGACCACAGGCAGGAGGGCCTGCTGCAGGAGGTCAGCGATGGGACCTCCAGCTGTGGAAAAGAACAGGGCATTCAAATTTAGCGCTGTAGTCAAGACCACCTTAATCGAGTCCAAGTCAACTCCAAGACCAGCTCCAGTTGAGTTCAAGTCAAGACCAGGTCCAAAAAGCGTTGAGAGCAAGTCAAGGCCAAGACCAAAATAGGCAATAAACAGTGTACATGTGTTCCCAAATGTAAAAATAAAGCTTAAGGTGTTTCTTAAGGATCAACAGAGATGATAGCTCTGGACTGTACCCTTCAACCAACTAATTAATGTATTTTTTAACGTAATTTGGCCCATGAGGCAAGACCAGCCTCAGAGCCAGGAAAAATAATCGATTGCAAAGGATTACCCAATCAGCAAATAGATCCCGCCCCATTCACTTTGATTGACAGACGGCTGACACATTATGAAAAGTGACATTATGAAATGAAAAGAGTCATTATGAAATAGAGAGGAGCAATGAAAAAAGAAAAAGGGAAATAAAAGAACCACTTTGAAAAATGTAATTCTGAATAATGCCATCATGTAATTGAAAATAAAAGCCATTTGAAAAAAAAAAAAAGTTTTTGTGAAATAAAAATACAACTAAATATAGTCATGTTATTATGAAAACAATAATTATTGAATTTTTTGAAATTAAGGAATAAAATCAATCAATTATTAATTTATTTACTGATGATATTATATATTTCTGTATTTATTTATGTAATTATTTATTTTACTGACATTTATTTAATTATGACTAATATGGTCCTCCATAAATGCAAGGTTACTGAGGTAGTTTACACTGCAACAGTCAACTATTTTAACACAAGGGGAATTTTGCCAACTGTGAATAACTCTGACCAAGAGTGTTTTTCCAGTATTCTTTTGTCCCTTACAGCCCACTGTCCTCCACACTGATCTGTTCCCATTTGCCAGTTCCCATCCCTGCTGAAGGTGCTATTATCACCATTACCTTAAAAGGCTGCCTGGGCCTCATTGTCTTGACTCTGGTTGCTTGCTCAACTATTCAAGAACAGTTCACATTGTAAATATTGTAAAATGTCTGGGCCAAATACCAGGACACAGTGAGGGTATCTTGACTTTTGGACACAGAGCACAAAGGCGTGTCAAAGGCTCTGCTTAATGTTGTAGCTACTCGCACTGTAAATGCAAGACTACAAAGTCATAGATTTATAAGAAAAAACCCTTGTTGCTCCATGATGAAGTTGCGGTCTAGGGTTCAGCCTCCTCATCCTCATACCCAGCCTTAACCATGAGTGGAGAAATTGCAAAACTGATCACGGATCAGTCATCTCCTGTTAACCTACTCGTAGGCCCTTCAGGCTAAAGCGGATGTCCAGAATACTTTAGAGGATTAGCTTGTTTGGTATTGTGAACATTCATCAGCCCTATGTCATGTTAACCTTGGTGACCAAACCCAAGGCTTCTGCTTTAATCCTCCACAACAGTTTACTGCCAATACAGATTCACACATCACTGGCTGATTAATAAGACCGTCGACAAGTTCCACAAGCTCTATTTAGAGAAAAAAAAAAACGATTGCATGCAGGTACATTGAGGTCAAATCAGATTGACTTTCTGTGATTAATTTTCCCAATAAATCATTCCCCCATTTTTAAACTCAAATCAAGAAATCTGGTAATAGAAAAAGAGGAAATAAAAGACAAAAGATTAATTGGTTGAGCAATTTTGAACATGATCAGAATTATGAGGGGGGATGGCTCACTTCCCGTTTCTGTGTCTATCCCACCAGCTTCATTTGTGCTTACTTAAGGGAACATGGGATATTTATCACAAGGTATTGCATTAATGTCACATTTGTGAAACACCATCCAGGACTTGAACTCACAATCTATGTGTATTCAACTGCAGGTCAGGAGCGTGTTGAGCTAACCCAGCAGTGGCATGATATGTGCTTTGTTTGTACTTTGAGTTAATGTGTGAACAGATCACATAAGGGGGGGGGGGGTCAGAAAGCTGTAAAAAATTAAGTTTTTTAGATAAAATTCTGAAATCTGACAAGCCTAATCTAGACATTATGTTAAACATTTTTTGTGTTTTCATGAAGATGAAGATTGATGCCTTCATAGGCGAAAACTGGATGTGTAAATACGGTATGCTCTATTCTCCATTGACTACAGTGTATTACATGACCTGAGAATTAAAAATTCTGTCAAAAACTCAGTTTTTGAGATAGAATTAAGAGTTGGTTAGAATTAAGAGTAGTAAATGTGTACAGTGCCATTTACAGTCAGATATTTTTATTCACTGTGGACAAATGAAAATCCCCTGAAAGCATGTAATCGTAGAGATCTGACAATAGGCTACTGTGCAGCAATTTTTGTGACATTTGAACGAAATTTGTAGGACTAGTCATGTTTAATTAGTTTTGCAGTTTTGTGTGGTGGATTTCATCATTTCCACTAGATTGTAGGCTAGCTGTTTGTACAAGTTTCTTCTCACTTGGGCCTATATTTTAGTTGCAAAGTCGGATGACATACACCTGATTTTAATGCATTTTTAAACTTTTGAACTTTGGACTGATGGTGGTGCTAGAGGGATTTGTTGTATCTATCAATGTTCCAATTTTCGTAACAATTGACCAATCAGTTCTACAAGCTGCTTTAGCCTCCCACTGCAGAAAAAAGAAGAAATAAAAGAATAAATATTAATAGGTTGAAATTAACCACACTACATTTCAGTTGGGCTCTTTAATCACAAGATAAAACCACTTATTGCAACAAATGGTAATATGATGGCAGTTATGGATCCCTGCTTATCCAGCAAGCATGTTGAAGGTATAGCAGGGGCACCATGCAAATCCCTCAAACCACAGAACCATACGCCAAACATAACTGGTGCAGCCGATTCTTAAGTTACCAGCTGATAAGTAATAGAAAAATCAATAAGTAGCAACAAGCTTGATGCAGACCTCGAGCGGTGGCATCAGATTGAGCCGACATGAGAGGATGCAAGCATGCATCCTGATCTACTGTTATGTGAGTAATCCATGTGAAGCAACAGCCTGTTGCTGACCTCAGCTAAGTTGTAAGTCAGAGATACAAGCATGCATCCTGTAAGAGGTCATTCTATAATTACATGAAGGTCGATCCAGTGCAATTTCCCTTGAATATAGCTATTGAATCATAGGTGAAATATGCAAGCTGCAGAGTCTAGAAACAAGGGAAATATATAACAGAGTCAGTGTAAGTGAACCCAATCAACCACCTTATGCAGCATCTGTTATGTCATATGCAATTTATTTACAACAGCAATATGTATCAATTAGGCTATTTGCACTCATGGCTTTGAGCTGAGACAACATCAAGATTCCAGTCGAATATAAGTGAGAGATTCTTTGTGGAGCGCAATAAATCCTCCAAAACAAAATTGCTTCTCACTAAAATGAGCTGCAAAAAGTGACCTTGACTTTAACCTGATGGTGGTGCTAGAGGGATTGATGTAAATGTGCACACAGATGCATTTGGGACTTGTCTATGAACTGAGCAATTTTGATCATGATTGGCCAAAGCGTTGCAGAGATATGGCCAACTTCACCGTTTATTTGTTTTTGCTGCCAACTTCATTGGCTTCAGTCGAAACTCTTGAATAGCTTGAATGTGTACCTGCATTTTTTGGACTGACATGTATCGATGTGCAAATTTTCTTAAAAATTGACCAATCCGTTGTATGGGCTGCCATAGACTCCAATTGCAGAAAAAAGAAAGAAAGAACATGCATCAAGAACTCATTGTATTATAGTGTCCATGCACATTCTCATTATAGAGTGCGTTTATGTAGTCCTGAACTTATGTATGAATGCTTGCTAGATATTATTACATAAACACGGTATGGTTTTAGTTTGGTCTCTCTTTATTTCATTCTCCAGAATAAGAACAAGAAGTAAAAACCATAAAAATATCCAAAACAGGAGAGAGATAAAAAATCATCAGTTGAAAGCGACAGCAGCACAGTGGTTGAGTTTTGCTGCGTTCTCATGCTCCACACACCTTTAGCCCCGCTCAGTCCGGTCCATTCAGAACACTTTACACTCACTTTACAGCATCATTTTCTGCATGTTCAATCATTTGCGAAGGCCTGCACACAAAACAGTTTTTATGATATGTAAATCCGGCATCTGAATGGACTAAATTGAAACGTTTCACCATCTGAGATAACGAATAATTTGAATTCCAATTAATTTCTCTTCAGCGAAGAAGCAACAATGCAGCAAGCAGCTTCTATTGTGCAGCAGGCTTGCAGTGAAGAGTGGCTACGTCTGCACAGGAAGACCTTTCAGAGGCTCGGGCATTCCACATGCATTCAGCTGCAACCTACAAGTGGGAACAGGAGTGGGAAACGCAGGAATTTCCCACTGCCCGCGAGACTTTGAACGGCGAGCAGCACTTTCCCGTCCCAGAGCAGTGAGGAGGAGTGTGAGAAGAGCATGAGAACGCAGAGTAAGGCTCGGAGGAGAGAACAGATAAGAAGCACTTTACAGACACAGCAGCCTTCCTCTCTCCTCACCTCTGCTGTTCACAGATCTATAGTGACTTGATGGGAGGCAGTTTGGCAGAGGTACAAATACAAACACGGTTAATGTTGTCTACATCACAGCTATATACCTCATATCACAATTGACTGGGTTTGGTCCAAACGCTGCAAAGAGAGGAAAGCTTCATAGACGCAGGCTTTTACTCCGAAAAGACATCATTCCATTTAGGAAATAAAATGTTCCAAGTAAAATATTTTCAAAATAAGTCTCAATACATCCACTAAAATGCTACTATTTTCTAGGCTAAATGTTTAATAAGCTAATCATTAGACACACACAAGTTCAGCTCTAATCAGTTAATTCAGAATCAAGATATGAAAATAGGGATAAAATGTACACCAAGATATTAACAAACAATGGCTGAAAACCTGAGCTACACAAAGCTATGTTTCATTTCAGTTTGGGAGAGATTCATTCACACAACAGGCAAGTGGGTGTGGACCAGGAACTATACAGACAAAAGACTAAACTAAACAACACTGACACTAGTAATCCAACTTCAAGTCTGTTAGTGAAGTCTCTTTGGAAACACACATGTAGCGTAGAAACACACTTCTGCTTTCACTGTATACACTATAGGGAAGTGAGCATAGGATGGGTGGCAAACCATTCATATATTTTACACTGACTGAGATCCCAAACTATGACTATCCAGGTGATACACAGGTCTACACAAGTCCAGGTTCAAGCTGTAAACTCACACTCACACACTCTAAGCAGTAAAGCTGTCACGCTAAGACTAGCAGAGTTAATATGAGGGTGTGGTGATTCTACACCTGTCAGTGGCAACAAGACCTGATGGAATGCCAATTTAAATGTTTCCACAGAAGCAGAGTTTAAAAAAACGACCAACAGCTCTTTGGCAGAGGCGGTTGCGTCTGGTGCCGGGACAGCCAGGGTGCGGCAGGGTGGAAAACTAGTGCGACTGCTGCCTCGATGAAAGATTTGGTAAATCAGGTTTGGCAATGCGGAAGGAGGAGGAGAGGAAACACAGCGCTTATGTTGAAACTCCCTCTTCCTCTGACAGCAAAGTGAGTGTGGCAACATGTTTCAGCTGCTGACTCAGTGAGGATCTCAGTGAGACTTGTAGTCTGTAGTGTAAAATCTATTCATTTGGGGTAGGTTTACGTTTTTGCATCAATTTAGCACATTTTGCCTATGTGTCCATGTGATAAAAATGAATCCATGAATTTGACATGGAAACAATAGTAAATCATGCCAAAGTCTGTGCAGGATGATGCAATCGTCAATAGTTTGAACTGAAATTCAGCATGAGTGTGCTGATTCGGTGGTTTTTGAGAAGCGTATTCCCAGTCCAGGGATTCTCTTGAATTCATGGAGTAGATAAGAAAAGTCATGGAAAAAAAGGACATTTTACAAATGGGTTATGTAACAGGAATCTAGGCTACTAGAAAGTATTTTGTAGTTTTTTTTCATGCATATTCATTGCACTTGATGGTGCTTATCAGCTGTTTTTGTACATTCAGCAGCTGCTTTGACATCAAGCCCAAGTTGGCATGTAGAGGAAATGAGTATTTATCGTTTTAGACCTTCTGGTAGCTGAAAAAACTAACCCTAATACATACAGTACATAGTTATGGAAAGATATGGCTAAGTCATAATAATCGTCATCATAAAGTCTATTTTTTTGGCTTTGGCTCATTTAACTGAATTGGCTTGGTGCAATTATGTGTATTTAACCCTATGTGCAAAAATTAAAACAATAGCAAAGGAAAAAGACACAGCAAAATAAACAGACCGACAGAAACAAAACACAACAGAACACAAGAGTGGAAAAAAAAACTTGAGATTTATTTGTAAAGCACTTTTCACAAAATGCCCTGTAAAAAAAATTAGAGGGACTAATAATAATAATAATAATAATAATAATAATAATAATAATAAACCACAAAGTTTCCTAGAAATAAATAAATAAACTTTCTACAGTCCTACATTCAGGTTAGTTTCCCATCGGCTTGTGCGATGGCTGGAGTGTTAGAATGGTTCTACGTCTAAAACATACACGACCCCCCCCCCTCCTCTCCTCCTCTCCTCATCGAGCAGCAAGCGCCGTTTCTACGGTAACCGCGGCGCGTCGCTACCATCCGTCACGCTGTCTCTGCGGAAGCACCGCGTGAACGGCTGCCGCCGTGGTAACGTGTCGTTTTGGTCCGTTGCCAGGAGGAGGGTCTACGTTAATAATACAGCACTAACTGTTTTTTTTTTCTTTCTTTTTTTTTTTAACTTTCTCAGCATGGAAACAAAGTAAAAACGAAACATCAGAAGACGAAAAAAACAATAACTAATAGTTGATACTGTAATCTGAAAAACGCTTCTTGTCCTGTCCTTCAGGTCACATACCACCCCCCTCCCCCCTCCCCCTCATCATGTCCTGCTTGACCTTTCACCCCCACCTGCTACCACCCGCCCAAGAGACCGCTTCACTGTCAACCACAGAGGGGCTGTCCATACACACACACACACACTAAAAATATCAAAATATAACATGGAATTAAACAGAGAAACATAAAAGTGTTGAACAGCGATTGTCCACTGACAGTGGAACAAAGTGTACATGCACACAATGATGCGACTATTGGCTTCACTCTGATTAAGACAAGTGCGATTAAGCTGTTGAACGCCTCCCCTAAGAATGCAGCTCGAATTCGAATGGAAATGACAAAAAGTGACAGAACATAAGCTACATCACACTTAAAGAAACACAATGGAGGTGTACACACGTTCCGGCTACCTCCGTGTTCTATTAATGGCAATAAAATGAAAGTACTTTATATAGGTGCTGCCTTCCTCGCGTTATTGTCTTGCTCGCATTTCAGTCACATTTCTTTCTGTGCATGTAAACGTAGTGTGTGACTCTTTAGTCCGGGACTAGACTTTATCTATCTGTCCAGGATGCTTACATGAGAAGCTGATGCAATGACAACCTCATAATAGACCCTCCCCACGCACGCATATGCACACACACACACACACGCATATCCACTAGACCAAAAAGAGAACTATCAAAATATGTGTACAACTGTGACTGTGGTTCACTCATAACACACACACACACACACACACACACACACACCTCTACAGTAGCATCAGGTTACTCTAAGGGACTCTGTCATTCTGCTCTAACCTGACAGTGTGTACAACTGCGATCCATTTCTCTGTTTATCAGCTACAAACTGCACAGGATTCACAGGAATAAAAAAGTCCTCCATAGCTATTATTACAGTATGTAGTCGACCACATTGGCTCTGAAACACTTTCACCCAGAATTTAACAAAATTTCATCTCACGCTGGGAGCCAGGCTCATTATGAACGATACTGATCCCCAAGGGGAAACTGGGTAAGAAGAATCACTAAAACTAAACCCCAAAAATAATCAAAAGCATGAAAACATAGTAGTGTTTTCGTCATGAGGAGACCGACGAGAAAGAGGCGGGTGACCCATTTTGGGCATCGACCCAGTTTTCAGAAAAACTGATAACACAAATATGCCACATCGGCCTCTGCACAAAGCACCACAGTCTGATCCCATTATGATTGAAATGGCGAGTCTGACCGCTGATCAGCTCTACGACCCTGAACTGTTTCACAGTTGAGGGAATTTCATGACATCAAACGTCACCAGCCCAAACGTTTAGGCTGATGAGACGGGTGTATTTTTACATAAAGATCTTAGCTAGTGGAGCTTTAAACAATAAACAAAAACTTAAAATGAACTTCTGTGGTTCATCTTCCTCTCTGAAGGACTCGGTTATAGATTTGGGGGGTTGGGGGAAACATTTTTCACTACACCATCCTGACAAGAGAGCCAAAATATTTACCGACTAACCACATGGGAGACGAACTGCACATAGTGTATGACTCCACTGGTTTACTGAGGTAAGACAGCTAGGCTACATGTGATGGGATACGTCTGTCGGCTGTCCGATCACTGACAAAATAGACTGAAAAACTCACCGAGATCTTAATTAAACTCCCGACCCATTCTCTCACTACAGCAGCACAGACAACTTAAAAAATAACTGCAGTCTGTCACAGAAACGACAGACAGTAGGGCTAAAACACATCGCACAGGCACTCCAGTCTCGACCCGCAGTCCAACACATCCCACCATCCAACTGTGAGAGACAAGGATCTGGAAATTGGTTTTGGACTCTGGGAAGGTGAGCACCAACACACACAACCCACGTCTTCTAGGGAAAAGTGTCATTGTAATTACTGCAGGGCCCAAATGTTTCCAATGTTTCTTGCTGAATATTTAAGAATACTAAGAGTCTTGCCTAGCTACAACTCTCAGGTAGTAAAACAGAATTTCGTCCAATATTGCTTAACAACAAAATTTGGTCGCAGGAGGTAAAAAGTGGATGCTTAGAGGATTAAAAAGAAAGTTCCATGTTGCAGCTGTTTTAGGATAGAGGACTCTGTTAGCCGGTCAAAGCCAAGGTTGCCAGCGGCCTCCAGAACCCACAACAACAACAACTGGCAAGGCTACCGGGGAGGAAACTCAACTAGGTCAGTTACACTTTTCATTTGCCACATAAGGCACAACTTGCTAAACACAACAGGCGGATGACGAGGGAGGACATTCTACCTGAAATCATTCACAAAAGAAAAACAAAAAACTATTCAACGTGAAGAACAACAACAATGCAAAACAACAACAAAAAAAGGATTCCTTATCAACTGGATGTTTGGGTTAGTGACTGTAAAAATAGTAAACACTCAACATGACAACCCAAAAATGGCGACAACAAAAGAACCAAATCTTTGACAGACTGTAAAGACATGGTAGCTCCAAAACGCCTGAACATTTCTCTCAGTCCTTATCAACCCCCTACAGACAGGGTGGGTCCGGGTCTGTCCCTCTCTCTCTCTCTGTGTGTGTGTGTGTGTGTGTGTGTGTGTGTGTGTGTGTGTGTGTGTGTGTGAGGGAGCGGGGTGGAAAGGGGGTCCACGGAGGTTAGGCTGGATCAGCAGTGATGTCAGAGCTCAGAGGTCACTGTTGGTGCTATCTGATTAGCCGCTGGCTGTAAATAGGGGCGTGGCCTCTTTAGGACTCCTGAGGCACCACCTCCATCATCTTCTGACACATCGCCGTGGTCGAGACTGGAAACGCACACAAAAGTCACAATTATCCACAATGTACAGAAACTATTATATGATTCAGAAAGTATCACACACACACACACACACACGCACACACACACACTCACAGATAGTCTGGAGCAGCCACTTGGGCTTGTTCTGCCACCAGACGCCCAAGAAGTAGACGGGCACTCCGGTGGCGATGATGCCGAAGCCAATGGCGCACTCCTTCGGAGTCTTCCAAACGGAGACGATGATGAGGAAGAGGCACGCCAGCACAAAGCTCACCGGCAGCAGGATGTTCACCTGCAGGGGGGGGGGATGGTTTAGAGATGGTTTAGAGATGGTTTAGAGATTCATCATCATCAGACTCAAGTGAGGTCTCCCACAGAGCAGGATGTTCACCTAAAGATAAATCACAATGAATGACAAAACAGGCGACGAGCTTGAAAGTAGCACTAAGCTAGTTTTCATTTGTTCATATACAACTACCAGGGCTGTAGTCAAGACCACCTTAGTCGAATGCAGGTCAAATCCATGACATGGTCCAGTGAAATTCGAGTCAACAGCAGGTCCAAAGAGGTTGACACCAAGTCAAGACTGAGACCAGAGCAAATTCAGTCCTATTTAAGACCAAAATAGGCAACAAACAGTGTCTTTCATGTCTTTCCAAATGTAAAAAATAATGCTTAAGGAGTTTCTTAAGGATCAACTAGTCATAATTTTGACTAATGAATGCATACAAGTTTTAGGACTACTATTCACAGATGTAATCCCTTAAATAGTTTGTAGTGCTGGGGAGAAAATAAACAAAGGTGCATCCAGTAGTGTCCGAGACCAAGACAAGTCCAAGATGCCAGAAAAGTGGTCTAGCGAATGGACTTGAGTACTACAGCTGTGGTTTTTAGTCAACTTGCCTGGACCTCAGCCTTGCTAACACAGATATTACATCCAAGGTCATGGTGTGAGCAAACGATGCAGACTCAAAACTGTACTCCAATTGTGATTTACAGTCCAGCCTGTTGTGTTATTCCTGAAACCATTTGGAAAACATTAAAGGATTTTCCCTCTAAACCCCGTCATATTTTTCTTAGGTGGTCCGTATAGCCGTTTTGTTTTCAACACCACAGTAAATGTGGCAAATATCCAGTGTAGCTTGTATTTATCTCATTAAATAAATGAGCCTCATTAAAGAAAGGAGTCCTAATGTGCCAGGTGCCCCTGCCTTTACCTCCTGAAATGGTTCCAACAGGCTTATCTTTGCCTCAGAACATTGTTGTGAGCTCTTAGCGATACTTCAAACCCCCTGTCCCACTATAAAAACACACCCCAATGGCAATGCAACTACCCAAGCCTTTCTAAAATGGTTAGCAATGTGATTTAGGATGGGAGTGTATGCGAATTAGACTGGATGTGATGATAACTTCTGCTCCCATTGTCATCTACCAGATCGTCAGCATCTCTAAACTGAAGGCCTCCATCTGTAAACTCAGAAACCTGTGATTCTCTGGCCGCCTTCTCTGCCAAAAGCTGTTGAACAGCAGGAATGTGACAGACAAAGAAAGGGGAAAGAGAGAATGACAGAAGAGAGGTAGAGAGGTTAACAAAGAGACACAGTGCCACCACTGTCCCACCGCTTGGTCACACACACACACACACACACACACACACACACACACACACGGTGTTGGACCAGTAGATCTATCTGGCCTCTTTCACTTCACTGCCTTGCCAGACTCCGCCTCTGATCAACACACATGGCGATGCCAGCAGGCAGATGAGTCGAGCCGGGCGGCCAGCTCCGTTAAGGGGCAGGAGGGGGCGACACTTTGAACAAACAAGCATACATACAATCACATATAGCACACACACACGCAAACACAGCGCAACAGATGTACAATGGTCCTTTGTGTGTTAGGCAGCCCTGCGGAAACTGGTCCAGTCAGGAGGCACAGTGTCCTTCCGCTAGTGTACACACACACACACACACACACACATATAGACAGACAGACACACACACACACACACACACACACACACACACACACACACACCCCTCCACTCCAGTGCCCACCAGGCCTCATCACCGGCTGATAACCATCCAGCTTCTCTTCTGTCCTTTTACCTCCTATCTGTCTCCATTCAGCTCTACTGAATGGAGCTTTGTTGGTTGGCATGAGACAAAGAAGAAATATCTTGCGCTGCCAAAGCTAACTTGAGTGGGAGTCGGTGGCGACAGAGACCGAGTGAGACTTTAATATGAACTCCTCTCCCTCTGTCTTTCTCTCCCTCTGTGTAAATCTTTATCTACTTGCTTTCTCTGATATTCTCCTAATCTAAACTGACTAGATAAGAGTTTGTTTCCACCCAAGAACTCAGTGAGCTGCAGCATCGAAATAGTTTCTTTCCAGTTACACCATCACTCTGATTGGCTGACCGTAGAGAGTTCGGCTCACCTTGATCGGTCGCTCCAGCTCGGGCTTTTTGTAGCGCAGCCACATCATCCCGACGATCGCCATGGCGATGCAGAGCCAGTTGAAGAAGCTGAAGAAGTTGATGACGGAGTAGATGTTGTTGGAGAAGGCGTAGAGCAGGGTCATCAAACACTGGAGAGAGAGAGAGAAAGAGAGAGAGAGAGCAATGAGGTGAGCGAGAGAGTAAAAAAAAGATATCAGCCATCTGACCAAGCTGTGGGCGTACAGAGACATCCCAATTTCACAGCTGAGTTGATAGTGGGGACTTCAGCCAGGTAGGTTAAAAACGTTTCAGTGTTTGTTCATGACCCATCTACAGCACAGCTTTTAATTATGGGTCAATGTTAGCTTTCATTACAACAAAAAAACCTTTAGTGGGCACAAAAACCTTTGCAATGGTCGAAGTCAGCACTAAGACAAGACAAGTTGCTTGACCAATCAGGATTTATGTCATTGGTTCTGCACATGCTAAATGTTTTTGCACCCATGAAAGGCTTCAGTAAATCAGGGTCTTATAGTGCTAATCTGCGAGTTCCTTGTTCCTTTGTTTTTTTCATTTTATGTCCAGCGCTCATTGCTGTGGTGCTCTTTTCTTTGTCTGTTCAGTGTGTGTTTAGAACAGCAAATGTAAAAACCTTCATGAACTGGATATAGGTTGAATCACTGTTTTGCTTCATCAATCAGCAATAGCTAGTAGCAAAATGGACATTTATTCATAAAATGTCACAGATTGTGTCCAAGAACCTGTGTGTTAGAAAATAAGAGCACGTACAGTGAATATAAGTGAGGGGAGGGGGGTCAGGAGGCTGGGGTGGATCATCGACAGCAGACTGGGCAGGTGACCCTCCCTGGAGCCCACAAAGAACAACCTGAGAGAGAGAGAGAGAGAGAGATGAATTATTTAAATTAATGCATTTGTATGTTTCCTGAGCCTGTGTGTGTGTCTGTGTAGGTGTGTCCATGTGTTCATAGTCTGCTACATATCGTGTATGTTTGTGTATGTTTGTGTGTTACCTGGAGGAGGTGAACAGGGAGCCGTTGACTGATCCAAAGCAAGACAGACCTACAAATACTGGGATGATCCATGCCATAGGACCCAGGTGGTAGTTCCCAAAGTCCTACAGGACACACACACACACACACACACACACAGTAATCAGTCAAGTAATGTAGCAAGGTAAACAGGATTTGCCATTTGGGGTATTTGAATAATTTTAGGCATTTTCTGAATTTTAGGACCATTATTGTATCCAGAGACATGGGGAGGGGAGAGGTGAGAACTAGGGAACTGACCAAAGTGCCATCAGCTCCAGTGAATTTCCATCTTTACACGTACTTACACCACTATGCCAAGTCTCTAGGATACAGGGTTTGAGGCAGTGAACATATAAGTGTAACATGTTTAGTTCAGGGTCTAGAAACAGTATTTCACTGGCTGGTGGTTGAGCTGTAGCGTATATGTAGTGTAAACCAGAGCCATCCGCCTTGAAAGAGCAGTGCCACTGACAGCAGCAAGGCTCCAATAACTCCCAATGCATCTTGATGAGATCAACTGGGTCATTTTTCCAGGCAACTAATGCAGTTGCAGCCACTAAGCAGCTCTGGTTAATATTGCTTAGCAACACAGTTTAGTTCCAGTAAGTAAAAGCTGAATCACTGGAGGTTTAAAATAGCCCTAGGCCCTTAAGGCCCTGACACACCAGGCCGGCGGTCGGCCGTCGGGCAATGTCGGGCCGTCGGTAAGCGTCGGTGTCCCTAGTTTTTGCGGTGTGTCCCGCACCGTCGGCACTAGTCGGACCCTGTCGGCGTCTTTTCGGCCGATTGAGCGTGTTGAATCGGCGTCGGACCCGTCGGTGAGAGAGATCACTCTGATTGGTAGTTCGTGTTTTGCCTCTGGATGATTGGACTCATAAATTCCTTCAACATGTGGAACTGAACAGGAAAGAGCCGAGCGAAATTTTTAAAATCGGAGGTTTCATTTATCTCCAGCTCTCGACACAGGTTCGGGAAAGCCCCTTGAGCCTGTCGCTGGAGTAACGTTATTCATGATTTCACCCATTTAGTGCGGTTTCTCCTTATTTTTCGCCTCCGCCTCTTCCTTTCTTCTTCCACAACCAAAAGACCAAGGGCTGACAACGCCAGTGCCATTTGCAACTTCTTATCAGACATAAGGTATGGAGAGTTATTTCCCCTCACGCAGGCGCAGAACGTACGTGCTAGTTGGCCGTCGGGTGTAGTTTTTGCGGTGTGTTCAAGTGCAACTTTTTGGACCAGACGCAGGCGACGTGAGGCGACGCAACAGTTGGCCTTCGTCGCCGCTGGTTCTTTGAAGTCGGTATGGTGTGTCAGGGCCTATACAATGTTGCAACTCTTAGAGAGGCTCTAAATTTAAAGGAATACACCGTTTTTTGGAGATTGTCTCGTTAGTCAGTTTACACATTAAATGATGTGAACACACACACCAAAATCATCCACGGATGGATGGATCCACTGGTAGATCGTTTACTCCAGTGCTCCATGCTAACTCTTTAGCATACACTATGTTGAGTAATAGAAGGCTACTAGCATCTCTAATAGGCAACTTGTACCAGCTCTAAAGCTAAATGGTAAGTCATTTTAAATTAGGCTTAGGCTTTTGTCTAGGGGACTGGTAAAATGTATACAAAATAACTTACAATTTTAAAGATATCAGGGACTATTTTCCCTGCTTTCATTAGGAAGTGAATGTGGTATGTGATGAGAGTTGAAAGTTCCAAAAATAAACTTGGCTACATCATATCGTATTCAAATATTAACAATAAATCATATGATCAATCATATAGAATTAATATTTTTTTTTAAATGTATGAATCTATAGGCCATATAAGAAAAAAAAACACTAAAAATTTTTTAGCATTAAAAGGTCAGTCTTCTTACTTTGGATAATGCTAGTAACCTACTCACTCAGCATAGTGTAGCTAAAGTTTTGGCATGGAGCACCAGAGCCAATGATCTACCAGGGACACAAGGATGATTTTGGTGTCTGTGTCCTCATCACTTAAAGTTGACCAACGAGCCAATCTCCTAAAAATCTGGTTTATTCCTTTAATTTACACCTAGTGAGTACGGTTCATTAGGCCAGCATGTAAGGGGGAAGGTTCCTGTGCTGTAGTATGTACTCACCACAGCCACGGCCTCTGAACCGAGCAGCTCATCAGGGGAGAGGGTGGTGAAGTAGGCCAGGTTGGTCAAAACGTACACTACTGTCACTATGGGAAGAGAGATGATGATGGCACGGGGAAGGTTCCTGCGGAGGAGAGAGAAACAGATATAAAAATAAATTCTCTGCCCCTGGAACATTTTCAAACTATTTCAAATTACAGCTATACACTATGATTCCCTGCTCTGCTGAAATGCCTTTGTTTTAAAGCCTCGACAGCATGCAGGTCGGTCAACAATACTCACTTGTACGGCTCAATCATCTCCTCAGTAACAAAGTTCAGGTAGTTCCTGCAAGCAGAACGAGACAAGGATCAGAGTTTCACTTCACACTTTACAGCTTAAGAAGATTCTAAACCTGCTCTTAGCCCCGGGCTAAGCGTAATGTGAAAAGCCATTACGTAACCTATGTAAATATGTGTCATCGCCTTTACTCTATCAGGGTATCTGCAGGTTTCAGAAAGCCACATTTAAGACTTTTTAAAACCTTTTTAATACTGCCTGGAATTGAATTTGAGACCAATTTAACAACCAAAATAAAGAAACAAAGCTGGCAAAAGCAGTGTAAAAAATGTACAGTGAGTGTGCAGCAGCGTGGCTTGAAACCTGATCAGACAGCTAGGTGGATGGGCGAACTCACCAGCCACCGTAGGCAAACAGGCCGCTGTAGAGCGCCAGGCCAATGTTGCCAAAGTCATAATTGGACCCCTTGAACGAATTCTCTGGAAGAAGATAAACTGTATCACCTGGTAGAGATGAGGAAAGGAGGCAGGGGAAAAAAGAGAGAGAGAGGGAGAGAGAGATGGGTTAGGCCAAAGAAAAAGCCCTGATCCTGTCTGTCTGCATTATTGGTTGCAGCCTGCAGGCACTTTAACCAGCCGGTCTGGGTTACCTGAGTTGTGGAACATTGAAACAATGAGCTGTGTTTGTCCAACACACACACACATAAAAATGCCTTTGGGGCGGGGGGGAAGACAAACATTCAGGTTAAATCCGTCTCAGAATGCGGATCAGTAAGAGGCTGCAGCATTAAAAAGGAGTTAGGCAGGTCGATGTGGTCAATAAGTGACCCAGACTGTGGCAGTGCTGTGGAGATCTACCTCAGACACGGATCATACGAGACAGGAGGGGGAGAGGAACAGAGAGAGAGAGAGAGGTGAACAAACAGACAGAGATGAAAAGGGAGAGACAGAGAGGAAGACTGACAGGAAGACGTGTGTGAGTGTGTGTGTTTGTGTGTGTGTGTGACTCGAACACTCGACTTGCCATGCTGATGGACTGGACTGGCACGCGTGTCCAGCGTGGGACTACATGGCCCCGAATCTCTCTATCACACTTCTCTTCCCTCCCTCTTCTATCTATCTTCACTTTAACATCTGAGAAATTGAATAAAACTGTTGTGTCCACCTATATAACCAGACATTTTGTGGGGTAAGTGGGGAAAAAGGTTCTAGATTAGGGCGACCAGGCTTTTTTTTTTTAACCTTTATTTATCCAGGGAAAGTGAACTGAGCATGTTTACTCTTTTTCCAGCGACACCCTGCTTTCATTCATGCAGTTCCACACATTCAGTGGGAGCTGCCCAGTACTGCAGCAGGTGGGGGTTCAGCGCCTTGCTCAAGGGCCACTCCATTACAGTTGTTGATGGAGGGGGGGGGGGGGGGGGGGGGGTGTTCCTCTTTCACTCCCCCTGCAATTTCGGTCAATTTGGTCAATAGCCTGCTTCTCTAACCTCTGGGCTACCTCTGCCCCCAAAGAGGGGGTCAGTGGGGATCTGTGCCACATTCCTGACGTAGCTACTCCCCACCACACAACACACACACACACACACACACACACACACACACACACACATTCTCAGACACAGAGACGGTTGCTAAACCAACAGCCCTGGGCGATGTTGGTACAGGAAGGGTTCCTGCTTAGCCATAAGCCACTCGGCAGCGTGGGAACCCCCCACCCCCCAGACCCCTGCCCCAGCGCTCTGGTGAGCTCTGGCATTCATACCCGCCTGGCAGGGGAGCTGCTGGGGGTCTCTGGGCCCTGTCCCATACCGTCTCTAAGCTCATGTCCATAGCCGGCGTTCTTAAAACGCTTTTCACAACAGCACCCGAATGACAAATTCAGTTTCTGGCCTTGGGACGCCACTAGCTATGTTTCCATCCAATTGTCAAGCAATTTTTTATGCAAATTTTTGAAATGTTGCAAAAAAATAAAATGTGAATCAGGTGTGTTTCCATCAGCTGGATTGAAGCTAATGAATAGGTTTCCTGAGTGTCAAGAATCTTTCAAGAACTGGTTAGTATGGGTTCTTCAGTGTCGGCTAATGTTGGCCATATTTCATGATGTCAAAAGACCAAAACAAAGAAATGTACTTGGCAATATTCTAATGTGTGGACTCATGGCCATACAACCACAATGGGAATCTTATCCATGGCAGTGACAGCAGTATGACACTTCTGGGAGATTGTGGTGGACAGGTATTTCAGATATCAGATACTTTTGAACTGTTGAATGATGAAATTCAACCAGTCGTGTCAAGCCTCTGCCATTATTTATTCAAGAAATGCTTTTCTGTTGTAATTCATTGCATTACTATTTCTTCATCAACAAAACCTTTTCACTTCAAGCAAGTGTCAAATCTTTTTTGCCATACTGAGAAGTTTCCATTCAGCTTTTCTAATGCAATACATTATAATTCTCCAAAAAACACTTGTGTACAAAAATAGTGTGTACAGGCGCTGCATTTTTTTTTTATTTTTTAGAGAGAACCCATACACACACTAACGCTCATGTGATCATCATACACCCCAGGCCCATGTCCCATATACACACACACACACTCACTCAGCCACTCCTCCTGACCATTCCCCTCCCTACAAACGGGCCTGAATTTACCACCCCCCCTCCCACCACCACCATACCCCCTGTGAGGTTTAAGGGTAACCATATGAATGCTTGATTTGTGCCTAACCCATAAACCTCTTTTATGTTGGGGGGGGTTGCTGGAGAATCACATGGCTGGTCAAGTCTGAGCCGTCCCAGCTCTCTCCTCTCCCATCCCTCCCTTCAACCCTTCTCTGCCTGTATTTCTCCTCACCTGCACCTTCTACCTTCACTGGCTCATAAAATAAAGGGAAAAAGGAACACCGGGTGCAGAAAGTAAAGTTTAGTGGGGCATGGAGGACTGCCGGTGAAGAAGTTAGGTGAGGATTCTGTGTTCAAAAAAGAGGCTGAGGCTGTGGAAAAATGCCTCACATCGCAGACAAATTTGTCCTTCTTCAATCCTGTTTTTTCCCCTTTTTGACACCTCTATTCTCTCACTGTGCAATTTGAGGCTTAATTCCTTTTCCTCCACCTTCCACCCATCCCGCTTCAGGAGCCTGGTCGGGCAATGCTCAGTGCAGCGATCAACCGGTCACATGATATCAGTGCCAGGCAGTGAAAATGAGACACACACCCACACACACAGAATGAAATATGCATGCACGGTGCGGAAGTACACACAAGAGGTGCACACATATAAACACATTAAAGTGCATTCATATACGTGCACATCTTGACCCACATTTTGTCCACAACCACTGATGGTGAAATACTTTGAATGTCTGGTATGGCTGAGCTGGTTTGAAAGGGCAGTGTGTCAGCAACTAGAGAAATATTTACATATTGCCAGCGTCCTGCAGAAACCTCATATCTCTAACACGTAAACTTACATTTTCCCCGTTGGCTCCCTCCCATTCATTTTTGACATTTTACGATGAATGGCCATTGGCTTGGTCCCTAGGTCGTCAGATATTTACAAGTGGAAGACACTGTCAGTTGCAGTGAAAAGATTTGTTGCTTTCTGTGCATTAAGCCTAGACTGAATGAAAGGCTACTTGAGTTCCTACCTCTAGAGACCGAGTTTACATTTACATTCAAGAGACTGCAGGCTGGGTTTAAGACTAAGGATTATATGGATTTAGGCCAAACCCTTAAGACTTAATAGCACCATAAAATCAGCACAGGACTGTATTTACAGTGCCTGGTTCATGCTTGGTACCCTCCCACTCCATGAACACACACACACACACACACACACACACACACACACACACACACACACACACACACACACACACACACACACACACACACACACACACACACACTTTATATCTACATACACAAACAATTCAACATTCCCCCAAAATTTTCTCCATCAACTCCCTCCCATGTTTTTTTTTACATTTGATAATAAATGGTTATTGGCTTGATCCAATTCAGTCATTCCAATTACAAGTATCTGTGTGTGTATGTGTGTGTTAGTGACATGGATCTTCAGAAACTCTATACTTTATAAAACACAGTTCTATAAAAGCGACACACACACTCACACACACGGACAATCTTGTGTACAGCACAGAGCTGGATGAACAGGACAACATAAACAATCTCACCCCTCCACTCCTAACACCAGTCTATGAGCAGAGATGGTTGCGCCACCCAATGGGATGAGAGGCAAAGCAACAGTACGGCCAATCAGACCCCATGTAAGTGAGGTAGATGACAGGGCCACGTGTCCCCAGTGTTTGTCTAAATCTAGGTAATCTGGAGCATCACACGTAAACAGTGATTAGACGCACTGAGCTTCCACTGAGCTAAAAAGGATTAAGTGTAGCCCTATTTCCCTGCTGATAGAAGAATTGGCAAGGGACTAGAATTACTAATTCGTAGAATTACTCTTCATGCTCCTGCAACACACCTAAACAGGTATTAGACGCACTGGGTCTGGATTCAGCTAAGAGACTGGCTTTATGCGGATTAAGCCTAGTCTAAGAGCAAATGAAAGGCTATTGAAGTCCTTACTTGTAGTGATTGAGTTTACGTTTAATTTAAAGCGACGGCGGGACAGGCTTCAGAAAAGGGATTACATGGATTTAGGCTCCATTCTTAAGGATAAATGACAACATAAATGGAGTTCTCTATTCTTTTGCAAAAAAAAAAAAGCATATGCAAAGTACTGTATTTACAATGCCTGACTCATGGTTGGAACCCTCCCACTCCACAAACACGCACACCTTTGGGAGAAGCTGCAGGTACGGGTGTGGAAAGCACTGAGTGTATTTAGCTCCAATGAGCCGCTGAGTCATTACAGTAGAAAACCATTTGCAAGTGTAAACCAAAAAGACTCTGTAGGGACATTTGCATAGAGAAAGCGTTAAGATAGAGATCCGCAGAGTATCCACAAGTCTGCATGTTTGTGTTTGCACTGCAGCTCGTAGTAAATAAACCAGTGTGAGATTGTGTTACGACCAGTGAAAGAGGGAGGGGCAGCGTTACAGATGGAGTAGGACGAGATGAATGAATAGAGAAAGAAATAAAGAGAGGAGGACAGAGACAAAGAGACAAACACACACACACACACACACACACACACACACGCAGGTGGACACAGAGGTAAATATGGGCGGCTGGTCTACAAGCGATCAATCTGTGAGTGCTTTGTCTCCAGACGGCGCGGGCAGGTTTCAGATTGAGAAAGCAGGGGGGATTACTGGAGCTAATCAGATTACGCTGGTCTCTAATCTGAGACACCAACAGAGCCCACGCACCTAATGGCACTGACGCTGACCCGGTGTACTACAGAGCTCCACACACACACACACACACACACACACACACACACACAGGCTGAGGGCAGAGGTAGTAGAGCCGAGCGGCAGAGTGTATGGTGTCAGTTTGGCTTATCTCTACCAGCCACATGATGCTACACGATGGAAACTATTGCTACGGGTTCACACTGGGTGAGACACTGAGTGCTTAGACTGCTTCATTTATTCATCTATCTCTCCATATGACACGACTCTCCCTTGCCAGCGCCACACATTCGGTTGTCAAAACACATGCTCACTTCTACACACGGAATACCAGGGTTCCCACTGAACTAAAAAATGTAACTCCTTCCTGGTTTGTTGATGTTGTTTTTCAGCTCAGAAAAGTTCTAAAGGGGTAAACAGGTCTGGTTTCCATTAACGTTGGGCCAGCTGTGGAGAAAAACTGGTGAAAGCCATCTAAACGTGGGGAACAAGTTGGAAAGTACATTCTGGTATATTCCTGTAAAGTGACCTGTGTGTAAACTATTCCCTGAATTCCCCAGAGAACTGATCAAATTCCCTGACTGGAATACACCGCTGTACCCTGTGATACATCTGTCTCTCACTAAATTTTCTCTCTCTCTCTCTCTCTCTCTCTCTCTCTCTCTCTCTCTCTCTCTCTCTCTCTCTCTCTCTCTCTCTCTCTCTCTCTCTCTCTCTCTCTCTCTCTCTCTCTCTCTCTCTCTCTCTCTCCTCTCTCTCTCTCTCTCTCTCTCTCTCTCTCTCTCTCTCTCTCTCTCTCTCTCTCTCTCTCTCTCTCTCTCTCTCTCTCTCTCTCTCTCTCTCTCTGTCAGATGGCTGGTCTTTACAGAGTGGCATGTGTTGTAACTCGGGCCTACTGGTTATTCGAGAGCACATAAACAACGCCAAACGCAAATCACCGGCCGGAGATGGCTGCGACCAATGGGATTGCAGGGATGACAGGGTATGGCCAATCAGATCCCATGTAGAGTTAGATGATATAATCAGAGCCACATGGCCCCGGTGTTTGACTAAATCTCGATAATCTGAAGTATCACAGATGAACTGTTATTACTAAAAAGACTAAATCAAAGATCCTACTGAAGGAAGAGTTAGAGGAGAACTAGCCAGAGCTGCTGCCTGTGAGGCAGGCCATAGAAAGATTTTACTTTACCAAATTACATTTTTACTAAATTCCACACACATCCACTGAGACATTTAATGGTCAAAGATCATTATGTTGCATTGATTTCACTCAGGCAAAAGGATTCCAGTTCCTCAAAGTGGCTCTCACTGAGAGAGAGTCTGCGACCTATAACTACCCACACAGCCATTATATCCACACACCCATCCGACCACACACTGGCTCTTAACAAGCCGCTGTCTAACGTCTTCCATCCTTCTCGCCTCAGGTTTAACTGACTTTAGATGCTTTTTTCCCCTCGCAGCTCCCCGCCCCTTCGTCTGTCTGTCGGTCTGAGATCAGCGCTGGGAAGGAAACAAGCTCTTTCATAAAGCGGACCTCGACTCCCGACACACACAACACACTAAAACTAACTCACTCCTCGGAAACGCAAAGAGTGAAACGCAGGAGAGTGGGCCTGACACGCTGTTAAGGTTAGATGTACGGAAAATACTCCCAATTTCTAATTTATGTATTTAGCTATGTTCTTATCCATTGTAAGATGCAAGTGTGCGTGCGTGTGAAGCATCAGCCTGTCAGTATGAATCAGTCTCTGGCTCTTCCAAATGAACAACCATGTGCGTGTGTGTGTGTGTGTCTAGACTATGCCTTAAAGTATGCCAGTCGCTATGCTGAACTGTGCCAGTGCAGACCAGCTTGCCAAGCGGTGCCACACATCCCTTTCTTTCTCTCTCTCTCATGGTCCATTCTCCCTTTCTCTCTCTCTCCCTGTATAAAGCAAACTTCTCTCTCTCTCTCTCACCCCCCCCCTTTCTCCCTCTCTCTCTCTTCCCCACCTTCCCTCTCTCTAACCTCCCTGCCTCCCCTCCCCTCCTCCCTCCGCTCCCTCTCTTTCTGCTCCAGTTCTGAACAATCCCAGTCAGTGTTGCGGTCCTGTTGGCCCACCGGTCAGCCGATCTGAGACCCTGACCTCCGACCTCCACACAAACAGGCAGTCTGTCCTTACCGCCCACTATGAAGGGGGTGTGTGTGACTGGGGCGTGGCCTTTGCTCAGTAATCTGCAGCTCCCATGACTACAGGTACAACACTGGACCTTTCATGTCTGAGAGTATAGCTACCAAATCAAAAACCAAGTCCTTAAAAATAACTCAGTTTGGTCCACATTTGGTGTCACATGTAAGGTGATATAAAGGGGATACCATCACATCATATATACACCACCAGGTAAAAGTTGGGTTTACCAGCATGTGTTTTAACAGGGTATCTGCAGGTTTCATGAAGGCAAATTTAAGACTTTTTAAGACTCATTAATGCTGCCTGAAATTGAATTTAACATTAATTTAAAAACTATAATATGGAAAAAGCTGGCAAAATTAGCCTATTTCTGACTGAATATAGCTAGTTAAAGTTCTGAAACTATAAATGGGCAGAATGAGAAAAAGGACAAAGAAATTAACTGCTAAGAGACATCAAGTCCAATTGTGTTTAGTAAAGCAGATAAAAGAAAAAAAAATGTTTTGCATATTGTATTAACCTTGTTCTATATTAATCTAACCGCAGACATGCTGTTTTTTTCCCATTGCATGGGGAAAAACTAAGACCTCTAATAACTGTATTTAATACTTTTTAAAGCCTTAAATGTAGATGATTTATTTGCAGACTTTGTCAGACTTTTTCCACAGACACCCTGTCCAATGTGAAAATCAAGACCTTGGGCTCTGGTGTTGCAGTTCCAGTTAGACGGTAACTGAGAACCGGACTGTTGAATTTCGAAGCCAAACTTCAGAGTAAACGCCAGGGTCAAGGTGAGGTGAGAGGTCAAAGGGTGAGGGGTCGTAGGTGAGGTCGGTGCTCCAGACAGAGGAATCACACAGCTGGGGGAAGCAGACGGGTTACTGGTCCGGTCAGCTGCTCTCCACAGTGGCCCTTCAGTCTAGTGGAGCCGTCTGTCTGTAACCTGTGTGCTCCGCTCCGTTTTAGCTGAATCGCTTTTTTTTTTCTTTTCAAAGGCATTTTTCTTGCAACCCAAAATAATTTTGTGGGCAGGTTAATCTCACCCGTATTAAAGCTACAAACATGTGTCCAATCCACCCTTACGTCGTGCCTCAGCCAAACTTTGTGTCCCAACAACAGTGTCTCCATGCTCCTGGATTGGCTCAGTCCTCCTAAATCTAAGACGCTATATGCAAATGAGCCTAGAGGATTTATGGGTTAAACTTGAGTCTGTGTCTCACACAGGTCCATTTATATTCAACACACATACTTGGCGCTGAGTAAGTTGACTTCTCATTCAGCGGGTTTGCCTCCTTATTTTTCTCTGCAGATTTACTCTTATCCAATGTTGTCTATTCCCCCTTTCTCTACATTTCCCTCTGTTCTCTATCAATTCCTCCCTCTCTCTACCTATCTCTCTTTCTCTCTCTCTGTCTCTCCTTCTCTCGCTCTGAAGAGTACAGCAACCGACAGCCTCACCGCAGACAGGAAGAGAACCAGCCATAGGAACACAGCAGGCCTTGGCAACACACACACACACACACACACACACACAGAGACACACACGCACACACACAGGCAGCAGGGGGGATATAAGCCTCTGTGGACACAGTGTTACCTGGTTAAAGTCGTTTTTTCCCCTGCGGTAAGGCATTATGTCACCTTCAATATTAAGAATGTGAACCATAGAGGTTATGAGCATTAGTTTGATTTCTATGACATGAACCCAGCGGACCCAAAAGTCTGGGCTGAGCCAAGTCTGGCAGACCTCAACAAGTGAGCGGCAGTCAAAAGCCTGGCAGTTACCACAGTCTGCCTCTAGGGGGCACAATTCAATTCACTCAATTCAACTCACCTCCTGTCTCTGTTTGCCATTACAATACACTGTGCCTTTGCCCAGTAAACCCTCAATAGACTGAAAATTTAGGGTGAATGGTACACGGGTACAAACTCTTGTGTGCGTGTGTTGATTCAGGTGGACTGAGTGTCTCTTTGTGCGACTCAGATCTCTTGCAGCTAATGAGCAGATTCCCAATCAAAAGAGCTGCGTTCCCATTACAAATCACTGTTTGGTTTCTCTGTCTCTGTCCTGTCTCTGGCTGCACTTCACAACATCCTGTGGCCTTAATGAGCGTTAGGCTGGACTCCAGGGAGCTAAACACCCACTAATCCACTTCCACAGATTCAATTCTCTGATGGAATAAAAGAAAATGGTCTCGGTCGAGATGAGCTTGATCCGGGATGGGCTTACACTGCAGGATTTTGATCAGATTTGGTGACAGCTACGCGGTCCAACAGAGATTTGGGGTGACTGAGGTCCAAAGAAAAAACTTTTTATGAAACCGAGGGCTCAGGGTTCAGGCTGCCATAGCCTCCAGGATTTCACCAAGCACCCTGAGTAAAACTATTATGCCTTGGATGGCAGGAGTTGTCTTTTTAATCAGAAAAATGTAAGTCTTTCATGCTGGACAATGCAGTGATTGGGTGGTGTTTGCATAAAAGGTCATCGTTGTCATGGTTCAAAATGGAGCATGCAAGGCGCTCCGAAATGAGCTCAGTGAGGCTTAATTCCATTGACGCAGCATCATAGAAACACACACAAACAAATAAGACAGGCTAACAAAGACTGTCTTTCTGTAATGTCAGAATAGATTGTTTTAATAAAATAATTCATTTCATAATTTCCAAGAAGGAGCTATGACAGTGGCCGCCTGTTTTTGTCAGAGGAGTGGACAAGGACACATCGGCACAGAGGGAAGCTACTTTGTAGAAAGGAACAAACGGTTGAACGAGATTTGTCTTTGAAGAAACCCTTCCTGCTCTCTCCTACCCGCTCTTTCACACAGAAGCCCCCTGATTGGTGGACAGCAATGTGGTCGGACTAACCACTTCCCGTTTCAAGTCACGTGACTCAGGGCACGTTGTTAAAGATGGCTGGTTTCCTGCACGAATTACAAAACCTGTGGGGTGAGTGTGTGTTAATGTGTGTGTGCATGGCGTGTTTGTGCACCCCGTCTGTGCATGTGTGTCGCAAGTGAGTTTTTGTGTGCATGTACAGTAAACGGGTCTTACACTGGTACTGGTACTTACAAACCAAAGATTTGCCTATAGCATTATCCCTAAAGTGTGTGCTCTTGTGTGTGCATGTTTGTCAGAAGCATACAAGCTCCTAAAGTGATCATTTAAGCGGCATCGGAAAGACATTTAGAAGCTTGGAAAATTTATTCAAAATTCCTAAATCTACATCAACTCTTAAGCTGTGATTTAAAAGTTTTCCAGGTTGCGTAAATTTATCGACTTTACCAATACGGTGATTTTGATCCTGATTGTAATGTCTTCCATGGGGAGGAATCCACCAGGGGGTCTTGAGGATTAAAATACTTACCTACATCATGCAGGTTAATGAATGTTAGGCATACAGACCCTTTTCCAGTGTCATTGCATCTTTTAACCTGCCTTTACACTTGTGTAGATACTCAAGTATTGTATGTTCAAGTAAATAAAATGTTGATTTTATGATCATATGCAGATAGTCAAAGTTTTGCATGATGTTGCCAGTGTGCAGAAATAGGATAAAATATATTTAGGTCACATGCAGATTGGGCTACTTTAGGTTTTTACAAGTAATAATCAATACAGATTATTATGTGATTTTAATATTGGCATAGGAAGCAAACTCTGGTTTTTATTTAATGCATATACTGTAAATGGTGGATGCTTTGTAAATCCTGTATGATGGGCTACAGGTATTTTTTTATCTTGTCTGTTAATGTGTAACTCAGTGATTCAAGATGATTAATATGGTTTATTGCAGCGTGTGTTGATGTGTAAATCCTGTAGGACAGTGTGAATGTGTGACTGTCTTTATTCGGTGACGGGACGCGCCCTGGAGGCCTTCATGCCCGTCTACGACTTTAGGTGCGTGGCCAACTAAAGCGCTGGCACTAAAAGGAACCCTGTGTATGTGTGTGTTTCTGAATCCACGCTCAGTGCATGCCTCTACATTTGCAGGTGAGTGTGTGTACCTTTGCCAATCTCGACGAAGCCGATGATGATGATGAGTCCGAGCGCCAGGAGCTTGGCCGCAGCGAAGAAGTCCTGCACCCTGGTAGCTGCCTTCACACTGTAGCAGTTCACAAAGGTCAGCAAGACTGCAGAGAGAGGGAGAGGGAGGGAGAGGGGGAGAGAGGGAGAGAGAGAGAGAGACTGTTCAGTGGTGATGTTTGAAAGGAAACTTTTTACACAAGACTTGGCGGGGGGGTTCCCCTGATTTTTACTACCAATCACATATGTCTCCTTACGCTCTTTCAACCTACACACAGTCAGTCACACCTACATTCTCTTGAGGAAAATGACGTGAAAAAAAAACATCCTTTGATTTAAGAGAGTGATTTTTGTGTGTGTGTGTGTGTGTGTGTGTGTGTTCTGCAGCAGAGAGGGTGGCTCTCACAGCACACACAGTGGAGGAGAGTTCACAGAAATGGTAAACAGATTCTTGAGGGAATAAAATCCTTCCCACCATCCCCTCTTTCTCTTACACACACACGTACAGTGCTAGTACCCGCCCCCTCAACCCCACACACACACACACACACACAAACACTGAATTGTGGAACCGGCCCCTACCCCAGGACCCCATTAAAAGTGATTAACTAAAGCAGCAGGTCCCTTCAAAGCTTCTAAATCAGGCCGGGGCCACAATAGAGAGACGAAACACAGTACAATGAGACTCTGTGTTAAAGAGACAGAGAGAGAGAGAGAGAGAGAGAGAGAGAGAGTGTACAGTAGAGGGATGGACAGGGCAGACACACATACTTTACAGGCAGATGGATTTCCCCATTAGCTGTACATTCACACTGCTGGCCTGATAAAAGCTGAATGCACTTGGGCTGTGTGTGTGTGTGTGTGTGTGTGTGTGTGTGTGAGTGAGTGAGAGAGAGAAGAGGGGGGGGGGGTTGTGAAGACTTGGCTCTCAGCCCCACAATGACCCTGACCACCCCACAGCCTAGACCACACCACACACACACGTTAGTACACACGCATACACACATAAAGAGGCACACATAAAGAGGCACACATACATGGCGGATATTCGGGTAACCCTCACAACACACACACACACACACACACACACACACAGTCCAAGGCCTTGTCATGTGGTCTCAGTCAGGATTTAGGTCTCAGTCACTCTGAGGATTAGGGACTAGCACTGAGCTGGCACCACACACACACACACACACACACACATACACACACATACACACAGCTTTTGGTTAAGTTGTCTTTTTGCAAAACACAACACATACAACCGACAATGTTTTCAAGAAACACACATAAAATTTAAAAACACACGTATTTTTAGCTAACCCCTTAATACTCACAACACTTGTGAATGCTAAATGTCTGTCAGCTAGCTTACAGAGCAGGTCGGTCTTCAAACTAAATACTCTATTTACTCGCATTAACTAGCATATATACAGGCTAGGTAATTCTTTTATAGATTTTCTTTCAATTACATTTTTCTGTTTTTCTACCATTTAAACTGTGGGCCTGCTTGAACAAAGTTGAACTTGAGCGTTGGTTGTCGTAATATGTGGGCCGTTCCGATTTAAAAAGAAAAAGGGGGGGACAGTGGAAGTTGTCAGATTTCCCCGCAAAATGTCATTGAAATGAACAGTTAAAAGGAAGGAGCACTGTGGTAATTTGTCGCCACATAATGTCACCTGTGTTAATACAAACTCAAACTGCCCTCTAGCGATGATAAAACACAAAATACGAATGAACCATCACCCGGGTTTATCCTCATCTTAATGCAGCTGCTGAACTTGAAGATTTTACGACACACAATAGGGGTCAATTTCAATCAATTTAATTTCTGTTTGTTTTTTTGTTTTTTTGTCACTTTCCCACCCCATCTAAAAAAAAAGTTGTGATTAAATGACAAGGCAATTGTGTGTAACTACTTTAGCCCTCTGCACTATTCATGTGTGATAACAATAATTACTAATAAATAGACATAAGTAAATTAGTTATTATTATTACATTTAATATCTAATGGGTGTTAGTTGATAAGACTATGGCATGCGAGTGATGCGCGCGAGCATCCCTCATCACTACAAGAGCTGATGAAATAACGCGGCATTTTTCACCACATGGTGTGTTGAGAGAAAGAGACTGTGTATGTGTAGGCGCGTGCGTTAGTCACACACCCTATTACACACGTGCTCCTTAAGATGCCGCACTGACTATAAGCTCGTGCCCACTGTACTATGTGAGTAATGGGTCTTCTCACCTGTCTTCCCTGACAGCCGGTGTGTTTATTTTGACACCTATCCATCCTGGGAGACAGGCAGACAGGCAGTGTAACAGCATCCCCTCTGCTTCACTACTGTCAACTTCAGCCTACCTAGTTAGCTTCACACAACACGGTCTCAAATTGCATCATCCCACCCCGCATGGCTCGGCTACTTACGGATGCAGAGGCAGGCCACCAGCTTGGCTCCGTTCTCCGGCACCGGGCAGTCGGGGAAAATGGGCTTGAGGAGGTAGGTGGCGAACACGTAGGCGACGATGTACTGCGAGGACGGCCGGATGATGAGCAGCTCGATCCAGAGTTTGAGGAAAGCCGGCAGGGAGCCGTACACCTCCAGGATGTAGGCATAGTCCCCCCCGGACTTGGAGATGGTGGTTCCCAGCTCGGCGTAGCAGAGCGCTCCCACCGTGGAGAAGACGCCGCACACCGTCCACACCACCAGGGACAGACCCACCGAGCCGGCCTCCTTCACCACGCCGGTCGGGGTGATGAAGATGCCCGAGCCGATGATGGTGCCCACGATGATGGCCACGCCGTTCACCAGGGTGATGGTCCTCTTCAGGGCCACCCCGTCCTCCGCTCCGTCTCCCCCGGCGCTGCTCGGGCTCTTGTCGCCGCTCCCCGGCGCTCCCCCCAGGCTGGAGTCCCCGTTCTCCCCGCCGCTTCCCGGCAACAGCATCCTCTCCGTGACCTGCTTGTCCTCCTCCTTGTCCGCCGACGAGTTAGAGTTTCTCTTCTTTAAACCTGACATCGCTGCTGCCCTTGTGTCCTCTCTCCGTCTGGTCGTCTCTTCTCCCACAGGGGACACAAAGCTCTCCGCTTTGCTGCTTCTCTCTTCGTCTGTCTCTCTCTTCCTCTCTCTCCGTCCGGTGTGTGATGCCGGCTGGGCTCAAGCACGAGGAGTCCTCGGTGTGGCTGTCGGTGTGAGTCAGAGCAGCGTGCTTTCTCGTATCTCTACTCCGTCTGTGTAGAAAGGAACTGAGTGAGGGTAAAAGCATGACGGGTCCTCCTCTGTCAAGGCCAGCCTTCCCCTTTCCTCGGCGTCACAACATTATCCGGCCCACATGATGCTGCTCCGGTGCACTATTCTCAGCCACCGGTCCTTCCCCGCCCTCTAGCGGCTGAGCGCGGTACTACTCCGCCCCGCCTGTGCCTGATCTGGGATTGAGGCACCAGATCTGAATAGGCATGACATGATCACTGATAAAACAGCAATGAAATACCAGATTTGTCCCTACATGTGAATAACTAAAATAAATAAATTTTAATCCGGCAGCTTACCATATGTAATTAAGTCAGTTCCTCTGAGGCAGGTTGCCAAACCAGCATGAGCTTGTGTGATTGGTGTGGTGATTGCAGAGCATGTGACTGAAAATAGCCCTAGTGTAACACGCTCAGGAATGGGGATTCAGAACATCCTGTGGTGTTTACAATCCTGGCCTATCCTCTTCTTCATACCTTGGCGTAGTTTCTCTCTCGACCCGGAGGTCAGAAACCCCTGTGATTCATGGGATAATTATAGGGAGTCATGCAATGATTTAAGGAATGCTATTTGATGACACAGCTCCCATCTGCAGCCATTTTGTGGCATGTCTCCTAGTAAGCATTTGGTTTAATTTGGCTGGATATGCAAAATACTGACAGTGAAAGCAACCCTCTTAAATGTGAATGACTTGTGTATTGCTATGCTCATACAGACATCAAAATTTATAGTTTAGGCATTTAGCTGATGTTCTTCAAGCAGTACATGAAGTACTGCTTGAAGAGATTAGTTTTCAGCCTACAACAGAAGATGAGGAGTTAGCGGCAGAAGGCAGAACACGGGTGGTGCAGATTCCAGATTCCCTTAAAAGCCTCGTACGCAAGCACCAGGCTTTTGCATTGGACAGGAGTGGGCAGACACAGACAACGACTGGAGGGAATGCAGGAGGGAGAATCCGGGTAGGTTGAAGACAAAGTGAGCTGCAGGACTTTGGATGAGCTGTTGGGGCTGAAGAAAGCATTCTGGGCGCCCGGCCAAGAGGGAGTCGCAGCCGTCCAGACAGGAGGCGACTAGAGCTTGGACAAGGAGCTGAGCCTGGGACTCCTGGGGGCGAGCTATTCCATGGAGGGTAGCCAGAAACTCCTGTCTGGAAATGATAGAAACAAGGGTTTGAGGATGGCTATCGGTGAGTGTCTGATTGGTAAAGATACAGGCGGTGATTCTTCACCGTACATTTTAGGGGCAGCGCATGGAGACACAAAAGTTTACCTGCCTGAACACAATCCCCACTGGTGAAATCTGACTAAGACGGCTTCAGAATGGAACTGGGTTAGATTGTGGTTTCATTGCTTGCGTGACTCAGTATGCTAAAAAGGGAAACACCTCTCTTGCATCATCTGGCTCAGCACCCATGCGGACACGTTACATTTATATTACTAGCTGATGCAACAGTAGAGTGAGCTTCTTCCACAACATTACAACTGACCAACACAAAGGAGTTTCTGTCTCTCTAGAATCTCGAATGATCATGTTGGATAGAGAAATGCTACTTAAAGGAATAAGAGCCAGGCAGAGAAAGGTAAAGTTTTGGCACTTTTTCTTTTTTATTGGATAGTTAACAGGAGAGAGGTGAGTATGACATGCGACAACCACAGAACTTGATAGAACGGTCCTTCCATTGTTTGCCATGGTAATTTGGCTAGTACAGAATAAAATGGCAATTATATGGAATGTAATGGGTTAATTGACAACACAAGTATGGGCATTGAGGCCGTAAAGTGTGTCACACTTTCTTGAGAACTGTGTAGATCTGCTGTATGAGTTCTTAGCAAACTGTCAAAACTCAACTGAAAGCTAACGTTAGCAACAAGGTTGACGTAGCTTTATCAAAGACTGTACTTCTCTCGCTAGCTCTTCTAGTCAACATTAGCATATTAGCAATACATGGCAACAAGGCGACGGAGAAGCTTTGGTCCTTGCTGCAAAACCTCTCAGCTCAGCGACTTGCTGTAAGTCGGTTTAAACGGAAGCTAGCCCAACGGTTCACATAAAAATGGCCGCCGCTCTGACCATCCTGGAACGTTGGTTTGAATGGGAATGACCGTTCTATCCATCAAGGGACTAATTCCACCACTGGGAAGCAAGAAGGGCCAAGAATCGAGGCCAGGTGGAGCAACAGCCAGGTCAGTGGAGAGAACGGGAGTGCGAAATGTCCCGTAGACATGTCCCACCAGACTGTCCCCACATGGGGACAGTCTGGTGTTTAATTAGGGCTGGACCATGGCCTGGAGACACGGGGACGCAACTCCCTTAGTAGCCTTGAATGCCGGGGCTGCCAGGGTTTTTGAATTTGGTACGAGTGTCGGAGGGTGGTGACATGGGAGCATTTGGGACAGAGGGACAAGGTGGGCTGCAATGTTCCGGACCAGACGAGTTATAGGGGTTGAAGAGAGTACACTGGGAGTCCACCCAGGAGGGAAGCACTCACACACTCACTGCAATATGACTCTTGCTGCATGTCCTTTCTGTCCTCCAATGTCTGCCTGTCTCATGTCTCACACACACACACAGACAGTGGGGGACCTCATATGAGCAAGAATGGTCTTCGTGCTCAGTAGCGGTGGGCTTTGAACGTCCCTCCGCTAGACACACACACAAACTTGAGATGCGTCTGTCCGGTATTCATCGGGTCACGACCCTTCAATACATATGGTACACACACACACACATCACACACACGCGTCCACAGACAGTCAATTTCCTGTGCTGAGACGAGGTGGACATGGTCAACGTGTAACGGGCAGATCCAGCCTAAAGGTGCACTCCGATATTGTCTCTGTCCGTCTGCCCTAAGCCTCAGGAATGCAGGACCTCGGTCTCAGGTGGAGCTGCAGATAAAGCGACACGAATACACCTTAATCCTTTAGTCCATCCTCCTCGGTTTATCTAACTCTGTCTGTCTGAGGCCCCCAGGAGCCATGGGAACAAATATAGGCCTACATCTTCACATTTTTTTAGTGACTTGGGGAGTGGGAGCTGGTATCAAAATGCTTGTTCAACTCCATGGTGTCATTCATTGCACCTATCATACATTTGGACAGTAAAAACCAGGCTCAGCTCTAAGTGGGAGACAATATGGGAGGTAAAAAGTCTTTGTTAGGTCAATTTGCTAAAGTACATGTGTCACTTTTGTGCAAATGCGTGAGTTCAAGTCCTGGTTCGCGTTGAGATGTTGCACTTCCCTCTGGCTGCGTTCGTTTTTCTTTTCAATGGATCTAGGTCTATCAACAAATGAAATGCGATGCGTGCACAGCTCTCCCGTCGTTTCTAAGAAAAAGAGAACTGGTTCACGGTGTGATGTTGCACTTGTCTCTGGCTGCATTCTCGTCTCTTTTCAGTGGATCTAGGTCATACAAATGAATGAAATACAGAGGTTGGACAATTGCCCAGCTCCTTTTCAGACAGCCACCTGAGCCAAGTATAAATCAGTGAAGATTTCAGATGCTTTTCGTAGCTCATACTCATCTCTTCTGTCTTTCTCAGCATGTTTTCAGATAGGACAGGAGACATAACACACTGGGAAAATTAACACTACATTTCCCATAAAGCCCATTTTTATCATATTGATTTGATTCAATTTATGCTCACACAATCGCAAGGATGAAATAGATTCCTGAAACTACTCCAGCTGATTACGTGATCACCCACCAGGATTTGCACAGAGGAGTGCAGACTTGCAGATTTCCCAGGGAACGCTTCGGTCATGGGAACATTTCCGTAAACAAAGAAGCGACACTGTAGTGCGGGTGTGGGAGCGGCCCTATCCTTTCACCGCTGCGGTAGCATCCACTCTGCTTCTCCCCCAAGGAATCTGCATGTAGGCTGATCACTGAAGACATCAAACACACACACATACACACACACACACACACACACACACACACACACACACACACACACACACACACAAACACATAAACAATGCAGGTCCACCTCACATTGTCCACAAAACACTTGGCAAGAAATCAAGGCGAGAGAGGAGTGCCTGCTTAGTAGAGTCGTTCTTGCTGATGTTTCTGACAAGTCTGAGCAATGCATGGGGAGTAATAGTAGTGATAGTAGTACTTGTATCTCTGCATTGTCTGCATAAAACAGAGTCACTTTGCTGGGTTCATTTTTGGATGTATCATTTAAATGTTTTTTTAATCCATCAGACAGAGTAGGCAAAGGAAATTAGATGATTAAGGTGCTGCTGATGATGAAATATCTTATTTTTGGAACCATAACCCTGCTTTATAGTGTTATTCATTTGCCAGATGAAAAAATAAATACTTTGTCTTTGGAGGAAGTGCAAGTTACTTGATGCAAAGTCCTATCCTCCGCATTCATGTGTATTTTTTAACTGCGCTGTATGATGTGCCTTCAGAACAATAGTGTTATAAAGATAGTGAAGAGTATTGAGGATGAATCATTGTCTGCGTTGCCATTCCAAGATTCTACTAAGACAGCAGTGCATGAGCCTGTTATAGCTATTAAATATTAGACTATACATTTTAGGCTATAATGCAGGCAATTCAAATGAATTCACCTGTCCATTACGAGTCCCCCATACATATTTACACTTTTTGTGTCCTTTTTGTGGCCATTGCGTAATCTATGAAACTTTATCGACTTGATCTTTACCTTTGTCGATTGGGAGTGTCTTGAAATTCCAGTGGGCGGAGAGTTTATTTTTCCAAAACTAGAAAGTGGGTTTTGAAAGCCATATATCTCAGCACCTGGTGAAGTAATAAATGAGTCTTTGGTAATAATCAACAACCCTATCAACCCCTGCAGGTATATTATGATCGTTTTGTGCTATTACTTGGTAGTCCCTTAAAATTAATGTCAGTTGTAAAACTTGCAGTATTTGAATGACATACACTTTTTGCCTATTAAACACACTGCACCGACATTTCTAATCTTCACCGCTTTGGACTCAACATCACAGCAAAAACGTGGATCGCACGGATTCCTCAAGCCCTTTGTCTGGGACAAAATATCTGAAACATCAAACACATCACAGAGGCTGAGGAGATCGAGACACGAGGAAGATGAGGAGGAAGAGCAGAGGGATGGAGGAAGAGCAGCTGGCCTGGAGTTCAGAGGGAGAAGGGCCTCTCGCTGTATGTTCCTGTTTACATCTCTGCCTGTATGGACGACTGGAGGGGCTCTGCGGCTGTTGATCTAAAATGATTCTCCTCCAACAGAGAACATGAGGAAGGCAGGAAGACGCGCTCCCTAATTGGAACCTGCTTTCTTCATCTGTCTTTGTTTCATCTCTCTGCTTCGTTGATGGCCAGAGAAACCAGGTGAGTGCGATGCGAACTTCAGAGGTTCTTCTGCAGATCTATGGAAATAGAATTAGTAGAAATCACATGCAGTAGGCCAAGTGTGGGTAAACAAGAAGATGAAGCAAGAGTACAAACCAAAGACACAGGTTTACACAGCGGAGATTGATCCAGACTAGACTCAGACAATCCGATAATGCTTTCCACCCATTTCCTCAGGGTGCAGTTCAACTTTGGCTTTGGAAAAAGTTACATATTAATCCTTTCATAACTCTTGCTTCAACCTTATTATTCCTTTGCAAATTCTCTTTGACTTCCACTGCGAACCTCAGTGTGCCGCAAAAACCTTCATTCTCCAAGAAGTAAACCTTTCAGAAATAGAGAGAAACTGGTTTCCTGCTGATGCCACACGTTTTCCATTTTCTAATGTGTAATAAAGAAGACAGAATTTCAGGACAGCAATGCCTTTCAGCAGAAAAAGGAGTTTGGACAGATTGAAAACTGTCTTCTTACTGGTTGAAAGAGTTGTGTTACCTGTTGTTCTCACTGTCAAACAGGGCAGCAAATGCAAAAAAAACAACTAAAAACTAAGGAATGTATTCAGTACCTTTTCAAGCATCCTTTACATCAAACATTACTATTGTTGTTTTTTTTCTGCAGTGTGATTTTAAACCTACAGTAAGGACAAAGCAGTTTGCACCAGAAAAAGTGCATCTGATTGCCCCATTTCATTGATTTCATCACTCTATCCCATGTGCTTCCCAACTTATTCACCTCATTTCATTCAGGGGTTGGAAATGTTCACACATTCACCTACTACAAAGCTACATGTGCATGCATAAAGTCACACACACACACTGGAGAGTTCAAAGCGTAGGGGTCTCCAGTCAGTCTGTCCAGACCCATACAATCAGGGGAAGCCCAGTAGAGACTGACTGGTTCGGCCTCTCTCCCCCGCAGCCAAGTACAATAAACACCGCCACAGGTCCGTTTGGATCTGCGGCTCTTTGGTTTGAATCAGGTGGAGAGCCAACTCAAACCCGCCCCGGGGTTACAGTGTATGAAAGAGAGTAAACACCCCACCCTCAGGACCCCAGGCCGCTGGGTGTGGCCCCCCAAACATCCCCTCTCTGTGTCAGGGGGCTTCAAAGGTGTCAGGGGGATGGGGTGGGGGAAGAGAGAGAGACAGAGAGAGAGAAGCAGTGAGCAGCAGCCTTTATTTTCAAACCTGTTCCTACCTAGGTTTGGATCTGGCTTGGGTCAGGTGGGCCTTCTGGAAGAACAATGGGGATCTATAAATTCCCTAGAAAGACCGGGACAGTTTGTACAGCAACACGTTTCTAAGAACTCACAACTCAATTTGCCATTAATCAAACACACACACACACCCTTCTCTTGCTTTGTGTGTCGCATACTTTCAGCTCAAAACTTGGTGTCTTGGTATGTGCTCCCTATCCTCTCCTCACCACTTCATTGGCTTGTGTGCTGAGCATTCCAATAATGCCTGGCTTTTGTTTATTTCCCACCATGCCCTCTCATGAGGCGGTACTATGCACCGAATAGAGTTAAGTTTGTGAAATGTTCCCTTCTGGTTCAGCTCTGGTCATAAATTCAAACCCATCCGCTTCTACAGCACCATGTGTTCCCCATGCCTGCCTGTCCTCACTGTGGTCTTACTCCATTCTTTGTTGTCACACAGCTTGTCCTTCCACTTGTGTTCAGAGCTACAGTAGAGCTCATGACAATGAAATGTTGTATAACAAAGCTGTACTCACCTTTACACAGCCATCATTATCTCACACTCACTTTCCTTCTCTACTTTCTTGGAGTCTTTTGCACCCAGTATAACTTTTCTAGGTTAAAATATCTCCAAATGGGGAAATACTACAAACACAAATACAAAAAACAAACACAGATATATATACTTTTCAAACCACTCATTACTTTAATGTTATACATTATGTATTCATATATCAGCTTCTTTTAAATCATCTTTACATCTTTACATCCATAGTATCTGATCAACACGCACATCGTTTGGTTGTTTTTAGCCTTCCCCTGAGGAGCAGGGGTCTCCGGGAGCAAAACACTTCCTGGTTGCACAGCTGGACGGGGCCAATAAGGAGCCATCCAGGTGGAGCAAGGCATGCTGGGAGGGGAGAGGGGCCTTGTAGAGCCCTGCAGGGCAGGAATGTTGGCTGCCCACTGATCAAATAAACAGCTAAAATATGCACTACATACAGCTTAGTGTACAGCATACATGACTACACATTCAACGAGCCTGGGGCACGCACCTGCTAAAACACCACACTGAACTAGAGAGGGCGAGGGGAGACGCACCAAGGGTGTAAAACATCATGACAACACCATTGTACAATACACTGTCTTTAGAAAGGTAGGAAAACTCCTATCAAAGATGCAAAAAATGGTGAGATTTGCAACTCCCGAAGGCATACTGTGATGCATAGAGATGGTGTAAAGAGATTTTTTCAGTTGTCGTCATCTCACTATTTTAAACATCTCTGAAGGAAGTTGCCACTGACTCCAGTTTTGAAAGAGATGGCAAAAGCAGACAGTTCTCCACAGATTGAACAGCACAGTGACATTGGACTACACTGGTATGCATTGGTAATGCATTCTGGCAAAAATAAGGTGTAAAAAAAAAGAAAGAAATAACATAACATTAGTTAACATAACTTAACATTAGTAAAATACCATGAAACATGATGAAGGCAGGTCATGGTGCGTAACTCGAATACATCAATAAAACACTATTGTACAATGTGAAGGCAGTACTGGGTCCCTTGTCTCCAAGTTATGATACGTTTAACACCAACGCTCTTCTGCATCATCCCGAAAAAACAAAAAACACCACACAAGCAACATTCCCAAAAGGGTTATTGATGAACATGAGGGTGAACATTCCCCAAACCACAATCTTAAAAAGCACATGAAAAAAAAAATGCAGCTTTTCATAACTTGCCGCCCGTCCCATGTGGCCCCTTCAGTGTTTATCTAGTGCGTCTACAGGCTTCACAACGAATTAACATCACACCAACGGCTTCAATGCATATCACTTAGCAGCAGCACCAGTCTTTTCAATACGTAGCCAGTTAGCGTTGTCTATTCAATGCGCGGCTTCATGCTGGGCCTCAGCTAATGGAAGACCTACTGGTGGGCCACTGGGGAGATGGAGAGGGGTGTAAAGGGTGTGTGTGTGTGCAGGGGAGGGGAGGGACGGCTCTTTCAAAAAGGGGGGGGGGGGGGGGCAGTTTGGACAGTTGCATTGTTACTGAAGGATTATGAGGACAACCGTAACCTCAACTCAACAGTGCACCAATAGAGGCAAGTAGATAATGTATCATCGGCCGAATCCAGACACACTCTTTGATGTGGTTTCCTGTCTTTTAGTGCAATATTTTTTTGTGACAAGAAACACATTTCAGAAACGAAATATGTAATTCCATATCAAAGTGTGTGTGTCCGGATATGGCTACTGTTACATTTACAGCTTTCTCTCCCCTCCTTCTCTTCCTTTCCCCTTCTCTCTTTATCTAGTTCATCCCACCCCAGCTGAACAGAACAGGCAAAAGCAAACAGCAAACGTCCCTCTTTTCTACCTGTCAGTCTCTGTTTTGCCCTTTGCTTCTCTTCATGTCTAGATCACCAGCTCATTCTCTCACTCATGCTCTCTCTGCCTCTCTCTGTCTTTGTCTCACATCTCTCTTTCTCTCTCTCTCTCTCTCTCTCTCTCTCTCTCTCTCAGTGAGGCGCACCCAGTGCACCACAAGCAGGCCCGAGCAGGCAGATTGCCAGACTTGTTTTGCATGATGCAAGGTTGCATGGACTTGCTTTTGACATCATCATGCAATGCATTGAGGGAACTTCTTTAGTTCTGTTATAATAAATTCAAAATAGTCCTTTTGCATCAATTCTGGAGAAAGTAAAAAAACAAACAAACATGGAGGAATGCTTGATTTACCTTAGTTTACCAGGTGAGGCTTTCACCTTTAAGGCTGTCAAAGCTCTGGATATGGTAAATCAAGTACACCTTAAGTAGCTCAGATGGTGGAAGCCATTATAAATATATCTTTTAGACATTGGCGAGATTGTGCTGACAAGCAAGTTGATACATGAAGCTATTACAGTTAGTTGGTCCCACAGTGTCGCCTGTCTATCTAGCTCCCTTCCCAAACTCTCCTCCCCATATTATTATGTGTCCACCACTGCTATTTGTGGTCGTGACATTTGTGCATTTTGACATTATTCCAAAAAAAATTAAAAAATTTAAAAAAAAGGTAAAACCAGTTTAGGTCAGTTCAGAGATTATACATTACAGTACACCAATATTTCTCACTTTTCAAACTCAATTCCCACACCAAGAGAGCGAAGAACCACTTGATTTGTCCTATCCTGTTGCTCTGATCAATCTCCAAAATATCTGCAACAGATGACAGCACAGAAAACTGACAAAACCAGACAGACGTGAGCCAGACTAATGATGATAGCGACTCCCTATCAACAGCATCTCGATTCTATCAGTCGACCTGGCAGCCTATTGGAAAGTTACAGCGGCGAGGATGGTCGAGTTAGTTCCATTCCAGTGGTCCTGAGCTGATTGGCTGAGGCACAGTGGTTTGCTGTGGAAGGAGCTCTGCTGTGGCCAAAGGCTTTACTGCACTGACTACATTTACTTCATTCAAATTCAGTTTAATGAGCTGAAGATAAAAGAGTAAATGTCACTTGTCTTGTCTGAATCTTATGTTAAGCCAAAGCATGCCGCTGTACCGGTAGTGTTCAGAACCACTGTGCTCAAGTCATAGCTTGATGGAATTACAGTGGAACGGAGCTGCGTCTCATACTAAGATGCGTTACAGAAACTTTGCCAGTGGCAGTGAGTCACACACAGAAGATTCAAGGCACTGTGGTCATGGTACCTAGACTACTGTAAGACTGCGTCATGGAAGAGAACCGGTCACGTCAATCAGAATATTGTTCAAATAAATGCATGTGCTACAATAACCTGGCATACTTGTGCATATTAGTAACATATTTAATGTAACCGGGGCTCTGTAGAGTTCCCTTTGAAACTCTACAGCGAGCATTTGGAGGTTTGAATGTTGAGCAACTTTGAAGTTTGAAGTTCCAGACTGCAGCACACAAGCTGCATCCACTCAACCGATCGGAGAAAAGCCGTTACAAGGGAGTTAAAGAAAAAAATATTCTCTACCCTTGTCTGACTGCCAGATGTATATACTCTCTTAAATTCTTAGTAACAGATTAAGAAGTACATTCTATTCATCTTAATAAACTATAGATGACAATAACAATAATTAACACACCCAACAACCAACAATAAATGATTTTAAAAGCTAAATGACACCATGGTAGTAAAACAACCTATGATATTTGATATATATTTACTCTACTGGAGAGGCACACTCCCCAGTCGGTAAATCAGTCAGTTTTAAATCTCCTGGGCGTTGTGCAGTAAACTGGCAACTCCAACCTCCATATATGGATATAAAAGTCAGACTCTGCTGTAGTACCGACTATGGCCAGCACACGGTGCTGCTTCTATTCTCTGTATAGAGTTGCAGGTCAAAACTCATGTACAGTAACTGAATAAACTGTGACTGCTGTAGGAGGCATAAGGGCCGATTCACATGCAGCGCTCTAAAACGCTTGGAAAACACGAGGCGCGCTGAGTGGACAGTGAACACCGAACGTTTATCAAGTGCGCTTGGACGGTTGCGCTACGGGTGCGCCTGGCGTTGCCAAGCAACCAAAGACAACAACTTGTTAGTAGTTATCTGGAATAATGGATAACCATCGCAGTAAAACTGTCGTAGTAGCTTTACTTCTTGATCTACATGTGGAGCAGGAAGATCTCGCCATGAATACATCCCTCTCTCTTTCGCTTTCAGGCTATGTGACATGCGGTGCGCTTGCGGAGTTCCAAAAAGTTGAGATGTTTTATCTCAGTTCGCCATGGTCGCGGTCAAAAAAAGGCGTGTCGCAACGCATGCGTGTCGCGACCGCATCGGCCTCGCGTTTGCGCACGTCTGCCGCGCACCCCCATTGAAATGAATGGATTTGAGCGCGCAAAAGACGCCGCATGTGAACCCGCCCTAATAAATACGATCAACGTTAATAAAATGAGTAAAAACAACATAATTTCCCCACAACAATCACCACCATTATCCCTTATTGGTTGAAAGAGAAACAACTGATCTGCCTTTTGGTGAAGAGTAAAACCATTCAGAAGAGAAAGAGAAAAAAAACCTGAACTACCCCAGGAGTTTCAAGAACTTTCTGTCTGTCTTTGTGACTCTCCTACATACACCATGTAAAACGTTTTTTGTTCTGTAAAAAAAGAAACTTATTCACCCTATAAAAGAGCAGAACAGAGTAAACGGAAGTTCTTCGGAGGCTGCTTCGTCACGCTAAAGGAGTTTATACTTTAAAAGTCCTGCTAATGAGGTGAATCTAAAACCAAGGCTGCGGCGTCATGATTTTTCCTCAGCAGTGAGGGGAAAAAAATTAAAATCAGTCCAGCAGACGGACAGAGTAAGACTAAATCCCCCTCCCTCCCCAGCACCGGGATCCCCCAGGGTTGAGTGTTTTGGTACAGTCAGTGTGTGTAATGGTGGTCATTGTGTGTGTGTGTGTGTGAGAGTGTGTGTGTGAGTGTGTGTGGGGGGTCCGGCAGGGGTCAGTGGGTGTGGTGGTCGCCCTCGGCCGACGGCGCCCCCTGCAGGAAGGGCGTGAAGGAGGAGCGGACGGTGCGACCCCGGAGAGGCTGCTGCACGCGGAAGTTGTTCACCATGCTCTTCTGCACTTCCTCCTCCGCCGAGGTGAACAGGAGGCTCCGGAAGACCGCCAGCTGAGGGGAGAGAGAGGGAGGGAGAGAGGGAGAGAGAGACAGAATCACTTTCTGCTCTCTACAGTACTGACATGTACAGTACTTCATATCTTGTGCAATCCAGTTGGCGGTGAGAGCAGAGATTCTCGCTTCTGTCACGCTACCGAACACGCAGAAATGTTGTCATGCTAGTTTGGCTATTCTTTTTGACATGATTCCACATTGTTGCGGTGGAGCCATGCTTCCTCACACTGAACAGGATTGACCTTTACTTTCCTGACGTTGCCCTCGCTCTGCTTTGTGTGGTTTGATAATGATATAATTTCTACTTAAATACTCTAAAGCAACTAGCAGAGGATGAGAACAAAACAATGCCCAGGAGAAGGTGGAGGTTTTTTAAATGACACCAGAAGCCCTCTAGTGGCTCGTCTAGCTACAGCTCTTATTCAGCTGTTTGAGCTCTGAACTATATTTATTTACATCCTGTTAAAATTACTTTAATGACGTATCTCAGTATGTAAAAAAAATGTTAACAGCCAAATTAAAAATGTCAACATTGATCCCTGTGAAGAAATATTCAAATATTTGCTTTTTATGTCCCATCCCTAACACACACACACACACACACACACACACCTGGTCGTGGCTGACTTCTATGTGCTGCTTCATGACGATCCAGGTGACGGCCTCTGTCAGAGGAGGCGTGGTCAGAGAGCCGTGGTACGTCCAGTAGTCATCAATGTTGGCGGGCAACAGACAGGCAGGGTCAAACCTGGTAAACTCTACTACACTGTCCTACAGACAGACAGAGGAAGACAGACACACACAGACGCAAAACATGGTCAGGTTAGCTTGTATGTTCAATTGTCATCAATGTTCTGAGCAAGAGACAAGTGGGATCACTGCAGAAACACACAAATTCATCCAAGCAGTCAGGCATGTAACCACACACAGGCAGACAAGAAGACACCAAAGATTCTTAAAATATGAGTCAATATGAGTAAAATATGAGTCAGTCCCCACATGACAAATGTTCTAGTATGTTTTCATTATATATGTGCTCAAATAGAGATCTGTGCAGAACAACTACAGTAGCATTGCGCCATAGACAAAAACATAATAAGAGGGAGAAAAAAAAATCAAAACACCAACACACTATAATCTACTATCAAAACACTACAGACACTAGGTCAATCCTTATCTTGGCAATAAAATGTCACAGTTGAGTAATGCACACTACTATTGCCAGGTATTATTAGTGATAAGCAGTGATGTAGTAGTAAATAAAAAGGATGGTAAACTATGACTTCTAGTTAGACATTATCAAAAGGCAAACAACCAGCAAGATACACAAAAATCAATATTATTTTCAGAAAATAATTCAATTCTGTTTTATACCTTTATGTAACTTCCATCAGTTTGATAGCAGTTACTATGATATGTGCTATGAATTTACACCATAAAAGATTTATATCAGCCTAAAAAGATGGGTAAAGTGAGTTTAAGTGGGTTTACCCACCACTAAGCTGTCTGTAAAACTCATGCCTGTGAGTGGGGTCTGTCTGATCCAGTCTGTACTTTCTGGATTGGACCCCTAGAGGGAGTCAGCTACCCTACAATAAAGTGCAGTAACCATTACTGATTTTTTTTTTAAAGCCTTCAGATGAAGAATCACCAGTCTGTTTTCCCATTTCTGAAGGATTAACATACTTGGTCACTGGTCTGATGAATTCATTTGGAGTTTCTCGACTCTGGATGGCTGCACATTTCCAATTTCCAAATCTATCTCACATTTTAACTCTGGCTTTCTCCAACTCCTATCCACCATCCCATTCTGAGTTCTTGGTGTCTCTCTTTTGGCCTCACACCATCACAAGGGGCTTGCTATAGTTGCAAAGAGCATTTGCTAACTCAGCACAGGCCACAGTGCAGGCCTGACACACCACCCAAAAAAGGCAACAATGTGTGGGGGGGACTGTGTGTGACGGTGTGTGTCTACTAACCTTGTGTCTGACTGCAGGCAGGGCGTCCACCAGTTTCTGCAGCCCCTCATGTCTCTTTCCCACCTAAACAAGGATTAGACATGAAACTGGATTACTTACTAAAATAAAAGTATATGTGTGTGACTCAAAGTTTCCCCTGTACATGCTCTTGGTGAAGTGGAAAGGCCTCATTCAGGCCAAAATTCTCAGTTAGAGAATGAAAAGAACTTGTATTTCACTAGGTGGCAGCTCTTCCAGCCGCAGAAACCCTGGTGTGTGTGTGTGTGTGTGTGTGTGTGTGTGTACCTTAAGGAAGACTCCAATAACAGCCAGTCCGTTGTCCTCCATCACTGCCTCCTCAAACAGACTGTACTTCTCTGAGTTCCAGTGGACCAGGTGGAGCTGAGAACACACAGAGTATACAGACAATCCATGAGTTTATGTGTATATGTGCACGTGTGTGTGTGTGTGTGTGTATGTGTGTGCTTGCATACAGGAATCTCTCTTCTTCAGTCTCTCTAACCCATAACCTTGATCTTTCTAACCTTGATCCTTGCTCCTTCTACTCCTTGCCTTCTTGTTCTTCTCTTAGAGAACAAAGCTTTAATGTTAAAAACCAAATGTGTTTCAGCTGTAATAGCCTTCATCAAGGTTACAGACTATGAATGCAATTCTGTAATCCTGATGAAGGCTGTTACAGCTGAAACGCATTCATTTTTAACATTAAAGCTTTGTCTATTCTCTAAGAGTAGATTAATTATTTCGCTTTCATTCATGCATCAGGTTACAGCAGATGTGTTGTCCCGAGACTTTACATAAACGGAAAAATAATCCCTTTGTCCCTGATGAAAGTGGGATGCTGAAAGGGTTCGGCAATTTCGGCTTCATGCTTTTAAACACACACACACACACACACACACACACACACACACACACACACACACACACACACACACACACACACACACACAGATCCTCTTTCACTCTGCTGGGATCACAGGTCAGGTGATGTGAACCCTCATAACCCTGGAAATACAAACTGATCACAGCTTCACTGCTATCATTTACAGTCACACTGGCTGACCAACCCCACAAAGTTTTCACATATGAGACCTTCCACCAAGCTGTATCAAATTCATTCAACTGAGTCAATGGGTCAAGGAAGGTACAGATGAAGCTTACAACAGTTTCAACGTTACTTACTATTCCAGGTTTTAATGTTGACTATATATTTGACTATTATTTTAAACAACCTTCTCAGGAGCCTTGTACATGGAACAGGCATGACAGGAACTCATTCAACAGCCTAATGCAAGGAACAGACACCAGACATTTTACATGACATTCTGGGGGTTGGACATTTGAGATTTTTCTTTACGTGATCAATGAAAAAGGTCTTCCGCAAACTTAGATATGGTGGCTTTAAGCTCCATTGACTTGCACCATTGCTGAAAGATTGAGACAAATTGTGCCTCTACAGCACCTCAATAACCAAAACACTGAACAATTCTCCAACTTGCTGTTACACCAAAAGACATCATTCCTATCACTTCAATTGTAAGTTTTAAATTTTAAGATAGATTTCCTGCAAACATACCCTTAGGATTTGTAATCAGGGCTCTATCTCTGTTAGTTTCATAGTTATGGTTAAAAAAACAATAATCATATAATTAATCTAATCATCTAATCTAATTAAATGGTCTTGATCTAATCATCTATTTAAGAAATCACCAAAATCTAATCAATTGTTCCTTGGCCCAAGGCCTATCTGTCCACCAAACTTCCACCTCAGCAGAGGTAACAAGTCACACAGGCTTTCAGCCACAGTTTAAACAATTCAATGGCCCTACCCACACTTATATATATTGCATCAGTCGCATTTCTCAAAGCCAGATGAAAAACTGGAGATCACAACAAAAATAGATTGGGTATAGCGTAGTTGTGATTAGTACACTGAGGTTTATACATTGCCATCATTTAGGCCTAATATTATATCAGGTCTGATCATTTGTACATAGCCACCTACAGAAAGCTATATGCTTGCAAACACACACAAGCACACTCGTTTACATGCAGAGATGGAACAAAGTTGTCAGTCAGGACTGTAACTTGATCCTCTACACACACACACACACACACACACACACACACACACACACACACACGCACACACACAAAGCGTTGAGTGATGAGAACCATGACTTGGGCACATTCCCAGTATCACCAACAAGGGCTTGATATAGGGTGTGTGCACACATACGCGCACACACACACACACACACACACACACACACACACACACACACACACACACACACACACACCACCAGTGGAACTTGTTACGTAAGAGTGCTGAAGTGAATGGAACAACATGAAAATAGACCTGCTGTGGTCAAGTGTGAGGCAGGTGGGACCAGGGAGGACAGACAGTAACAGTCTCATAATCCCACCAGCTGACTGACAAACAGGAGAGCTTTATGGTACAACAGACCCCTGAGGTGTTGACATAAAAGTGACAACCAGAGAAAATGCGGATTATGCAGTTGGGGTTAAGAAAAACCTAAAGGGCTTCTATGAAAGATGATAAAAATACAAGAGAATTAAATGTTATGGTTATAGTTATATAAGCCGTAGATACATGCCTGATACAAAGAGCCTATATATACATTAGAGGAGGGGTAAATCCTAATGTAGACACAGTATGATAAAGCCAGTCTGGCACCATAGTATTATATCAATAGCATCAACTATCAGTATTTTTCCAGGCATTTCAAGGGTGACACATGAACAGAAGAAAAAGGTCTGTTACACAAAGCCAGCATTTACACTGTTTAAATGGTGCAATAGGGGATGTGATTCATTTTCATTCATTCATTACTTCCTCCATATTTCTTCTTTTAACCCTTATGTGACCAGTAAAGTTGACTAAGGAAACATTTGACTTTACAGCAATGGTCTGGTGGGAGTAGTTGCAAACAACTGCAAAGTCATTCTGGTTTTGTCCGTCTCTGTATTACCTGCCCTCTGATATAATAAATAACATCATATCTGTTCTGACTTTTTCATTCACATGCTTGGCACACACAATAACACACATGCCTGCTGAACATGTGACTCTGCACCGCCTCTGTGCTCAACATGCTACAGTGATCCAGTGACAGGTGTGTCAGTGTCTCTTCTTAAAGGAACAACAGAGGGTGTGTACAAGAAAGTGTATGATGCCAGGATGCTGGTGTTACAGGTATGGGGTGTTTCTACAGTCCTGTAAATGCCTGTATTGAACCTAATGCTGTTTTGAACGTTATTAATTATGTTGTTTACCACACTGGTGCTCCTATGTAGCTCTATACGTAGAGCATGGCGTTGCTGGGGTTAGGGGTCCCCCTGTACTAAAGATGTATAAGCTCATGGTACTTTGGATAAAAGCATCCACCAAATGGTATATGATGTTATTATTACATTATTATAAAGAGAAAGGGCTACTCTACCCTCTGTCCACCTTGTTTACTAGTCCAAATGCATTCTGTTACTATTAGTTGTATCACATGAAAGGGGGAAGGTAAAAGAGAGGAACGTCACCAAGCCAAACTTCAGCCATACTAAAATTATTTGACCCATGAATGAATGGTCCAGTATTTCCCAGAGTTAAAACCATCTTCTTATTTACAGTATATATTTTATATAGGAACATGCCTTGAAGATCTAGAAGGCTGAAATGCTTCAGCAGCTCATTTCACTTCCACACTGTTCTTGACAAAATTTCACTGAGACAGACTTTTTTCATCCTCATGATAATTGATTTCTGGAAAAGCTCAGCCTCACTGCACAAATTGTTCAGGTACAGTGGCTTCCTTTTCTACCCCTTTCATGTTTTGCTTTACAGTATTATAAACATATTTCCTATTTTTTGGTATATTCTCATATTGCTAATATTTTTCCTTATGCCTTATATCCCACCTCTGCAGGGAACAGCCTCCTGTCCACGGTGTGCTCCGACCCCCAGGCGTTGCTCTCACCCCAGTGGAAGTGGAACTGGCACAGCCTGAATTTGTCTTCCAGGGGGCCTCCTTTTAGCGCTGCACCAGGAAGTGAGAGGACAGAAACGTGTGTATCAGTAAATCATACAATGGGACTGTCACAAATTTCACAATCCTAACACAAGAGTAGAGGTTAAGCAGGTTAAAATAATATTTCACATAGGGTGCAATTTGTATCTGTGATGGAAGGTGCGCACATGTAACCACAGTGACACATTCACCCTCAACACCTGCCTGTGACATTAAAACAAAGTTTCCATGCAAGCCCTCCTTTATAGATGATCACACAAATGGACAGTTACATCGGATCGCATCTGTAACTGTTTAATCTTTGGTCCGGTACAATAATCTACCCAAGGGAGGAAATGTTGACGCACAGGACGTCTGCTAAGAAACAGGCTGTTCAGACAGTAACACTGACCTAGAAACTTCTGCAAAACATTGAGAGACTACAAACATAAACCGCTGGCTTTTACAGACCCTATAAACCATTTACTCAGAGGATTATCAATGCCCAGTATACCACCAACAGATAAAGAGGGGTTATTGGAACATGTTATCAACGAGAGATGAAATGTGCTGTTTTGTTTGGTCAGGAACATCAGTTATAACCCAGTGTCAACATCACCCCACTACTAGCTTTGTTTATGCCACTATTATAAAAAAGTACTATTCTAAATATTTCACTAGCATAAACCATCAACCAAACTAAAATTATGTGATAGCTAAAAAAAGTATTTAATGTCTTTTGAAGCTCTTAAACATTTCTTTTGCAATGTTTCCCACTTTAGTAAAACAGACCTATAATTGGAGTTATAATGGGTTAGGAAAGTTACACAGCTCTTTAGTCTTTTAGTGCAGTTCGATAATTATACCTGTATTGAATAAAATGACTAACACTCTAAAAACAGTCTATAGTTTTTGAGGTCAGATGAGGCACGCGAGTCACATGATAGTCACGCGTTCCACGTGGCCACTGTGGTTTTTATCAACGGGTTGCAGTGTAGCATTGATTACTGGATTTGCCTATAGACCAAGGGCTATTTAGAGGAGGTTGAAGGAAGGGGTAATTCCTTTGGGCAGAACAAAACATGAAACTAATTCCCTTAGTTAAGATTTCTCTTGGTTAAGAAATCCCTCAAGATTTAAGGGGAAACAACAACTGGCTTGCTCTCAATTCCCCTTGTTAACTGTCAGCAAGCTGCCCTCTGTCTACAGTGTAGCATTAAGTAATGTGAAATGGGCAATAAAATAAAAAGTGAATGAAAGAAAGAGTTTCCAAAGGGGAAATTAATGGTGGGATTGAGGGGGATGGCAACCCCTTGTTAAAGTTACACTCACCTTCCCTTGCAACCCTTACAGATTTTAGGAAAATGTATAGGGAAACAAAACAGCAATTTACTAGCACTGCTTTTATTAATTTCAATCAACCCCACACTGGTCATATATACTGCTTGCATGAAGGCACAATGCATTACTTACTGGATTTGTCTGTAGTGTCGTCGTACTCGACCAGGAAGGAGTAACCGTTGTTCCAGATTTGTTGGCAGGTCTGCGGGTCGTAGTCGGTGGTCAGAGGCTTCAGCTGCGGGTCAAAGACGCTCTTTCGCACCACGATATCAATGGGAGACTGACGGTCACCTCCCGGCACCGCGAGGGGTCCCTGCCACATGGGATGCACTGGAAGAGAGAGGAGGGGAGAGAAGAGAAGAGAAGAGAAGAGTGGTAAATTAAAGAGAAAAGTAGAGGTGATTTTAAAATTTCAATAGCCTACGAACAGCTGACAAGAAAGTTAGAGAGAAAAAAAATGCTGACACCTACAGTTTATGCCGCACTCTCCTGCTCCATGCATATTTAGACAATCCATATTGAAAAAAATGAATGTTGCCTCTTAAAAAAAAACTATAAAATTCAAACACTACACAGTGACAGTGCTAGTGATCTCTCAGAAATGCATGCAGCCTCCTTCTCCTTCCTTGAGCCCGTTTGAAGGAAATGAAAGAAGCGGAGCAAGTGAGCAATATACTTCCTTCTAGTCCTCTTCTTTTTTTCCAAAAAGGAAATTACAAAATACTAGAGAGACGTGGGCTGGCTGTACAGAAAGTGACACGCGGAATGTCCTGGCACGCCCCCAGCTCAACTCCACAGCGGGGGAGAATCAGAGCAGGACCTGTGCCCGGTCAAACAACAAACCCAGGCCAACGGCTGTCAATGGAGCGGCCCTCTAATTACTCAAACCTCTGCTCTCTTTCCCTACCTCATCTCTTTCTTCTCATTTGCCCTTCACTCTTGAAATCCACCCAATGAACAAAAACATTCAGGCCACGACACTTAAAATAAAATCCTCCCGTTAACTCTCCGGTCAGTGCTGAGAAAGGTCTTAAAAAACCGGGTCAGTTTACAGCATTGTTTTCCCCTCTGTTCACACAACACAAGCCTTCTCTTGTGTTGCGTGTATTCTAGTCCGCAATCTTCAGGAAAATCTTTAACTTAACCCGTCGTGAATCGGTGTCAGCTGCACAAAAGCAGCTCAGTCTACTCTACCGTTTTGCTCTCTATTCATCCAGCACAGGGCTTGTGATTTCTGCTGAGAGCTCAGCTGAACAGGTCTGACTGGGAAACGACCTTCATCTTCATCGGATTTCACTAGACTCCTCCACAGGGAGTTGGTCACCTGGCTCTGTGTTATTGGACAGACGCACAATAAGCATTCACACACATTAACTGGCCGATTGTCAACGGCGAGGCAGCAGGCTGTTCTGATTTAGCAGTCAAGTGCCGTGTCACTCCCACAATGCGACTCCTCGTTCCTTAAGGAGTCACATGATTGCGAGACGTCTTGAATCAGAAAATGACAGGCTGTATCTGAAGACAAGAGCCATAAAAAAACAGTTAAGTCTTCTATATTAACAGTCACAAGCAGTCTACTGTCTGCATGAGAAACATGCATGAATACTAGTTGGATGGCCTACTGGCTGAATGACTGTCCTCTAACTGAAAGGTCACAGGTTTGATTCCCTGTCCTGCCTAAGTGTCCTTATGTCACTCAGGATAACTTAGTCAGCTAAATGCCTAAAATATTAATGTAGTTTTCTCCAAAAATCAGTATCCCACTTTACCAAGCCAGTTTTCCTGTTAAAACGATGGAGGTAGGCCTGCCTGCTTCATGGAAATACAGAAATGCATCACTTCCCTGTGAGTCAGGTGTTTTTACCTGAAGTGTGGGGAAAGCAACAATGTCTCGGGGGCAGGAAAAATAACAAGTACATACAGTGTGCAGTGCTGCCACAGGGACACATCAACAGGCAGGCAGACGGACTGACAGGCAAACAGGCAGTCAGACCGACAAGAAACTTAATTTAAAGCAAGCATTCAACTTTACAGCAAAACCAAAAACCCTTTCATGGAGCCTTAGTTAGACGGGCTCCTGTACAACAAGCTTGTTAAAGTTAAATATGAACTCTATTTATTGTCTTGGGTGAACATAAAAGCTCTGGAGCACTGAACCGTTCCTCCACCTCCAACGGTTACTCTCACGTTGACTGTGTGGTTCAGGCTGGCAGAGGATGAACAAGACAAGGCCCGCGCGTGTGTGTGTGTGTGTGTGTGTGTGTGTGTGTGTGTATGTGTGTGCGTGTGTGTGTGCATGCGTGTGTGTTATGGGGTGTGGAGGGGAAGTTATTGTGACTCGTCAGACAAGCTTGGGTGTCTCTAACATTCAGTGGGCACAACAGAATAAGGAAATGAATCATACCGGTGGTTTTAAAGTCTACCATTCATAAGGAATTAATGCTCTTTCAGCAGCACGCAACATGCTCATCACGACTGCATATGCATCCTATAACCGCATCCCCCTTTTTTGGTTTGTAAGTGTTTTGTTGTTGTGTTTATAGATCTGTGTACTTCTACTGTTCTTCTATGTTCTATGCAATTTCAATAATGTAAATGGGGAAAAAAGGTAAGATGCTATTAGGGCTGAAACGATTCCTCGAGAAACTCGAGTAACTCGATTACTAAAAATCATCGATGCAAATTCTTTGCATCGAAGCTTCGTTTAATCCATATAACTATATACACACTCAGTGTTTCGCACGGATGATTATTACTGTTGCACAACGCGCTGGAGAAAGAGAGAGAAAATAGCGAGGGGCGAAGAGAAGAGACAGGCCAGAGAAAACGACAGAAAGTGTCCAAAGTTTCGGATCCAGTGTTGCCAACTTGGCGACTTTGTCGCTAGACTTAGCGACTTTTCAGACCCCCCTGGCGACTTTATTTCTCAAAAGCGACTAGCGACAAATCTGCCGACTTTTTCTGACCATGGGAAGCAATGTTAATGTGTTGAATCCCAAAGCATTTGGCAATAAATTGGTTCGGCTGATGCCGGTTTTCTCTACTTGCTTGTCTAATCCAGAGAGGTCTGACGGTCACAGCGCTTCCCACACACAGTGTAGCTCCTTCCCTCCGCTGAGAGCAGGGACTGTAGGATAGGGTCCACTTGTAATTGCTACCGGCGTACGCCGAAACTGGCCGGGTGGGCGGAGTCAGCACTTGATATTAAAACGGGATGAGATGAAGGCTAGTAAAGAATGCACGTTAATTATGGCTATATGTAATGGCTAGTTAAGAACGTAAATCAATATGGTGGCTAGTTATGATGTCCCTAAGTTAGCTAAGTTTTGCTCAAGAAAATAACCACAGAAAATAAAATGCTGCAGTCAATTTGTGAAAGCCTGAGCTTCATTCATGTTATTATTATGAGTCACACACATACACACACACACACACACACACACACCTACTCCCCTCACAGTGATGCATAAAATACCCCAGAAAGCAAAATATCAGGTGGTGTAAGTAGCAATTGGAGCCTAAAATGCACCAGTCCAATACAGCAGGTATATTCAGTTTAGTTTGATTGCAGTGAGTAGGGTCAGCAGGTGTAGGGCAACCCTTCAACATAGTAAATAAATGTACATTAGCCAGTCTTATGAACTTGTATGATATTTAGGCCTAGTAATAAATATCAATAATAATTATTATTTCACCTCGTTTTCAGTAAATCACAGTGTCGTATGGACAGCTTCGTGCGGACAGCTTTTCTCTTTTGTATATTTACTATTGCTCTTTAATAAAGCAAAAGTATTTCTTATCCGATTACTCGATGGGATAATCGGTAGAATACTCGATTACTAAAATAATCGATAGCTGCAGCCCTAGATGCTATAGACCAAATTACATTTAATTTACACCTACCAAATGTGCTATCCTTGTGCTAGCAATAGGCCCATGCAGAGCACACATTATTCAGGATATTCTCAACTGACAGGCTATACCTTAGGGGTGTAAAATAGACGATGAAGGCATAAATAGTGAAAGTGAGGGTAAAACAGGAAAACAGAAATGTCCCTAATGTCCCTATGTGAGCTGTGCATCTGAAAACAATGACATCCTTAATGAAAATGAAAATAACATCTACCTAGACACCTTCACATACAGGCCACTATGTAGGCCAAAGGGCCTGCTAGCCCTTGTGAGCCAGTGGTCCGGAATATAAACACTATAGACTATACAGCTGTAATGAAACCCTGGACCCGGGAGTCTGTGTCAACATCATCTGGGTCCATTAAGTCACGTTTGACCCAGATCCAGTGACGAGCAGAGTCCAGTCCAGGCTTTCCGAGGCTCTTCCAGCACGTTTTGAGATGAAAACAAAGTGACCATTTATTGATAGTGTGTGACCGACAATGAAAGGGTTTTAGAGGCACATGAAAGCCTGCTGTACTGACCCAAAACCAAACCACTGACATACACTGCCCAGTATCGTTTATGCGCGAGACCAAATGAGTCCTTTGAAGCAGTGATAATGAAAGGGGCGCAGCAGTTTTTAAAATGCTGGCGAAAATAATCCCTGCGTTACTTGCTAAATCGACCATTTATGGCTTCAACAGTACTTACTCTGCGACAGCACATATTTGCTTGAACATGCCGTGAGGTTGCATCTTCTGACGGGGATTAGCCGGTGACTCTTGGCTTGTCTGGCGAGCTGTCGATGAAGCTGGGAAGCCAGAGGTCTAACTATCGATGACAAAGTCACCATATTGATCAAGCTAGCGTTACCAGCTTCGCGACGGCGGCAAGGGGAGACGTTCAAGAAGCTCCTTTATCGTCTTTCGTCGTGTTGTTTTACTTGTAAGTCTCCCTTCAACTCCGCAAAACTTGCTGCCAGTGTAGAGCCTCAAAACAAAACTATCGCTTGACTGCTCTTCTTCTCTGTCTCTGCCCTCCTACCGTTTGACTGGAGGCGGGGGAAAGAGGGCAGGCTTTCCGTTTACAGACGTTCAAAATATGACCGCAGAAGTCAACGACCGCTTCCCCGGCATCTGTAACGTCAATTCAACCCGGTTGAGACGCGTCGTCGCTTGTCTAAACCCTCCATGAATGATAAGGTAAGGCCTGTCAAATACAGACCGTTGGAAAACTGTTTACTCGGCAGGATGCGGGCACGGGGACAAGAGGGAGGGAGGGGGGGGGTCTCCACCGGACTGACCAATCAGCGGCCTCCTCTGAGGGGCGTTAATGATGATGCTTTGAAAACCTATAGGGTCCCACTGCATGGGCACTAAAAGACAAGTCAGTTTCCGAAAAGTAGGCATGAAATAATACTTTAATACGCTTTACCTCCATATTCATTATCTTCCAATACCACAGAGCCGTAGGACGTCCTGCCAGATTGACCTTGGCTAGCTGATTCATTCAAGTCATTTGCATCACTTATTAAAATGATTAAAATGCACTTTTAGACTTGCTTTTATGTGATTGGTTTTTGATCATGCCCACTTGTGTTGTTTATGTCTATTTTATTTTTTTTATTGTTTTACCTCGTTTCATTTTACGATTTTTATTTATTTAACCATTTTACTATTTAACTATTAATTTCTTTTTTTATCTCCTCAAATACAATTACTTTACTTGTGTCATGCTTTCCTGTAAAGCACTTTCTAAACTCTGCCTTTAGGTAAGTGCTATATACATACAGTTCATTCTTATCCTTATTACCTTATGTTCTGGGATCTAAAAGATAGTCAAAGAGAATTAGGGTGCAAATAACAAAAAAATCTCCAGTTGCAAAGGAACGTTTTGTACTGGGAATCATGCCAAACATCAAACAGCATGTGGTGAGGGCAAAGACAAATCCTGTGTATACTCACATCCAAATCTGTCAATGAAGATGCTGAAACTTAATCTGTCTGTTTTATGATATTCAGTGTTTTTGGTTTTTCTAATAACTGCTGTAATTATTTGTTTTTACCATCTTCCCTCACTATTTGTCTTACCCATATCCTGTTCTACTGCGACCCAACCGCCCATAGGGATCATTAAAGTTTAATCTAATCTAAACACCTTTCCTTACACCTGTTTATAGTGCTGTGTGTGTGGCAGCTTTGCCTCATGTTTACTCTCTTGAAGAATGTCACACTCTGTACAGAGCTGACCACATGATGACTTTCAGACTTTAATCCCTGACCTGAACACACACAAAATATTTGCGCGAGTCCCCATGAAAACCCACATACAGCTGCTCACACACAATCTCAAGGTGATCTGCTGGTGAATGAATGTTCTGGCAGATAAAAGAACTGGGTTTCAGATGTGTAATGATTCAGCAGGGGGGGGTTTAGGGAATTCAACCTGAAAAATGACTAGATATTTTCTGGTTGTAATGAGGCTATTCCTCAGTTCAGAGAAAAACATGAGACTTACTTTACTAAGCAGGCACAGGTAGAAAATCAAAAAACATTAACATTGGCCATATTCATATTTTGAGACAGTTGACTGGAGGTTGCTATGTCATTTTCTCTTATGCAATCTTTAGAATCTGGATGGGTAAGATTCCTTCCTCATTCCTTTATCGTGCCTTATGCCTGTGCACCAAAATGACAAACAAACAAGGCAAGAAAACAAGAAGCGGCTGTACTTGATGAGTTTATTCTGTCTTCACCATCTTGGTCCAAAGGGCTCTGAAGGCCTCTCAACAACAGGTCAGATTACAATGAAATATGAAATTATGAACACGGACACGGGGGGTTAAACTGGAGAAGGCGGCAGGAGCGGAACTGCAGCACCTAAAGCCTGTGTTCCTGTGCCCAACACCCGGAACAACCTGGAAAAACCCCAAAGGCATCAATATAAATGCAGGGCTCCCCCACCTTCACGTGACCCAGTTTAACCCCTGTGGTGAGAACTAGAAACGATCGGTTCGGGTCAGAACACACTACTGCGTCTCTGCTTGAGCTCCGTCTTGAACAGCATTGAACAAACACTTAACTTTGCCGAACCAGCCAGTAGACAAACCGAATCAACATGCCACTTAAACATCTACTGTAACAAGTTTACATGTCAGTACTACTAGCCTAGATCTAACCCGCTTGTGCTTAACCGGAGCCTTTGAAGGACACACTTCAGTCATTGCAAATCCACTATGCTGCTCCATGGCTGTTGCAGAGAAACTTTTTTTTTTATTCTCTTTAACAGCTGGACATTTCACCATGACGGTGTTATGGAGGGCATGGTTACATTATTTGCAGCCAAAACATGTTAGTTCTAGAAAAGAGGTAGCAAACTAACGCCCATGGCACAATCTGGCCAAACTCTCTTGCAGACTCTTGGGGTCTGGTTAACCGTCCCTTCAGAAAACACTGAGATCCATATTAAAACTCAGGAAAAGGTTTTGGTTTTGAAATCTTTTTTTTTTCTTCTGTAACCTGACGACAAAGCACAGAAAACACCCTGACTTGTGTAGCATGAGAAATACAGTACGCTTATAAAAAATACAAAAAAAAAAAAGCACTTTTTTTTTTTTTACCATCTCAAGAGAAGCATTTTATAGGGACCGGAAATGAAGAAAAATAACAACAAAAAAAAAAAAGGACTAGCAATTTTTCAAAACGTGTTTTTTTTTTTACATGTATAATCTATTTACAGCATCATGTGAGGAGGAGAGCTGAGGGAGTATGAAAGCACAAACACAGAGGAGGGAAAAAAGGTAATGACGAAAGATGGACCAGAACAGTTAAATTGTTCTTCGTCAGAGGTTTTTTTTTTCTTTTTTCAGCCAACCATCTGTCTGTGAGTCAAAACGACAAAAAATATCAAAGAGTTCTCTGTCTCTCGGGAGACCGGGGGGAGGGGGCTAGTCCAGAGCGATGATGTCGTCGTCGTCGTCATCATCGGCGGCGGCTGCGCTCGATTGGTTGGTCCGTGGGCGCTTGGCGGAGGCCTCGCCGGTCTCTGCGTCCTGGTGCTTCCTCTTGGTGCCGCTGGTCGCCGCGGCGGCAGAGCTGGAGGACGGCGCCCCCTCCTCCTCCTCCTCGTCGGAGTCGACGATCATGACGTCGTCGGCCTCCGCTGGAGCTGAAAGGCGGCGGACAAGAGCGGTCACACTCGGATAAATTGTCACATTTTTCGAATTTCGATATATCGCCCCGTCCCTAATACTCAGAGAAAAGACAGGAGCGACTGTACTCTTTAAACTTTATGAATCAAGCTTGGAAAAAGGAGTGCTGACATTTCCTGGTGTACCATGGCAACTTTATGGAGGAATGCCTGTTCTTGCTCATGCTAATCCTGTGTGTCCGTGGCTCTGGGTAATATGAGTCATGGCCTTGTTGCTACAGTGGAACCCTAGCAACCCTAGCAACAGTAGCCATGATAGTGATATTCTCTGCCCCCGCTGACCTTTAGAGGAGGTGGAAGGCTGGGCGGAGTCCTTATTGCCGTTGGTGATGCTGTTCGCCTCTTCCTGGTTAGTGGGAGGGGGCGGGGCTTTATCTGGGGCATCGCCCACCACCTCAAACTCCACATCCTTCTCTAGCTCCTCACTGGAATGAGAACAGACACACACACAATTTTCATTTACTACTACAGAGCCATCATGAAATATAATGTATCGAACTGAGACATCACCACATGAACCTGTGCATTCTAAATATGCAGGGACACACACACACACACACACACACACACACACAGGGGGACGTACGTGTGCAGGACATTGATGAGGAGTGTGTAGTCTTGGAGGAAGTCGTCGGCTTGGAGGCGGCTGCCGTTGCGGATCCCAAAGTCAGACAGGAATTTACTGTTGTTGGCTGTGAGCGGAGAGACGGACAGGATGGGAAATCACACACACACACACAATAACAAACACGTGTTTCTAATTACTATACATGTGAGGACATTCCATTCATCTACTCCCATTCCCTAAACCCAAAACATACTCGCCAAATGCTTTTAAGATTGTGGTCCACTATGGAAATTAGTCCAATTATTTAATCATCCTTGATAGTTTTGAAATGCATTTAGGTTTTAGGACATCATTAAACAACATTTAAACTAACCCTAAGCCAATTTCAATGAACTTATCGACCCCAATTCTAACTTTAACCCTAACTCTAAAATTTTCCCTTTGCAGAAACTGACAAAATGTCCCAACTTAGAAGGGTTTTCCTCATCTTTCCATCACAGAAAGGGCCAAACACATACATAACTTAAACTGAAAATTATAATAAGAATAAATCAAAGGACTATTGCTGATTTCCAGTTCTACTATTATAACTACAACCAAAACAGACCATGGAGGCACAATTGGCCAATTTAAAATTGAACAAGGGGAATGGTGATGAGGTAAAACACTGTTTTCTCTCTCCCAGTTTTCCCTTTAGTAATTGTGATGCATGTCATTATTCATGTTAACTGGGGTGCTATCTGCTTTAAATTTCCTACTATCCAGGCAGCATGTGTTGGAGCTCAGAACTGACAGATGCTACCTGAGCGCCCTCTTCTGTCCTGCTGGAGAATCGCTCTACTTCACTGTTCCATCTCTCATCCTACCACCACTCCCCTAAATAATACATTTCTCCCTTTTATTGCGTTACTTCCTCTCATCCCTTACATTTACTTTGTTATTCATTCTTCCCCTCAGTCCTTCTCTTCTGTCTGTCCCCCTTCCCTCTTTTATTTCCCGTCTTCAGTCTCAAATCTGATGGGAGGAAGAAGCAGGGAGAGTAGAGATACTCTCCCTGCTTCTTCCTCCCATCTGCCTCCCATCTGTGTCTCTATCTCCTTAGAGAAGTGATGATGCACTCCCCGACTCTCTTTTCTCCTCACCTTCTGTCTCTCTCTCCATCTGTCCCCGTTTCTCCTCCTCTCCTTCCTTCGGGTCTCCATCCCTCTCTCCCTCCCTCTCTCTCTCCCTCCCTCTCCTATAGCTCCCTCTCCTATAGCTCCCTCCTTAGGATGTGTCCACACTTTTCTGCTTCTTTCAATCTGCTAACGGCTTTTTTTTTCATAAGAAAGTGAATGGGGAAAAGCCAGATAGTGTGAGCACGCCCTTAGAGGAGATGATGCTGCTGCCATCTTGCCGTTTCTCTCTCCCTCCTCCTTACCTTCTGTCTCTCCCTCCTCTGAGGAGATGAGGATGGTTCCTTTCCCGTCTTCTATCTGAACATCTGGAGCCACCATGCCGAACTTCTCCTTCAGGATCTGAACCAACAGACGAAACATCAAATCAGCACCATCTGAACAAGGCAGCAGTAAACATGTCGTCCCCCACGTGATGCAGTCACTATTTGGGCCAAATTTCATGCCCCCCTTAGGCCAATAAGTGTAATTATTATATAAATTCCAGAATGCAGTGGAGCGACGCCTCATTCCAAGATCTGTCAAAATCTTGGAATCAAAAATGGGAGAGTGATGTTCCCTCTTTTGTGGGGTCAAGATGGCGTTCTGTCGCATTACCCTGTCCTGCAGGGAGAGGACCATGGTTTTGTGGACGTTGAGCTTGACGGTGACCTCGGGCTTGCTGACGCAGACGTAGCAGTTGGCACTGGGCGGGTCCAGGACGCACGGGACCAGCAGCTTCTTCCGGAGGTTGGGCCGCTTGTTCAGGAAGATCTGGAGACGTGGCAAAAAGAGACAGACATTGAAAGGGAGAAGACGACAGAGCTCACGACTGTGTTTACATGTCATTTTCGGAGTATGAAAAACCTGAGTTCTGGATAGTTGGTGGCAGTTGAACTAACCGTGCGACAGGATTCCAGCTCCCCAGACAGGATCTTGAGCCCTTCCAGCACGATGAGACCAGCGATGACGGCGTTGGTCGTAGCAATAGCTGGGATGATGTTACCCGCCATGGCTGAACCGGACAAACGAATCAACAAATAAACCAAACATAACTCATGTGCCAAAGCAAATTCACAAGAATATGTACACTTAATGAAACAGAGCAAATACCACATCCTAGTTTCTCCCCTGAGGCTGTCTTAGAGCCTCTGATGTTTGTCAAGTAACTTTTTAGTTACTTCAAAAACATCTTGTAAAACTCATTCACGCCAATGTAACCAATTCCCTAGTGAAAAAGACGGCGAGACACTACAGCCAACTTACACTTGACGTCGAAGCGACTCTTCATGTTCATGCTAAAGATGTGCATTCGCAGATTGGCTGCCGCGGTAACGAAGTCCATGGCTGGAGGGTCGTCCTGACAAGAGGATACACACTCAGATTAGACAGATTAGATTATGCATTTATTTCACGGTGTCTGTGTATGTGGTCAGCCATGTATCCAAGTATGGTGAGTGGTTACAATCCTGCACTGTATCAAAAATTAACAACAGGAGGTTTCTTATTAGGCCTGAACTCTTTTCTCTATCCATCCTGCATTTTTATGGCACGATATGGCTATCAGCATCAATTTGAAAATGCTGTATTGAGATAAATATTCTACACGTAGGGGCTTTAAGTTTGTGTGTGTGTCTTACCTTGTCCCAGACCAGCTCGGCCCCGTCGCCCTTCTGCTCCAGCTGCGAGCGGAGAGTCTCCACGCTGTGCCTGAACAGCTGGCAGCAGCCCCAGACACCCAGGACCTGCTGGTCCTTTAATCCTGAACCTGGAGACTCCTCCTGAGGACAGGCTGGGACACACACACACAGAGTCAAACAGATGGAGATACATGCATCAGCCAGTCAAGAGACATGCAGGCATACAGTGGCTACTTTACATGTGCACAATAATATGAATATTGCCAACAGTCTGATTAAGACAATAGTGTGATTAAGGCGTTTTACAGGATTCTATAAAGTGACATCTCCCCTAATAACCTAATTAACTTTTCGTCACCAACTACACATGTGCAGCTTGATCACACTTACAGAAATGTGATTAAAGTGTATACTACAACTGGTTTCTATTAATGCCAGTAAAATCAGAATATCTCCAAAATATCAACTTTTTAGGAACTAAGAAACACAGCCTTGTTTTCAGCTTGACCACCATACATTTTTGAGTTTATCCAATGGGGTTTTGAAAGGGTTTCATAAGACCAAAGGTTGTAGACTTTTCTCAACCCATAGAGGAACATGGAAACCTTCAACTGAAGTGAAAACATGAAAATCACTGAGATTGGAGTTACAGTTTTTGTAACAACTGCGATATTCTGTGTTTACACTTAACACAACTGACTACATTCATCCTCCAACAGCTAAACCTAACCTTCACTAATAGATGCCCTTAACCTGGCCTTACCCTGTCCATAATAAATCTAAACCTGTGCCCCAAATTCTAAAATAGCACCTTAGAGGAATGAGGACTGCCAATAAGGGACCACGGCTCTGCAGCCAGTCTATAAGAACTATTAACAGAGCTAAAATAAAAAATAGACTGACATAAATATTTCATAGACATACCGTGGTTCTCTAGCTGCTGCCAGTCCAGGGGCAGAGGAGCTTTCCTCTTCTTCCACAGCTTGTCCATGGTCAGCAGGTACATGATGTCATCTTTGAAGAGCTGGAGAGGAGAGTCAATCAAAAGCAAGCTTGTGATGTCGGTGATGATGATGCACTGCGGCGGTGCTGCTTAAATCGCTCAAACCGCTGCGTGTGTTCGGTTTCTAAAAATACTACACCGACTGGGTGTGATGTGTCTGTCTGGTACCTTGTTGAAGAGTTTGACCGGGTCGTATCCTGTGGAGCGCGCCCACTCCTTGGTGGAGACGCGCTTGATGTCCCCGTCCTTTTCCGAGGCTATGGCGCGAGCGGCCGTCTCTTCGGGGTTCCCTGTATTGACAGAACACGCATTCAGAGACACAGTGCGGGGGGTGTGTGCCTTTCTGACTAACTAACCTGCTGCGTGAACACTTAAAACATTAGTATATAGAAGCATAGAGACCATCACAAATGCAGTGAACACACCTGAATATACAGTATGTGCTGGAAAATCATCAGTCCTCATCAGATATTGTGAAACTACTGTAAGGCCGTAACTCACATGCAGCTTCTGGGTCGGCTGTGTCGGGCGACACCTCCTGATCCGCGTCCTCTTCTCCAAACAGCTGACTGGGGTAGCCACAGAAATACAATGCACGGTAACCATGGGAACACACACTCCATTGTTATCAATAGGGTATAAATGGTATCTACCTGAACTGATACCAGAGCCCTTTATCTACAAGGCTGACTTCGCCTGAACACAATATTCAAAAAGCCTTACTTGAAGAGGTACTTGGCCCAGACGATGCAGTGAATGGGCTCAGACGGCGTGTTTCTGATGGTGCATCCTGGGAAGGTCTTCTGGGTGGGCTTCGGCTGGCACTCGTAGCACTCTGTCAGGCCCTGAGGGAGGGAAAGAGGGAGAGCGGGAAGGAAAGAAGGAAGGCGGAAGAAAGACAGCGACACAGTGAGAGGTGGAAGGGTTATGATATTTGTTGAGATAAAGCTTGCATACATACATACACACAGAAATTGGGATTACAGGATAGGGATGCAAGGGAACATGATGTCATAACAATTAGCGTAACAAAAATGTGTGTGTGTGTGCGTTACCTTCTTGATGACGGTGACTTGTCCCAGGTATCCAGCGGTGCCGCTCTCGATCAGAGGGATATCCGCCGCCAGACACATCCTGTTCACGTGGTTACGGGCCGCTGGGGAGACAAAACGCTTCCATTTTACCTCATCGTTTGAACATGCCGGAGGTAAAGATCGGTAAATAAATGACCGGCGAGGTGCGGATACCTCTGTTATCCAGAGCGTTCATCACCAGCATGAAGTTTCTGAAGAACTCCACGTTGTAATCGGGGCTGTTGGGAAAATAAATAGACTGTAATCACACATCAGCAGGGACAAGTCAGGTTTATCCTTCCATTTCAGAAAAAAAGAAATAGACAGGTGCAACAGATTAAGCCCTTAATACATTTGGCCCTTAACCTTACTTCATGATGCTGTCATGGTAAGCTGTGATGTTTGCACTGGGACAGAACTGCAACACACTCTCCTTGGCCACCTGCAATACAACAGGAGAGACAGAGAAACTGACTGAGGCAGGAATGTACAAATGACAGACAGAACATTTTTTAGTCTGCTGCATACTGATAAAGAAAGCATAGGCATCAGGGTGTGTTCAACATAGCATGCTGTCAGCAAACGTCTAATTTTAGAAACATTCAAAATATGACGTGGACAACCGGTAACTACTGGTTTTCTGATATTTCCATACCTGTGCTTTAGACTTGCCCACATGCTTCTTCTGAAAGAGGAACTGCCGGTTGAGGTTGCTCACATCGATGGTGTCCAAGTCGATCTGCCAAAATCAACAGGTGCCTCATATCAGTCAGCTGTAGATATAGATGTAATGGAATATTTGACCACCACCTCCAGTCAACCTCAGCCCCACACACACAGTTTCTGACACAGCTGCTGTGTTTAAAATAAAAGGATTGTTTGGAATGACTAGTACAGATTGGGATGAAAACTGTTGACATAAAATAACAACGGGACATAGTGTGGTTTACAGCTGCTCCTGTCTTTATGCTCTAGATTCTGCAAGACTGTCCAAGCAACCTCAAGATTTCTGCAGTTATTAGTTACGACTTAGGACAGAATTGCAGAACTGTGTATAAAAGCAAAGAGACCTCTGATGAAAACAATCATTACAAATTCTCTCATGTCCTAGTGAGAGAATGCGAGTGAAACTATTACTCATTTTACTGGCGACACCCTCAAGCACCCTAGGGCTCCCTGACCTCTGACCTGCACTGGTAGACGTACATGTTTAGCACTCAGCCTCTGCAGGTTAACGCTGCTAGACGCAAACTGCTGTAAGCAAGTACTGGTTGCACTGACTGCTGCCCAAAAAAAGGCGCAAATTTCAATAAGACCCACTGATAATCTTTATTGCAGCATAAAACAGAAAATTATACAAAGCGTTTTCTAAGTGTCTCTGTGTTGGCACCTAGCCAACTGACCGGCTAGCTAGCCATCATCTCACAAAGAAGTTGTCTAAGTTAGCGGTGTTCATGGCGCCTAATTGCCCCAGTTTCATTCCTGGGATTGTTCATGTTATTTCTGTTCAACGCTCTGGCTTGTCCAGTGTTACAAAACAGGTGAGCAGCGAGTACACACTGAAGGACAGGAGGGAGACGACAAGAAACTACATAAAGCCGTCCCGTATGTTTTACATCTTGGAAGTAACCCGTCCCAGGGATTAGTCCGAGCCCGCTCACTAGCGTTAGATAGCTAATTGGCCACTGGTGCGCTAGCTATCAAACCTCCAGGCACAGTCTGTTAGCTCGCAGCACAAAGACCTAGCATGTTAGCCAGCTAGCTAACATACAAACACACAGACTGTTACGGACCACTTCGATGTTTTTGAAGCCGGTGAGGACGAGGTTCTTCAGCAGCTCGCAGCCGATCCCTCCCGCTCCCACCACCAGCACCCTGCAGGTGGACAGGGAGTCGGCCAGCTCTTTTCGGAGGGAACCCACCAGTTGGACCATGTTGATCGGCCAGAGACAGAAGCAGAGCCTGCACAACACCGGGCAGCTAGCGGCTAGCTGAGATGCTAACAAGCCAAAGAAGCAGCGCCAAAGCCACAAGGTCTGGGGCTGGCGGCGGCTAGCCCTGCAGCGCCGCCTGCTGCACGGGGGCGGTAGTGCTTTCTACGACACTTGGATTTGCCGAGATATAGGTATACTGGGAGATATCTCCCATCCGAGATATTGGACACTTGGATTTAGGTTAAGATTTAGTTAGTTTTCTTCATCCAACATGTCTTTGGTCTTTGACATTTCTGATGTCTGATCTAAACAGCAGGGATTACTAGAGGAAGGTCATATGTGATAATTAATACAGAAGAAGAAGAATCTGACTCAAGACCTCAGTCATGTCATTCCCTCTCTTTCTCCAAACCATTCCTCATTCTCTGTAGCAAAGTATCTACATGTATGAAAAACACAAATGCCAAAGACAGTCTTTAAAAAGAAGAGAAGTTTATTGTGATACTTTTGTTGCTATAGAGGGAAGCGCTGAAAGACAGGTGATGGAGTGTCATGGCGGAAGCTGTGATCGGCTCAGTAGAGCAGATGAGGGGCCAATCGGGGGTCTCGCCGCAGCTTCTCGTCGAGAGCCCGGTACTTCTGAGGAGCTGTGTCCTTGTGCCTGGAACACACACACACACACACACATATTTGAGACAAGGAATTTGCTGTTAGAGTCAAAACAACACGGAAATAAAAAATGACTTTTCGCCTTTTTAGCTCATTCTAACTATCATACCATACAACTTGATAATTAATGCCAATTATTTTCTTGTATTTTTTTTTTAATCAAAATCTCATTATTTAACGTCCTAGAAAATGGAAAATCTTTAACGGTGACTTCATTGTGTACCAGGAGGCGACATAAAAATTCCAACCAATAAAACCATCACAGATTTTTTTTTTCTGTCTTTCTCTTCCTAGCTGACATCCCATTGATTTACACTTTTGAATGATCCCTCCTTGCGTTATGTCCCGCCCCAACATCCTGTTTCAAAAGGAAATACATCACATTTAGGAAGCGAGATGCTCACAAATTACCATTTCATTGTGTCTTTAAATGCCCTCAAGCCAAACTGAACCTTTGAAATATTTGGATCTCATCTAAATTCTAATTTTATTCTGTGGATTCAAATAGCATGTGTGTGTGTGTGTGTGTGTGTGTGTGTGTGTGTGTGTGTGTGTGTACCTGCTGAGGTGTAGCTTGAGAACATGTATTCTGAACATGGTGTCGGAGCAGTAGGTGAGGTACTCGTCCTCGTCCTCTTTGGTCATGTTGGGCTGGTTCTGCTGGTACCACTGTTGCTTCTGCTGCAGCTCCTGCGTCTCCTAAACACAGTTTGTTTTTGGACAATGTTGGTGCACCCACAAAAAGCTTGTAAATCACTGCCATAGTACATACAAACTCAGTCTCTTATTTCTTCTTCTGGACCAAATTTCATTCAGCCTATGTTATGTTGCAGGGCTCTCAAGAAGGCTTTGGCCACCTAGCATAGCCAGTAACTTCAGGTACCATTCATCCAAATAACCTGGAGACCCATTTTAACTCCCTTGTGTCCTGACCTAGTGTCTGAAACACATGGCTCTAATAAAGACAGTAGATAAAACAAAAAACTACCTTTTCGAGGTGTGTATGTATTGCACAAGGTTGGCTTACTCCTCTGGGTGAGGTAGGTCATGCAGAACTTTGTCCTTGAAACCTAGTTTTGTATCTCTGGGTATATAAACTCCTAATGTAGTGAATAAAACATGCAGAACTTAGTCTCTGGAACCTCGTTTTGTATCTCTGGGTATATAAACTCCTAATGTAGTGAATAAAACATGCAGAACTTAGTCTCTGGAACCTAGTTCTGTATTTCTGGGTATATACACTCCTAATGTAGTGAATAAAACATGCAGAACTTAGTCTCTGGAACCTAGTTCTGTATTTCTGGGTATATACACTCCTAATGTAGTGAATAAAACATGCAGAACTTAGTCTCTGGAACCTAGTTCTGTATTTCTGGGTATATACACTCCTAATGTAGTGAATAAAACATGCAGAACTTAGTCTCTGGAACCTAGTTCTGTATTTCTGGGTATATAAACTCCTAATGTAGTGAATAAAACATGCAGAACTTAGTCTCTGGAACCTAGTTCTGTATTTCTGGGTATATAAACTCCTAATGTAGTGAATAAAACATGCAGAACTTAGTCTCTGGAACCTAGTTCTGTATTTCTGGGTATATAAACTCCTAATGTAGTGAATAAAACATGCAGAACTTAGTCACTGGAACCTCGGGTATCTAAACCCCTAATATACCTACTGCAGTAAATAAAACATTCAGAGCCTTGCACGTAGAGCCATGTGTCTGTAGTATACAAACCACAGTAAATGAGCTGCACCTTTTCAAAGCGTGCTTGTATGAGGTTGGCCTTGTCTATCAGCCTCTGTTTTAAGTAGGCCAGACAGTCTTGGCGGAGCTGCACGGCGGCCGCTTGGCTCACGGTCTCCGGGTTGCCCAGCTGGACCAGGAAGGGAGCCAAGATGTCGTTCTCCTTCTCCTGCCGCCACCGCCGCTCCTCCTCCGCCAGGCGCTCCTGCCGTGGCAGCGAGGGACTTAGTGAAAACGCCATACTGAAGGTGCGAGTGCTAGTGTTTCTCTATAATAACACCATATTTCCCATAAAACCCTTCTCATTGTGTGTGTGTGTTTACCAGAGCCTGGCTGCGGTAGGGTGCCTCCTCGTTCCTCATTCTGTTTGATTGTGTCTGTCTCAGTAACTTTGGAGGCATGCCTTCCCATTCCTAATTCTGTGTGTGTGTGTGTGAGTGTGAGTGTGTGTGTCACCATATCCTCTCTCAGGCGGCGGGCCTTCTCAGCGCAGGCTGTGCTGTAGATGGAGAAGTGGAGCTCAATGCCACTCTCCTCCTGCTCTCTGGAGGATAGGATGGCTCTCACCTGCACGCACACACACACACACACACACACACACACACATATATATATACAGTGTGCACAGATTTGTAAAATGCAGCACAATTATGTCTTTTTGGAGTTGTGACACATACTGTACGTTTCACACACATATGTCTTTTAGGTGCTGTAATAATTACACACGTGTACACACACACTCACGTACACACACATGCTCACACACATGTGCACATAGACATCCAGGTTTCGTAGGAGATATTGAGGACAAGGCTACCTCTTTCTCAGAGTCTTTGATCTGGAGAGTCACCTTCTCCTCCTCGTTCATCAGGACCACCAGCATCTCATACAGGTGCAGGTTCTTAGGAGGATTCTCAAATGGATCCACCTGGACATCCCCCAAACACACACACACACACACACACACATAAACAAATATACTGAAATGGTGTTTTTTACAGGATTTTTGGGACTATCTCATCCAAAACGCAGCTCAAAAGGCTTCTTGTTTGAAAAATCTGTGAAATCAACTGTACAGCTTTGTGTGTGTGTGTGTGTGTGTGTGGTCTGCGTACCTGGAAGCCGGAGACCATGTCCGGCGTGAAGTCCTGGGCCTTCTGTGTTTCTGTAGACTTGCGAGGTTTGATGAAGCTCCTACTTGCGGGGATGAAACGATCGTCTTCCAAGTGATAGGTCACCTCGATGCGCTCTTCGGCCAATAGGAACACTCGCTCCGCCACGTCTTCACTGGCCGGCTTGGACCTGTTCCTGTGGAAACGCTCCACCACTTTCTGTTTACGTGCACGCACACACACACACACAAGCACCCACACACAATTTGTCTGATTAATAAAATCAAGCGAGTAGGTCAAAGCGTTTCTAAAGCTCCTCCCACTCCATTCAGTAGCTTTTCATTTTTTTAAAAACTATTTTTACCTGTAGCGGTCGGTTTCCCAGCTTGGGGGTCTCTCCTGGTCCCAACACTTGGACGTGGCGACCGAAGACGATGTGCCGGTAGTAGAGGAAGTCGTCCCGCTCCTGGAAGGTCTCCGTCATTTCCCCCGGCAGCTCCGCCCTCCGCGCCAGGCCGTTGGCGCGGACGTGGCCGTAGAACTCCATCTCACGCTCAGTCTCCGCGGTCAGGGTCAAGTACCTGTGGGCTGAGCCGGCCAGCGAAACAAACGCACCATCACTGAGGAGATCAACTCAAGTTTTGGGGGGTTTTCATGGTACAGCAGCAAAATACAGGGCTTACATTTGAGGCAGAAACTCCGTCCGGGTCTGAAGCGTTCTGTGGTGACGTCGGTGGCCTTGCTCAGCTCCCTCTCCTCTAGATGGTCGTGTCTGTGCTGGTACCACTCCTTCACCACGCTGGCCTCAGTGCCTACAACACATACACACACACACACACACACACAACCCCAACAATAGCATTAAACATTAGATTAATGGGATTCCTTGATGTTTTGAATTCATTCATTCATTCATGCATTTGGCTGGCAGACTCACAGTCCAGGTCTTTGTATGTGGTGAGGCGTGTGACCAGGCCGTCCGGCAGCAGGTAGGGAGAAAACCTCTCCAGCTTAGCTTTACGATAGTGGGTCACCTTCGCTCCGCCTGGCCAGCGAGTCTCCATGTCTAAAGAAGAGAGAGACAGCGGTTTGTGGACGCTTTACAGTACCAAGGTGCCATGTCTAAATGGGTTTGAGAAGGCTTTAAAACAGGGTGGTTAGTTATGTGATAGATAAAAACAGAGAGAGAACTGAGAGAAGTAGAAACATGGAGGCGG